>NW_027509371.1:2585000-2957500 GCF_048541705.1 Temnothorax americanus | reverse complement strand
AATACATCAAAATTATGTACGTATACAAACAATAAATTCAAATGGTTATACTACAGTATATGCAAAGATATATAAAGAATTTATGGTAATCTATCATAGTCGATTTCTTTGACTAAAATTTTGATAAATTATATGTTAAATAGGAAGACATAATTATATGTAAAAATATTATCTTACCCGTAAGTGCAACCGTATAACATTTCGCAATATAGCCATATTTTTCTATAATAACAATTTCGTTTTTATCTCTTAATTCGTTACATACATGCTGAAGTTGTATCAACAACTCTTTTACCTGTTATTTCAGTAACTTATATACCACCTTTGTATATATAACACTTTTTTTCTTGGATATATTTTTTAATATAAAAGTTTTACAGTTACCACTAATGAACTTACAGTTTCGATATTAACACGATATGCGAGATATATTATTATAAAAACAGTTAAAGAAGATACAGAAGAGAGAACTGCAACGACGAGATCTGAAGTATATTTTAATGTTGTTATAAATGTTGTCAACTGTAATTATATTTATTTATAAATTACATAAATATATATAATTATAAATAATTATACTAGATAACATAGAGTGACATATATATAAATTATTTGTTAGTGAAAGATTGTTATGTATTAATTCATCGTACAATAATGTTATTGTGTGTTACGTTGCTTCTTACCTGAAATATAATACTCGTCATCAAAATAGTAAAGAGAAGATTAAATTGAAATCGAGTGAGTCTGGATTGTTGATATGGCCACAATCCAATAGCGAGTAGTAAGATTCTATTGAGACCTAGTAAATATTGAGTCTCTATACGGATCATCGCTTAGCTAACGATAAGTCCGAGACACGAATGATTGTCAAAGCAATCGACGAGAGTACGCTTATCCCCTCCTTTGCCTATTGTGATCGATCAGACATTCTATGAAGGTTTCTCTTCTGGCATAAATTTTAACGCATTATGTAATTTCGTTTAACGTAGGAACGATACATAATACCGTGAGATCATAACACTCGCAATTTGACAAATTTCTTAATGAGAGGTATACCTTTGCACGATATCGATTTTACGCGAAGAGAAATTTAACAGTCATTTTTCTCTCATAAAAAGTGAAGCACTTGTGAAAGAAATTCTAAAATAAGAATAGCATAGTCGCATTTTTGTCATTTGTATAAGTAGCGCAATTTTACATCCGACATCAACTTCAGCGAAATTCTTCTTTTAATAAAAAAAAAAAAAAAAAGTTTAGAGAGGACAAAAGTCACGCAAGCGCATATCCCCTTTTTCGCTGCAATGACTTCATTCTCGTATGCGCTCTCGCAAGATATATACGTTTCGTCTTTGAATTGAATATCTTCCAATCTTGACTTCTTCAGTACCGATCTTAATTAATACAATTCTTGTCATTTTTAAACACGGTGATTAGATCAATAATAATATCTGTATATGTCACACATAATATTATTATAATTATAAATATTTTTAATTGATAAACAGCGTATGATTGACACACGCACACAGTTGAGTAGGTATTAGATATATTATTATCAAAGTGTCGTAATAATATTATTTTATACTAAGATATATTCTCCTTTCTTTTATCTTTAACTTTTTTAATATATATATTTACTTAATACTAAAATATTTGAACCTTATTATTTACATAAACATATCAAAACGTATTAGCAATAACTAATTACTTATCAAAGGTAATGTCCTATTCGTGTTAATTTCTATACCTACAGAAAAAATCTGTTGAATATATTTGAATTGATTTTACACATAAAATAACTAAATCACTTATTTATATTTGATGCACAATACGTACAATATCTAATCCTAATGCGTTTGCAGAAATTTGACGTCTCTAATGTGTTAGATTATTAAAATATTAAATATTTTCGATTTTCGTGTCAATTAACAAAACTTCAAGCTAAATTATATAATTAAAAACAGAATTTTCTATTTTTTTTAATATAAAAAATGCTGTTTTATCTTTTTTAAATATATCTGTCTCATGGGTTTACTTAATTTATTTTTGTCTCGTCACTGCGTAGATAATACAACAGTAAAGTAAGATACCGATGCTTTCACCAACTGCGATCAAAAAGATTATTATTGCTATATTTATTTTTAATATGCTAACTTATATACTAAAAAAAAGCACTAATACATAATTTGAATCTTACCGTGGCAAAGCACTTTAAAGATGGAGTAAACAATCCGATTTTCAAAGTATAATTTTTGGCGCCTTTTAGCAACAAAAAGAGTATGATTCTCTGGATGTGTAAAGGAGTTACGTACCATTCTACTCTGTATCTATGAAAATATTATAAAGACGAGAATTGATAATTTGAGCGAAAAGCAGGAAGGTTTACAAACAATTTTCATTATTTTAATTGTTATAATATTTATAACGTTTAGTACTTATTTACTTTTGATACAGAATTTTGTAAAATAGACTTTCTTGTAATTATATTTCGAAAAAAGGCTCCTTACACAGTATCAAATACGTAATTATTGTAATCTGTCAAATTTTGCCCAAGATAATTTGATATAAACAAATATAAGATATTAATAGATGCACATAGCATAGGCAGTATAATTTTTGTAGCAGCTTGTTTGGTCAACACAATCTGAAAAATCTGAAATACAAATCTCACGACTGCAATCAATTTTTTGTATCTTAATTATCCTTTAACTGTCATTTTACGATACGCGAGTTTTAATAAAAGTCAATAATTTTTTAAGTATATATGTAATAAAATATCTAATGCCTGTTTAAAAATAAATATAAGAATAAAATCCAAAACTTACTTGAACAAAGTTGAAACACAATGCAATTACAAACACATGTGCTAAACAGAAGAACATTATTTCAAATTTGGACATGATTTGTTTAGATAATCTTCAAAAATAAGAATTTGTTACTGCATATATAACACGCATATATCATTATATGGATACTAACTGTATGGCTTGCCGATGAATATCTACAGCGCTAATTAAGTCCTCGGATCTTAAAGTTTTGTTTTTCAACGTAATATTTTGCAGAATGTTGATTTTCACTGCGCGTTCAATACGATAACTGTAAATAATCTAGTTTTTTAATAACGTAATTCTTTGTTTTCGCATACTCTTTCATATTTGTTCAGTTTCATTCACAACTTAAATTTTTGTGACTATTTCAGGTTTATTTTATACCTGGATATTTTAAACATTCCACAGAAAAATTTAAAAAATGCAATAGACATTGTTCCTGTTGCTATCATCGCAGTTCCACCTATACTTAATGCTATATTGATATGTAGTAGAATTAAAAAGAAATATTTTTCCTGATCAACAAAATATTCCGTTACAAATTGCATGCAATGTAATCGAGTTGCATTCGTTGATAGATCATCATCAGACAAAGTCCAAAATTGAATAAAATTAAGAGATTCGCAGCAGATACCAGCCACTAAAAAATATTAGAAAATAATTTGATGTTTGAATTTCTATTGTATAACGTAGAACTTTCAAATTATTTTACATATAGCATGCCTACATGAGTTACAAAATATTAATATTTTTTAACTTTCATCAATATTTATTGCGCAATTGATATAACTATTCATAATTTTATTGAATGTAGACATAGAGACACGTTTATTACTATACATATATGTATAATTATCACATAAATACATCAAAATTATGTACGTATACAAACAATAAATTCAAATGGTTATACTACAGTATATGCAAAGATATATAAAGAATTTATGGTAATCTATCATAGTCGATTTCTTTGACTAAAGTAATTTAAATCGACCTGACTGGCAATATATATAACGTCTTTCCGATATGAACATTGAAAAACTCTGAGCCAACTTGGTTTGTCGGATTCACACAGCACTTTTTTCAGATCAATATCGAGACATTATTAATTTTGACCATGGTTTTGGTCAGTTGATGTAATTTCTAAGTTAAATAGTTTTTAATTTTATTGCGAAAAATATTACCCCAGCCAGGGTTTGAACCTGGAACCTCTCGTATACCGTGCGGGTGTCGTGCCAATTCGATATTGATCTGAAAAAAGTGCTGTGTGAATCCGACAAACCAAGTTGGCTCACGGTTTTTCAATGTTCATATCGGAAAGACGTTATATATATGGCCAGTCAGGTCGATTTAAATTACTTTAATTGTTATTCTATATACTGGCGAAAGAAATTTATTATTCTGTTCTTTGACTAAAATTTTGATAAATTATATGTTAAATAGGAAGACATAATTATATGTAAAAATATTATCTTACCCGTAAGTGCAACCGTATAACATTTCGCAATATAGCCATATTTTTCTATAATAACAATTTCGTTTTTATCTCTTAATTCGTTACATACATGCTGAAGTTGTATCAACAACTCTTTTACCTGTTATTTCAGTAACTTATATACCACCTTTGTATATATAACACTTTTTTTCTTGGATATATTTTTTAATATAAAAGTTTTACAGTTACCACTAATGAACTTACAGTTTCGATATTAACACGATATGCGAGATATATTATTATAAAAACAGTTAAAGAAGATACAGAAGAGAGAACTGCAACGACGAGATCTGAAGTATATTTTAATGTTGTTATAAATGTTGTCAACTGTAATTATATTTATTTATAAATTACATAAATATATATAATTATAATATAAATAATTATACTAGATAATATAGAGTGATATAAATTATTTGTTAGTGAAAGATTGTTATGTATTAATTCATTGTACAATAATGTTATTGTGTGTTACGTTGCTTCTTACCTGAAATATAATACTCGTCATCAAAATAGTAAAGAGAAGATTAAATTGAAATCGAGTGAGTCTGGATTGTTGATATGGCCACAAGCCAATAGCGAGTAGTAAGATTCTATTGAGACCTGTTAAATATTGAGTCTCTATACGGATCATCGCTTAGCTAACGATAAGTCCGAGACACGAATGATTGTCAAAGCAATCGACGAGAGTACGCTTATCCCCTCTTTTGCCTATTGTGATCGATCAGACATTCTATGAACTTCCCTCTTCTGGCATAAATTTTAGCGCATTATGTAATTTCGTTTAACGTAGGAACGATACACGTAATACCGTGAGATCATAACACTCGCAATTTGACAAATTTCTTAATGAGAGGTATACCTTTACACTATATCGATTTTCCGGTAAGAGTTTAACAGTCATTTTTCTCTCATAAAAAGTGAAGCACTTGTGAAGGGAGTTCTAAAATAAGAATAGCACAGTCACGTTTTTGTCATTTGAAGGTAGCGCAATTTTATCTACATATTTTATTCTCGCACACACACGTGTGCATATATAGCTACGTTACGTTCGACTTTTAAGGGAAAATATCGTTTACTCATTGTTAAATACTGTCATTATCAGCTTTAACATTTCCATTCGTTTTAGTGTTTATTTTGTTACCCGCAGGACATTTTATTTTGAAAAGAACGAAGCACACATCTTCGAGCTCTGTCGAATTTGAACATATTAACTTTTCTTCCAAACACACGTGTATACTCGCAGGTATACATGTATTTATTATTATATAGGAATGGAAATATTTTTATCGGAAATATATTTACGGTAATAACAAACGCTTTTAGTATATAATTAATTAAGATTTTCTCGCAATTAATTTATGGTATATTATCTTAATGTATTGATTATTATTAAAAAAGTAACATAAAATCCCGATAGTATATGATTCAATATTTGCAATATATTTGTTCCTATCATATTTAATAACTTCAAGAAAGCCTAAATTAAACAGTTAAATCTTCTTTCCGCGATTTGCATGACTCGTGATTCCCTAATAGGAAAGGTGTACCAAAATCATCCCATCGTGTTGAAACCGGTATAACGCAAACAGGTATCCTGGCGACAGGAGGGCGATTCTATCAGGATCGCATCCCTCGCGAGCAGTTTCTCGTGCGGGGTGTAGACGCGTAAGCGACCTGTCCGCCTCCATGCATCCTTGATCCGGAAATATGCTTCGCGTTTGAGGCAATTACGGGCATTAGCGTGGGTGCCGCTGCGGCTTTAATTTGACTCGCATCTGTCTCGCTTCGGCGCTTTTGAACTTCCTAAATACGATTATACGCTACGCTCCCTTTATCTCGACAATAATTTTCTCCGTCGTTATTATGTAACGTATGCGCGTATGCATTTGACACGTGAAATAAAAAGTATGTCGTATAACAACTTATAATCTTTATTAAATCCAAAAAATATAATAATCTTATTTTACATAAAAAACTCGGATAAATAATTATAAAATAACTTTTAATATCTAAATTTGCAGTAATATTTGGTTTTAAATAAAATTATAAATCAAATTTTGGCTTCTGTGATGATTTAGAATAAATTATAACATTGTAATATTGTTTAATTTATCATAATTTAATTTTTAAATCAATATTGAGTGAATTGAGCTCCTTTTAGAAAAGAAATGATAAAAATATTTGTTGTAAATAAGAAAACCTAATGTATAAATAAATTTGTCAGATAAAATTAGAGACAACATACTTCGATGTGGTAAAAGGGTGAATGTAAAAGATGGTTTTTGACTTTCACTTAGGGATGAGATAGCTCGAACTTTGCCCGAAAAAGCTGACGCACTATCTTACACATCACTGTCACCTTATTTGCTTGTGCCAAAAAATTATAGTAAACTATCTGCTCGTGAATCTGTTTTTAATCAGAAAAAATGCTACACCTTTTAATAATTTCTTTTCGAATTTAATAATGACGTAAACTGTCTTATATATTGAATTTTCGTCTCAGCACTTTTTAGTCTAAAAAACTATCGTTCTAAATATTCAAAACTTTGATTCTGTAATGTTGGAAAATTAATAAAACCAATATTAACGGGATTAAAAAAAAAATTGATTAAATTTTTGACATAAATTTTTATTTTATTTTAATGTAATCTTTACGAGATTTAATTAAATGATTAATATATGAAAATATTCAATCTCTTAGAACTTAAGTTTTTATTTTATTCAGAAGAAATTTTATCCGCCCCTATTGTTGATGCCGAAACCTAGATTGTGTTACGTCACCGCTCCCATTGTTACGTAATGTTACATCGTCATAACCATCGTCATAATCGTTTATGCGCGATTACGCGTCATGACGTCGCGAAGATGGGATGCTTCGCGTGCCAAGGTCGCAGGATTTTCCAGGAGCGCGTCCGATTTCCTACCTTTGTCGTAAAGAGATTCATATTTAGTTCTTATATTTAAGACCGTCTTAAGTACAATTTTAAGATGTTATTAACCAATCACAGAGCCGTATTAGCATATCTGAAGATATTACTTGAGACGGACTTGAAATAAGATCTGACTATGAATACCGGCCATAGATATCTTATACACATAATATTATCCGTCGATTAGAATTAGGGTTATAAAGATAGCTTACAGATCTTCAACTCGGACTTTCATCAAATCTTCAACATTTTGAGATAAAATAATTAAAATGCAGTTTAGAAAACAGTAAAAAAGATATGGAATATTTAATTCTAAATAAGGTCTCAGTGTGAAGAGAAATGGGACATTTCTCCAAGTTCTATTACAGCGAATCTATATATGTATAGAGAGAGAAAAATTAATAAAAATTATACTTAATGGTTGAAGAACTGAGTGTTTTACACGTTACAAACTGAAATGTTATTCGTTATTTACGTTTGTTCTTTTTTTTACACAAGAATGATTTGGAGAGTCAAATAAATGAATATTTAGGCTCTGGTGCGCGTATGTCATCGAAAATGCTCGGGTCAGGTTCGTCATCGGGATCGAATTCTATGCTCATTGGATCGATCATAGGAGGTGGTTGGGGAAGCCTGGGTTTCGCGGACGGTGCTGGTCGCATCAGACAGGCCTCCAGTCTTTCCCTCACGCACTTTTTCTCACCCGTCGCGTCTATTACGGACGCAGTTTTCCCCGCGTATCGCATTATGGCATCTATATTTTCTTCGTACTCCCGAAGCTACATTTAGCAAATAAAACAGCGAAATAATTTCAATTAAAAATTTAAAAGTTGTAAAACTTTCCCTTTTAAAAAAACATAATGCTTCAAAAACGCGCGTGTATATGTGTAAAATAAAAAGTAATTATAAATCGACATATAAATACAATTTACATCAGAGAATAAAACAAAGTATTATATTTATATAAATATCTTGAGCGAGAATATTTTGTTAGGTAATGTGGTATAGTTACATCTTGTTCGATGATGTCTTTGTAATCATTGAAATAAACATCTAATTTAGAATCTGGATCCGTCGCCGAAGACTCGCACGATGTGAAATCATGCTCGCTTTTAGTAATAATGTCGCATTGACGATTCAAAAAACTTTCTCCGCACATTTGTACGTCCATTTTTAGGACAATTACTCTTAATGTAATTTCGAAAATCGTAATTATGATAGTATTATGGGATTTCTGTGGAATTGTAGCTACTTATGAGATTTACCTATTGGGTGGCGTAGATATCATATCCAAGAGTTTAAACTCCTCCACAGTTTTAGGGTAACCTGTCAAAATCCATCCTCTCTTGAGACAGTCATCCTCGAGTACATATTGCTGGAAATAATGACGATGCCAGTGACCGTGACAAATTAATTGTATATTTCTCAGCAAGCTATTATCACACCTCGATAATTTGTACTCGCGCTTCTAACTTTACTTTCTCTTTACATTTGTGCTCGCATAATCGCAGCATTTCGCCTAAAGCCGTCTCTCGCAAGCATGCTTGTTCCAAAATAATATCAAAGTCAACTGCAAAAATATATAACGTATTTCTGTTCAAAATATTATCGTTAGAAACAAATCTGTCTACTAAAATGTTAAATTATATCTAACATCTCTGTAGAATAAATATTAACAAGTTACTAGAAACGCAAAAATATTATATATATGCATAAATAAATATATATATATATATATATATATATATATATATATATATATATAAGTATATACAGGTTTTTTCCCCGCTATCCGAAAGTAAAGCGTTCCTGTATATGAAACTTTTCGTAAGCAAAATGATGTAAAGTGAATAAGCAGATTAATTTATATGGGACTTCTTTTGTAAGAGCGAAAATCTTCTTTGGATTCCTTTCAATTAGCGAAAATTTATAAATGTAAGTTTTTTGTAAAAGCAAAGCAATGTGTAAAGCAAACTTTAAAAAAACGGGAAATATCTGTACACATACATATAAACACACATTACCATAAACAAGATTAAATCTCTCAGATATATGTTTTGCCAAAGAACGACGACCTGATCCTTGAGGACCTATGAGAGCGATACGAAAAAGCGATGGAACTCCATAATGTTTTCTTCTAACTTTTATTAATGTCGCGCAATCTTTGCCCAGTTCGTGAATTGTCTTAGTACCAGCTTCAACTTCCTAAAGTGAAATTTTTTAATAATCTCATAACAAAATTAATGGCATTTAATATAGAATTAATTAATTACCACTTTCGGGTAGTTTATAAAATAACTGCAAAATAAAAGTTTATTTTGTTAAAATATTATGTATAATATTAACATATTATTAATATGTTAATAATATATTAATAAATGCTATATTAATTTAGTAATAATATTATAAATAAATATTACAAAGCCAAAGATCGACAACTAACAATTAAAAGATTAGCATAAGCTTCACGTAGACCTTGAAGAGTCTTCTTATAATCGTATTGGCTTGCATCTTCTGAAAATAAATAAGATTTATAATAGGATAAGTTAGAAGCAGTCAAAATTTTACATAAAAGATGTAAAGATTAATATTTAACATTTGCAATTCTTTCAACATTCGAAACAATTCTGGTAATTTGACTTTTGTTCGATATCTTTGTATGTTTTATATTTTATAAATATATTAATACAATTTTAATGTAAAAAATAAAATATTAATAATATCATTAATCTAAAGAATGTTATGATTTATGGTTACAGAGAGAACGAGTTTTGTAAAAATGGAGATAAATCTGAATGGATTTGAAAGAAATGGCAAGATTAATAATACTGTCCATCCAGTAAGTATACTTTTTTCTTGAATCTCATCTTCTGCACACGGTGGTATAATCTGTATCACGTGTGTTGGTATTATGCCGACACGTTGCATTGTACGTGCATCCTTTTTACTCCTCGGTATATCTGTATGTACAGCAAATTATGTATTTACGAGAAAAATAAAGAAAGAAATTTAGTTACATTTTTTAGTTGCACTTTTCTTATAGTAGGATTTATAATAGCTGTCCCAATGAGACAGTGCAGCTTTTCAAAATAATCCAAAATCAACCTTTATTTAACATAATGAATAATCAAAAAACGGAATAATAAATGTACGTAAATTACCGACTAATGCC
This sequence comes from Temnothorax americanus, assembly GCF_048541705.1. Classification (NCBI taxonomy): domain Eukaryota; kingdom Metazoa; phylum Arthropoda; class Insecta; order Hymenoptera; family Formicidae; genus Temnothorax; species Temnothorax americanus. Next base: position 2,947,072 of record NW_027509371.1, on the reverse strand, counting down.
CATCCAGATTCATGAAGTATTCCCGACATTAACATTCTCTTTAGCCTTATCGCGATCTCATTAGCATCATAGCAACGACACGTGTTCTAAATATATTATAACAAACATTTGATATGACATTAAAAAAGAGGAATCCATACAACTTCCTAAGGCATTGTAGGAGAAGTAGATACACTGGTAACAGCATACTTCAGTAGAAGATAAAGTATAAAGATCCTCTAGAGTGACAGGACAAATACCAGTTTCTTTTTGTAGAACTTTCGCAAGAGTTATTTTATCTATGCCAACAAAGAAAAAATTTCTTTACATTAATTTTGAAAATAATATGTAGGTACACATATATTAGAGATCTTCTTAAAATAAAAGTGATTGGTTTATTGCATTTTATAAATATGATTATTGCTAAATATACGAATGTAATTGAGGTAGTTCCTTATAAGAATATATCTTATAATATATGCAATTAATTATATTATTGTTGACCATGCTAACGAAATACCGAAACTCGGAGGAGCTATAAGGATAACTCTGGGAATATCTCGCTTTCGTACAATATGTTGGACGCATTGTTTTGTAAATATTATTGGGTCTTCTGGCTGCTGGATCAGTAATTGCGTCACCAATTCCTATAAATTTTTTATGATATAATGCAATGCATTAAATAATATAATGTGATATAATAATGATATAATATTCTAATGTAATGTAAAATACACACAAAATGCAACACACTTATATATGTAACATAATTATTAATCTCAATGGAATATTTGAGTGGAGTAAGATGACGTAATTCAATTACATAAAAGAATTCATATAATCTGTGTTTTTCTATGTAGGGCACGAAATCCGGCGGAATGGTCAATAATTGTCTTGTTCCTCCTTCAAAGTCGCTCATATTTCACGATTTTTATGGTTAATTAATAATATAATGTCATTTAACGTATGTATCATAATGCGTATATGGCACACGTTTGACATATTTAATTAAATTCAAGCAGTACGCGACTTTCAGTTGTATAGTTTTCGAAAACTATTCGCTTGTTTTATCACGTCACACACACCCTGCGTTTGTTTATTCCCATTAGGAGCTATTGGGAAAATAAAATATATAATACACATAACGTGTATTATAGATTTTATTTTCCCAATAGCTCCCAATGTGAATAAACCAGAATATTAGTAATTCAGAGAGGAACTATAATTTTTGGAAAAAGATAATAAAAAATGCAAAAACAGTTTTAAATGTAAAAACAAAAAATTATTGCATTGTTTATTAAATTATAAAAAAAGCCCTCATTTTTTTTTAAACAAAATAGTGAAAATGCAAAATTATATTTTACAAAAATCAAATAACCAATCATCATCAATCATAGAAAAAAATATTTTTGCAGCAAATAGTGTTGCGTGAAAGTACAGACAAAGCTTCAGTTTGAGCCACAATAACTGAATAAAATGTATCATTTTCGTATAATCCAGTTCACACACATTAGATATGTACAATTTAATTATATTATAATATACATATATATACAATTATATAGATACAATTGACACTTTTCGCGACAGTATATATCATTTTATACATAATTCTTAGCGTTATATATTATTACATTTTTACACAAATAAATTTAAATTTCTTAAAATTATAAAGAAAATTAATTTTTGAGAAAAACTATTTTATAATTGACGATTGGCTATCAGTGTCGTGACAATTCGACCATTGATTTTAGTCGAATTAATTGTCAAGACGTTTCGACCATGGGTTTTGGTCATTATAAATTGATGTAATTGGAAGCTTATATATAAGCATCGTAATTTAAATAATTAAATTCATTGCATGGAGAGAGTTTTCTCGTATTTACCCTGAAATCATGGCAGTTGTGGGACAACATGTACCACCAAGAATTTTATGCGAGCTATTATGATTAATATCTACCATAATAAAAGATATTAATATCTATTACATTAAAATATAAAATATGTTTGATTAATTTTACTAAAATATATCTAGGAAATTTCAATAATTTTTCAAAATTTACCAATCTGCTTGGTAATTTTTATCACGTTGTTTGTAAAATGTCTTTTGTATAATTTAAAAATTCCTTGATTGCCAAGTTGTCCCAAGTTTGTAGTAAATTTAAGGGTAATAACAAAAAATTCTCTCCGTGTGCGAAAAATATTACCCTGGCTGAGATAATATTTTTTGCAATAAATTTAATTATTTAAATTACGATGCTCTTATATATAAGCTTCAAATTACATCAATTTATAATGACCAAAACCCATAGTCGAAACGTCTTGACAATTAATTCGACCAATGGTCGAATTGTCACGACACTGATAGCCAATCGTTGTCGATTATAAAATAGAGTCTTTCTCGTTAATTAATTATTGGCAAAATTTTTGTTCATTGTTGAATCACACCCTCCCGCTTTATTCCTACCTATACCCGTAAGCTTACTTATTCCTACCTAATTTTCTTACAATTATAATATTAATTAAAATATTAAGTTTCCTTTTCTATTATCGAAAATCACCTACATATCCTTATACCTATCCGTACCCTTGCTTATTCGTTTTCCTTATATACCTCTCTACTCTAATTTTTACCCGTATTCCTACCTATTCATATCTCTGTCTAGTATACCTTAATAGTTACGACCGCGATTACCCGAAATCAGAAAAGAGTAGGTACGTGAATTTGGTTTGAAATTGGGAACATTTAGAAGTTTTATTAGAAGTTTAATTTACGCGAGACCATTTAGAAGTTTTATTAGAAATTTAATTTACGCGGGATAAAGATTTTTAATTCGAGACGGCATCTTCCCGTCTTTGATTACGTGCAATCGCACGTATACAATAAAATCTTATAGGCTTACATATTTACCTATATTTTGCATATTTTGATTGGTGTTGTACACCAACCTACCTTGTAAGATCCTCTTCATCTTCTTTCTTCTGGCCAGCTTTTGTAGTATCTGGCCGTATTCTGACTTCATATAGCCAAAAATACTCTTTTTGCTACCGGCTAATTATCGCCGGCAATAAGCGTACAATTTTACGCTTTTATATGATGCACGAAACACGAACGCGTCACGAAGAGGCCACATTAATTAAATCGATTAAGTACAAAATTAACAATTAATAATAACAATAGTAACTTCATTAACTTATGAATTAATTTTGTTTTTTTTTTATGCGCGTTTATTCGTAACAATTGAAATATACATTTAGTAATTAAAATAGGAGGTCAAATTCAAAACAAATCTGAAATTGAAAAAAATCTCTATGTCGACAGCCAGCGTTTTGATCACGATTATTAAATTTATATTGAACTTTTAATATAAAACTTTACGATATAAACAATAAAAATTTAATTCAAAAATAAGTGAATATAAAAATTGCTAGACGCGCCATTCAATATAATCTAAGGCCCATATGCGTATTTTCATCGATTCGAACGATTCGTTACAGAATCTCACCTCAAAAGCATGCAGAGATGAGAAATTCAGGAGAATGACGTAAGATCCGAAAGGGATAATAAATTTTCCACATAATTAGAAGTGATAAAAATATTTTTATATTTCGCAAATTATTAAAATTACTTTTTGTTTATATTATTTCAAAATCATTTTTAAGCGATGTAAAACTGATTAATTCTAAAATAATTATTAGAAAAAAAATCTATTTTATAACAAAATATATATTAGATCTCACGTCATATATAACTACTTTATGTCATATAACTGCTACAAAATCCAGTTATATAAATCACTACGTATGAATAAGCTATAACAGTTAGGCTAAAGTCACTTATATAAAGTTTAATCCTGAATGAATATTTGGAAAAGGGTGGGTGGACCTAATACAATATTTATTATACTGTCACAATCATTTGTCAAAATTATGATAATATTATATTATTTATTCAAATTATTTTTTGCTAATTTTTTATTTAATTATAATTTTTTATTTCCTTTTTTCATTATATATGTATATAGTATAAACATATACAAATACTTTATTCTTTTTCTTTGCTTTCTTTTCTGGTTATAAAATATAAACATTATGAGTAAATTTAAGTAATAACAGTAAATTGAAAACATTTTACTTGTCTAACTTCTATTTGTCCCTTTATCCTCTGATTTTTTAATTTTTATATATTTGCAAAAAATATGAAATATATATGCATAATAAACAATATTTCATAAATGATATACATCATTCTAATATTAACCAAATAATATTCCTAATTAATATAATTATTAATAAATAATATTCCATTATGTCCTCATACTCATGATATTCCCAATTTTCCAAAAAATTCGGCCTTTGTACATATGTGGATACGAATACATTCTCATGTCTGCGTATGCACACTAAATTAATAACTAAATGAATGGACGCAAAATATATACAATAATAAAAAGGCATCCAGGATTAACTTATCCTAATCTGTTTCTAACTTATCCATTTTGAGGCAACGAATGTATGGAATGCTTTATAGTTTTTATACTTATAAGCAACATCTTTATATTGTTATCATATTGCACACATGCATCCAGATATATTACATATTATTATATATAATGGTATTATATATATATATATATATATATATATATCCTATATGTTTGATAAATTGCCATTCGTTACCTCAATAAAAAAAAAAGGGAATTCATCACTCACCAACCCCGATGCGCAACAGCGGAATTATATCTGCCACGTAGCTACGTTGATTCTGTAATAAACAAATATAAAATTTATATTAAAACAGTGTTCAAAGAACCCCTAATGTTTTAAAAGATAATTTTTATGAGCATTAAACATTTTATTTATTATTTAATTAGATATTTATTTAAATAATTATATATTTTCCGAAAAAGATTTTTACAAGGATCAATTTTAATAAAATATTAAATTACTCTTTTTCTTCTAACTATTATTTCTAAATCATGGTGAAATAAACGACTCGAGAATAAACAGGAAAAAAATTACTCTTAAAATAAAATACAATATTTTACAAATAAAAAATAATATTTACCGCAAAGTTGTTCCACTGGTGCCCGATGCCTCTCTCAGGCCTCCTCCTTTTTTATTTCAATTGTCATATTCGAAAATGTAACGATTTCGAGCGGCACTCCCGAAAATGCGACGCAACGAACTGTTTATACATTGCAATCGGCGGCGATTGTGTTTAGTTGCTTCGTTCTTCGATAAAAGCGAAATAGCCTGTAAAAGATAAGATTACGCGTATGTTTAAGTCGGTACTCTACTGTGAATTAGATAGGGATACAAGTACGCGAGAATAATGCTATAGATGAAAGGGTTATAGAAAGCGGATAAAGTAGGGGAGACCGGGGCTAAGCGGACACTATTTTTTTCAAAGGCATTTTTAATATTTAATTAAAATTTTTAGGCAAATTTTTTCAATGGTATATATTTAAAGAGTGTTTCTTCAGGTGCAAAATTGATTCAGGAAGTTTTGCTGTACGTCGCTTTGTTTTGCCGCCAAGAAAGAAAAAGTAATGCAAAGACAAATTTTCAAATTAAAAAATGCCGGAGTAAACTCGACACTTTGCCTGATCGACACAATTTGATCTGGAACTTATTTTTTATCGTCTGAAACTAAATATACATTTGTTTATCGTGTATTTAGAAAGTACAAAAATTTGGAATTAAGTAAAACAATCATTGGAAATAATGAGAACAAAAATTGTTGAACATTCAATTATTTTCATCTAAACTCATGTCTGAAAAACAATTTATGCAAGTAAATTCGCGATTACACGTGCGCACACATTTGTCATGGGCCATATACTGCATTACAAGCATCGTTTATTGGGAACCAATAAAACAGCGTGTCGACTTAGCCCCTGTCGACTTTGCCCCGCACGTCGTTTTTTACTTTTGTTACTCCAAAAATATAATATAAAAATTTTGAAAATATGCAAAAATTATTATCGGATTCGTATAAAGCATCGAATTTCCCATCAAAATCACTTACCGGTAGATTCGCAAGAGTAAAGCTCGATGAAAGAGTAGACATTTTCGAGAGATCAGAAAAATTACTTTTTACTATCAAAAACGCTTATGTCGCGTTAAAAATTACACTATAACTCAGAATGTTACCAAATTCTGTTGATAATACTGACACATAAAGACGCATTTACAGGAGGAAAGGCAAGTTTCTACGATAGATTTAAATTGGCAAAAAGCCTAGTGTCAAGTTTGCCCCGTTGTCGGCTTAGCCCCGGTCTCCTCTACGCGTCGCGTGTGATTAACTTCGAGAGTATTGTACAAGGTGTGGTAAAGCCGCGCGGTCATTATATTCTAGTGATTACAAGTAATCACTAGAATATTATAACCGCGAGGCTTTTTGTACGATACTCTCGAAGTTAATCACACGCGTAATCACGTTTAATTGTAATCAATATTTTGTTTGTTTTAGAAAACAAATATGAGTGCCATGAAAAAATAGCAATGCGGAAAGAAAAGAAGAGCCGAAGCCAAGGAAGCGGCCAGATGTAACAGATCGCGAAGTGAGCATTTTATATATAATCTATTTTATTATATTAATTGTTAGTGATGGAAATAATTATTCATTTGCGCAGCATATCGCTTTCAGATCACAATGTAATAATGTATTGCATGTTTAATAAATATATACACAATGTCTAATAAATAAAATATTTTAGATTATATTTTAAAAAAAGTTTTTATAAATATTTAATAAATTATTTATGATATAATTAATAATAACAATATATGTATATATAAAATATTTCTAAATATTAATTAAAATTTATAAAATCGCTGATATAATCTTGATATCATAATTAAATTATATCAGGATTATTATATCAGATTTTTTTTTCTCATCAAATTTTATGCAAGTTGATATCTAAATAAAGAAGCATTTTTATTAAGATGTTATTCTTGTATTAAAAATTTGTTGAAATTATGAATAAAATGATACTTGTAAAAGTTATTCTTCCATTTTTATTTTATAGGCATGTGTTTCTTTGAAATCTGTTCCCCCAAATATTCGCCCAAAATTAAGTATTTCATAAATTAATGCAAGCAAGCTATATTGTATGTCTATAAATATTTTTTTGAATATGCGTAATGGTGCGTCTCCACCTGAGAGTAAGAACTCTCGAGAGCAAAAAGAAAGAGAGAGAGAGAGATACTCTCGAGAGTCTCTTTCTCTTTCTCTCTTTTTGCTCTCGAAGAGTTCTTACTCGCAGGTGGACACGCACCTTTATAAAATATAAGCATTATCTTTTTTATAAAAAACAAGAAATCCATATTTATTTTAGTCATTATTTTTATTTAAATATTTTTGTATGTTACAGATTAATGTCGTATATGACTCCTCTGTTGTGTATGATGTGAGTAAAAAAAAGGTTCAGATAGAAAAACCCGCGAGGAGGCTGAGGAAGCTTTATAGGAAAAATATCGGGCCCTATTGGAGCAACTTCGTGGTGAGCATTATTGCTTACTTGCATAAAATTAGTCGTTTTATTTTGATGATGTAAAAATAATAATTAGGAAAAAAAATAATCTGAAATTTTATAAAAATTTATCTTGTGTTGAACCTTTTTTAAAAATGTATAATTATTTTAATAGGTATTTAATGAAAACCCATTTAAGAAATTCTATATAAGAATTACACACACACACACATGTTCGAAAAGTATTTATAAATATAAAAGAAACACATGCTTATAAACTCATTTAATATCCTTTTCTCTCTGTAAGAGAATAGTTTTTATTTTTATTTTACATATATATATATATATATATATATATATATATATATATCTTGTACTAATTCTTTTTGTAAAAAAGGAATCTGTAGAAACGCTTCATAATTTTAAAATGTCACTATTTTATTCTTAATGCAACTTTCTTTTTTATTCTTTTTTTCATTTATTTCAGCAACTTTAATCAAATTGTAATCAATGGACAAACTAGGTTTATAACGAATAAAATAAAATAATGTAATGTGAGATCTTATAAATTATTCGTCGTGGAACAAAGGAATTTTTTTAAATACAATTATTATTATTATTTGTATTAAAATTTTACTGTTAATAAAGATATTTAATTTCAAATTAATATATGTATATATATATATACATATATATTTTTTTTATATGTTGTTGCAAATAACTTAATAATACCATGAACAATGTAATAAGGAAATACATGCTCGACATATAAAAGCACAGGTATATTGTGCGCTAAAATGAAAATATCACGATATTTATGTGTCTAAGATAGCGGTAAAAAGTTTCTCGCGTGATTAACTTCGCGTGCCCCAAGAAAGACGCGGCATCGCTAATTGATCCGCGCGATAAATCTTTGGCCGCGGAACAAGGCTTTCAAAATACGCGTTCGAACGAATTTTCAATATCCGAATCTATACGATCTTCGCGATAGGTCTAGTTTACACCGATTGTTTGGTACGCGTATACCAAGTACTAAATTCGTATTAGATCCGTATCAAATCTTGGTTTACACCGATATAACCCAAGATTTAATAGGGATTTGATACGGATGTAGTATACTTGTGTGGTACGCGTACCAACCGAACGGTCGGTGTAAATTAGGCCATAGATATTCCAACAGATGTTAAATGTAAAGTTAATGCGTAAGTATATTGTACTTGCCAATTGAAGACATCGCGACCTCACTACGCGTTCCGCTCGCAACAACTTCACGATATTATGCTTTTTGCGAGGAGGAAATATTACACGCTCGCCTTTTTGTTATCATTTTGTATTCTAGGCGCGTATTAACATTTTTGTCAGGTACCCGCGATATTCGCAACGTTGGAAAATACGATCGTCACTTTCGCGTCGCTGCCCGTGCGACGCGCCTTCGACCGAACGCAACAAGTATCGCGAAATACGTATTTTTACAAATTATACCCGATATATACCCGAACGCTAATGTATACTACACGATAGGTGCTGCTGTAAATAACGAATACGAAGTTAATAAACGCTGTACTGTTACCAATTGAACGAGTCGCGAAGCCGGTCATTCCGGCCGGAGCTGATCCGTCGATCCGACGATCCGTTCCGCGCGGCGTTCTGCATTAAAATGGAATGGAAGGAGGGAGGTGAGAGGTGATCAATATGGCGCCTATGGCGGAGACGCTTCGTCTCCATAGAGATATAAGAATAGAGTGCGCGAGCGAGCTGAAAAAGAGAAAGCTGCGCATGGGCACCTTCTGTCTTTGTTTCGCATGCACGCGTAGACAAAGACAGAATATATATGCAGCATTCTTTTTCTATTCCTATATATATCCTATAGCCTCTTACGTGCTAGCATCATATGACTCGCGCATTCTATTCTTATATATCTCTATGTTCGTCTCCCGCGCGGTCAATTTCACGTAAAGAGCGGCGCGGCACGGCGCGGCAATTTCGATCCGGTATATCACGTGACACTACGTGAATTAAATAGATAGTTAATAAAAGAGCGTACAGTTGATTCAATCGAAAATACGCAATTAAATTTTAATATTGCACGTACGGTGTATACAGTAATTGAACTTATTAATATATCGCAAAAAATATATTATGTAAGATTACATTTTTAATAAATAATCAATATATATTATATGCCTTTCGGGTATATCACTCAATACAGCTGCGATTCGCTTATTTACACTTTATGTTCATAACTAATTAATATTAATTTTTTTAAATTACAAACTTTCAAACGAAAAATGAAGATATTCCGAAGTTTCTTATTTTTGCTTTTATCGCCTGGGGTATTAGGCTGAGTTTCCACTGAGCGCGTCACGCGTCGCGTCGTCCGAGTTGAACCAATCAAAACATCCCATTTCGATCCCGTCACAAGAATGTAATGAAATGGGATGTTTTGATTGGTTAACTTGTGACGACGCGACGCGTTACGCGCTCAGTGGAAACTCAGCCTTAAGTTATCTAAATTATTTTGGAAACGCGGCAGAAACACTAGATAATACACTAGATAAAAATATTTACGAAACAGCCAAAATTTTTTTAATTAAGCATATTTGTATTTACTTTCGAATTTTTCTGATTAAAACAGGAAAACTGTAAATTGATGGTGCAGGTATATTAATTTGATCTATTCATTATTCTGCTTGCAGCATTACCGAGAGGGGGCGATAGTGCACAGCGACTGATTTCCGCACAAACTTGGTTGTTTACAGAGGGCAGCTCTTACTCATCCTAAAAATAAAAGACGACGTTTGATGGCGTTTGGGTAGTACGATTTCGCGCCTCGCGCTTCCGCCTCCGCCTTCCATTATTTTATATTTTTTTAAGAAGGCAAGCAGACAAGAGACAACAAAGATCCATCGCGAGGTGTGCCACGATAAAGCCGATTTCTGAAGTGACGCTTAAATTTCCAAAATGGGTAAGAATTAAGAATATATTTATATTGTACTCGACGTGTATCATTTCCCTTTCTTTATGAAGCTAGCTACGAAGCTCTAAAATCTAAGATGAGAGACAGAAGGAAGTTAAAATATGTCTTACATATATATAGATATGTGATAAGGTCTTCCTTCTATTTTTCAAATTGGAATGGAGTAGCATTAATTGTCATAACTTGAAATTCTATACATCGAATGGAAATTGATGTGTTTATAGGTAGAAAAAGAGGGTATCTGAGAGAGAGTAGTGAAGATCTCTTCTTTGACTCCCAAGACCTTCCTGGTACGAGCAGAGCCGGCGTATCGTCACAACAACGTACTAGACCTTCGGCCCTTACGGAATCACATATGAGCTCGCAGGATATAGCTAGCACATCGTCGCAACGACGTACTAGACCTTCGGCCCTTACGGAATCACTTATGAGCTCGCAGGATATAACTAGCACACCGTCCAAACGACGTACTAGACCTTCGACCTTTACGGAATCACATATGAGCTCGCAGGATATAGCTAGCACATCGTCCCAACGACGTACTAGAACTTCGGCCCTTACTGAATCACATATGAGCTCGCAGGATATAGCTAGCACATCGTCCCAACGACGTACTAGAACTTCAGCCGTTACGGAATCACATATGAGCTCGCAGGAAATGGAGGCAGAAAAGGACACGCAATTAATCAGTAGCGTAATAAGATATCTCTTTGCCGCAGATCGCAATAAACAGCCTATACAGAAAACGCATATCGTTAAAAATGTACTAGCTGGAAATAGCAAAATGTTCCGTTCGATTATAGACAAAGTGAACGATCAATTATCTGAGGTATACCTGTCTTTACAATCGTTATTTATGTAATTGCATGATTGTTCCACAAAGCAAACCGTTTTAAAAATAGAATTGTATTTATAAAGTTAAAATTTTCAAATAAGCTCTGCTTTTTGATAGGTATTTGGATACAATCTAATAGAAGTTGAAAACAATAAATACATAATGGTGAACGAAATAGAAAACCATCTTCCACACCTCACCTTCCGCGATAGCCATAAGCAGGTGCTGTTGTATCTTGTACTTGTACATATTTTTATGTATGGCGAATCGTGCAAAGAAGGTGATTTTTACTCTTAAATTTTGCATATTATAACAATAATACATAATATATATCTTGTACAATATTAATTTGTTACAAAAATAAATTATATATTAAATTTTTACAAAAAACTATAATAAATTAATGTTGGAAAATAACTGAAATATTTTCACAGAAGTACTATGGGACTTCTTTCGACATCTGGGTATTATAAGTTGTGATAATTTTCAACATGAATATTTTGGCGACGTTAACCAGTTGGTGACTGTGGTAAGAAGCTAGCTATTATATATAACAGTCAACTATAATTTAAAATCATAATTGATTTTTAAATGAGATTTATTTACGCACAGGAGTTTGTAAATCAGAGATATCTTGAGAAGAAAATGATAGATAAGTATGATCCAACGAAATTCGAGTATTCATGGGGATCTCGTGCGAAAAATGAGCTCACCTATCGTTCCGCCTTGACATTTGTCGGAGAGGTAAGCACACAAATATATATACTACATTTAATAGTATAACAAAGATGATTATATAATAATTTATATATTTAATATATATCTTTATTAAAATATATATATATATATATATATGAGTTTTATTAAAGGTTTAGTTCTCATTATTTTTATTAAATTATTGTTTTTAATTTTATTCGTAATTTTCTAAAAGTCAATTGAATTTCAAACAAATTTAATATTTGATAGAATTTTTTCCTATTTTATTATAAATGAAGCACACTGGTTGTTGTATGTAAATGATTAATATGTGAATTGCAGATATACGGTTGTCCTATAAATAAATGGAAATTGCAATACAAATCTGTTGAGGAAGACATAGAGTGAAAAGAAGAACAAGATTTTACCTATATTTTTGCCATGTTAAAAGAAGAAAGAAAAGAAGGACAACGTTGCTTAAAGGGACAAAATTAAAATGCATAAATGTGTCGCGTGTGCGCACGTATGTTTTCTATTTTTCTATTTTTATAGTACAAAAACATTATAAAAACTTTTTTCGATATCAAAAAGATGTATTATAAGAGTATTTAAATAAAGTATAAGCAAAGTTAATTTAAATTAAATTAGAATAAGAAAAGTTTAATTTCTCTATATATAAATTTATACTTTATTTCTTCGTTGAGAAACATATGATGAAAGAGAAACACTATATTTCTAGACCGAACTATTTACGATTTCTCAGATATATTTACTGTCCCTGAAAGCAACCATAAAGCTGCAGGGCTTAGAGTTCGTGTCGAGTCTTCGAGCAAAAGTGTAGAATAACTCGTGCACATGTAAAAATTACATGGTTTATTTAATTAAAAATACCTCTGATGAAACATATGCAGAGTACATAATTCGTACGGTGGATACCTAGCTAATCGCACATTTATCCAATTAATTTTTTTTTCTGCATGATTATTTTTTCGCATTGTTTGTTTCATATAAATTACGAGAATCCGACGATAATTCTTGTCTACTAAAATTGATGCATTGGATCAGCGCTTAGAGAAGCACTTATAAGTCCATCTTATTTCCAGAAGCTTGTTCGCACGGAAATGCCTTTCATTTGCAATAACGCTCGTTAGCTTCGCCGAGATTTTGCTCAGACCTTCGACGAGAAAGCGAGAAGGAAGGAAGGAGGGAGGGGTTTTTCGGATACACTTTGCTGATCTTCCTCACGGACGGGAGTTCACAAGTTGCCAAACTTTCCGCGTCAGATATCCGGCCGTTCGTGCATTTACCTTGCCGTCCTCGCGAGGGCGAGGCGCGGCAGGGTGGAGGGTGGTTGCGCGGAACGGAATCTGTGTCGCGCCGGGTCAGTCGTGGCCCCACCGCCGTCGCCGGGATCGCGCGCTCATCAGTGTCCACCCAGCCCCGTTGTTCGGCGGAGGCCGCCGAGCGTCGTCCACCCGCACGCATCTTCGTCTCAGGTCGCGCGTCGCGTCTCCGTCACGGCGGGACACCCGCATGTCGTTCCTCGGGATCCTCGCACGCCGTACCACTGCCCACACGACCCCCGCGGAGGTCGATAACCCGCGAGGAGGTTCTTCCAACTTTTCCCCGAGAGTACGTTGCACCCGTTTCAAGAAAGTCAGTAAATCGTCACGTTTTCAATCTTCTCGGTACGAAAATCTATTTATTTATTGTAAATAATGAAATTCAATTTTATGTCGCTTTACAAGATTTCAGGCGAAAGAGACGAAATAAGGGTGGTTTTACGGAGAACGCGATCTGTGAAACGTTTGTTGGATAATCATTCGAAAGATTTAATGCGATATTCCCAAACTCCTTTTAAGTCCTCGGTAACACTGTATTTTTTCTTCGATTCACAGAAATTTATATATTTAAAAAGAAGTTCACGTATCTCCAAAGACAGATTGAAGGATTTATATATCCACAGGACTTTCCTTAAAAATGTGGAACGTACGTGAACTATCGACTCCGCAGTGTATACCGCGCCTTCGTTGCCGAGCAATGGATAAGGATACTTATAACGCGTTCTGATACACTATAGAAATACATTTTATTTTCTTATTTTCTCTTTTATTATTACAAAATATCCTATATATTTATATAATACACTTATATTTCCTTTAATATTAATTTAAATTTATATTGTCATATATTGTCAGTTATTTCAAAGCGTTCTGTATAGACAAACTGATTTACATAAAGTCATATTAGGAGAAAACTGAACACTGCCTTTTTTGTTTTTATCAATTTGGTATGTAAAGGTTCATATTTTCGTGTATTTTTTAGCATTCCTGAGATCGCGCCGCGTGCGCCGAGATTTCAGCGACCAACGATTCTGCGGACCAACCGATCCTCTGTGAGATATTTTGCCGAATAATTTCACTAGAAAATTCAACATCCCCCCAACGGTGATTCGAATTTACTAACGGTAAGGTGCGGATTAATTTGCATCGATTATCGATTATTTGAATAAATACGTTTCAACGATAGAAAATGCACAGAATGTCACAAAGAAACTTGCTTTAGCATTACAATAATTTAATCGACATTAATAGAATCAATGATAATAGAAGATATCGAGGGAAGAATAGTGTTAACAAAGTTAACGTTTTTAATATTAATACTGTTGCTTTTGTCAATATTATTTGTCACTCATATATTGCACACACATATTTAATAAAAAATATAAATTAAATTTTTGGAAGTAAATTTCAGATGAGAAAACAAGTACGATCGCCCGATATATATACTTTGCTTACTATTTTACTCGTGAATTGTGTCTTGAGCGATCAATATCCTTCTCGAACTACTTAGCTTAGTAGCTGCTAATTTGATATAAAGCAGTTCTTGACGATACCGTTATATTAGCGATATCTTCTTATAATATATATACAATTTTCACCTATATATATGGCGGTAGATACAACACATGCAGAGAAGAAATATATCGCAAGGGACTTCCGCGAAGAATAATGCTAATTCGATCACGTAATACTCTTGAGGACGCACACTACCTTCCTTTCTACCATTTTTCTCCCCGTGTCCAATAGATTTCAGACTTTTCAGAGTATGCGAGACTTCAACAGGACTTGAAATAGAACACCCTGTGTACACTGACAAGTGATCGGTGTTTCGAGAGGAATTTAAACGCGTTTATTCAGTTCATATCGATCTGGAATCTCGAGAGCGGTATTAATAGCTGGACGATTCCGCGCTTAATAATGCATTCGCCTGTATCTTTCGCGATATGGCTCGCAATAATTTGCTTCGATTGCGAAATTAGATTGAGAAAGGTCAGAGGAAAAATCCGTCAGTTAAAGCTTGTTAAAAGAAGCGGTTCATCGACAACGCTCCGCATAACGTCAATTAAAACCTTCCCTCCTTTTTTTAAAACTATTTTGTACTTCTAAAAATTAAGTAATTCTCAATATTACGCATCTAATATTTGACATTTTCGCGAAAAAATGTATTACGACGAAATTGAAATAATATATCACATATCGTGATAATAAAACATAATAATAAAACACACACACACACAATACGGGGAATATATTTAGTATCTAAAATAGTGTATAATGAAATTTTCAGTTTTATCTTTGCAATGAAAAAATAATTTTTCGTTTCTATCAGAGTTTATCAGTTTAAAAATCTCCATATCATAAATTTCCTCTGAAAGGAAATTGCTTGATGCATTTGAAGAAATTGGAAAACATTAATTATTAATTATTCATTAATTATTTTTAGTATGATCATTATTATTAAGTGTTGTGTCTACTTGACTCTTATTTGGAAATCCAATAGCTGTTGTCATATTTATGCAACAGTATAATCAGCATCATGTAAGAAGATCATGAAGAATGTATACCTACACTGAACTGTTAATTTCATAGAGTCAAATTATACTCAATTTGAGTTATTTTTAACTATAATTCTTATAAGTCGCCACTGCTCTTACGCAACAGGTCATTAATTTAACTAAAACAATGTTAATTTAACTAGACCAATGGAGTTAAAATAACACTGTTTTGTTTCGACACACATAGCAGTTAAAAATAACAAAATGTTATCTAACTCAAGGTATTGATTGGTGTAAAAACTTCATCCTTTAACAGTGTAAAACAATCGGCTCTCGTTAAATATTTACACAGCAATTTTACCTTAAAAAAACATGAAAATAGCGAAGCTTGGCGATCCATTCGCCAAAGTGCTTTTTCGGGGATTAAAGTTTAAAAAGGTAGGATGGCAAAATGAATTTTTAGGCGCGCCGGGACCAAACAGCAACACTCACCAAGGTAATCGCGGCGCAGCGATGTTCAACCTCTATCAGAGCCTAAACAAGAAGGACGACGGTGACGGGCAGCGGAACCGCGAGTCGGAGGTGACCGGTCACGATAGATTCTGTCAGCATCGTACCGGTCACTCGAGCACCCGTCGCCGCCGCCGTGCCGTCAATCGCAGGACGCAGAGTGCCACCGAGCTGAACCCCAGGGCGATGAGCACCGCGCGGGGCTCGTTGCGACGTGGTCGCAGCGTGAGCACGGAGGACGAGAACGAGAGCGAGGACGACAAGGGCCATCAGCTGGCGAACAAGCTGGACAATCTGGCGCGGCTGCTCTTCAGCCGCGTGTCAGCGGCACGGGGATACAAGGATCAGGGAGACGTCAAGTGAGTATTTCAGGGGTGAAAAGACCGTGCATCTTCGTCGGCCTTTATAGTCTCGCCGGTCTCGCGCCGGATTCGGGGTCGGTTTAAAATAAACCGGCGGAGACAGGATCCATAATTTATGAACTATGGATTTTGTAGAACCAGGGAGAATTATGGATTGTATTTTATACGATTATAGAGCTTCAAAAAGTTTGAAGATTATGAAGTTACTGTGGAAATAGACATTACGGGGAGCTGTGAAATTAAAACTGAAAGTAAAATTACGGAATCGCACAACTGTACAATTATAGACTCGTAGAGGCAATGTGATAGAGTTATAAAGTTGTAAAATTACAACTTACGAAAGTTACAAAACGTTACAAAATTAAAAGAATAGAATTACACCCTGGAAGATGATTAATATATTCCGAAATTTAAATATTTCAGAAATGACTTTTTATAAGAAAATCGGTTGAAGTTATTTCCTTTCATATCTTCCAACCAACATTCGGTAGAGACATTCGTGAGGAAAGGAATTGTGTCAAGACCTAAAATATAAATCGCAACGTCTCGATCCCCAGCCATTCTCCTCCAGCAGACGAGATATGATTCCTCCGATGAGCCGGTTTATCCCCTTGGGATATGTATTATTCACACGTAGCAATAGTGCTTACGGTGCCGAACCAGCTATTACTTGTTGCTGCGACGAGAAATCAACAGCCACAGGGATAATTTTGTCAATATTGTCGCTTTACATTAATAATGATTTTCCCCGTTTGCGTTAACGGCATTCCACCTATTAAACTAGCCGCTTCAATTATTTGTGTCATCCTTGCGGGCGTCTCTGTTTGTAAACCAAGAGCGAGTCCGTCGAAAACCCCTCAGACATTCAGCTCTTATCGTCGTATTTTTCGCTTTCGCGCGTTTGTCGTCACGGGCGTTGTACGATAATAAATCGTTTCTCATACGATAATCGTTTTTTTTTTCACGTCGTTTCGTAAAAATTCCCGGTCAGTAATGAGTTGTGCGCAACCGGACGTTCATCGGGAGCCTTCGGCGAGCGATCATCGAGTGGACGGAAATTTCCGTGTTCCAACGCGCAGGTAATAGCAAAGCCATGCAAAAAAAATGCAAAGAGTGTTAAGGGATAAAAAGATCCTCTTCATCATTCTTGAAATGTCGAAATGGCCTGTCTCGTTCTCCGATAATTCAGAACGAGATGGAGTCCCGGGACACTCGGCACATGTAACGCGATTGCGTTAATTCAATTACCATGTCCTTGCGTGGGAAAATGCAAGCCACATTAAGGCCGGCTGATAATATACATATAACCACTGTGGCGATTCTTTTTTCTTTTTCTTTTTTTATTATTGGATGAAACCCTTTGCAGCCTCAGAGCAACGTGGCGCTTTGATACGCGACCGCACCGTAATCCGTGGCTCGCGAATCTAATTCGCTTTGGTTGCTGCCAGAGGCGCGATAATGCACAAGAGTTGTCTAGGCGAACGCAAAGCCCCGCGGCACCTTTCGACAGCAGGTAGAAAACGTTTTTGTTTTTTTGTTTTTTTTTTGTATTAATATAAATATGATATGTAAAATATGAAAGGGGTAATATTAAGTTCTTAGACGATTAAGAACGACCCGTATAAATTATGTATACACAGATACGCGTTATTTTATTCCGCTGTATTCTTAAAGCTCTGGCAATCTGCATTTCTTTCGTTCGTTATTATTCCTTCAATATCCTTTTGTTAATCATGGAAACTTTTTGAAATACGTTACAATATATATGTACAGATACTTATCTGTTGCTTTATTTTGCTGTCTTCTTAGAAATCTGGTCATTTGCATTATTTTTCATTTATTATATTATTGCCTTTAGTAACTGCGGAAACTTTTTAAAACAGTGGGTACTTAATAATTAGATTCTGACGGCATGCAGATCCGAAATGTCCAAAATGATTCTAAATGTTTTTAAGATGATTAAATCGTTAATGAAAATAAGGCTACGAAGCCTACTTGTCTTCTCGGAGATAAACCGGACGGAAAAAAAAGAGAGAAAGGAGAAATAAAAAGGGCTTTAGATAAGGAGGCATGATAAAATAGAATTTTGCGTATTCCCAACAGGAACGGCCGTTACACAGCGCTGAATCATGGCTCGAAATCTGTCAGCGAGGATGGAGTCGAGTACATGGAGATGGAAAAGAAATCCCGCGATCGTGCTTTATCAATCTGCCAAGACTACATCGGGAAAACGTCACGTTTCGCTCTCATCAAACAGCTCAATAACATCGGTGAGCCCTCTTTTCGCTCTTGTGATTCCGTCGAAGCCGTCGAAGTGCCAAATAGACGTTATACAAGGTGTTCTGAAATTGTAAGGCATTCCTCGATAAGATTGCAACGAAGCGAAGTAGAAATGAAAAAGTAGTAAAATGAAGACAAATTATAAAAATCTAAGAAGCTAGAAAATTAAAGGAGTTACCGATAGCGATAAAAAATGATAATCACACAATTTTGTGTCCAGAGACTTAAATTTTCTTTTTCATATTAACGTTTACTGGCTGTCTTCGAGAAACTTTGTATAAAAGAGAAAGCTGATGTGTGCAACTGTTAAAATATCGTTAAAATATGTACCTTTAGGATCGAGAGTAGACAAGTACTGGTTCATGGTGAGAGATACGTCGCTGAAGACGGACAGATTGCTGACTTTGGTGCCGTTGAATCAAAACTGTCCATTGACTGTCTGTCCCTCCACTAAGGACATCTTGAACAATCTGTTCCTGGCCTTACAACATCCCTACATCTGCCCTGTCTTTCACGTCGATTTTCTCGAGTATGAGGACCAAACGTACATCGTCCTGGTGCAACCCATCAATCAGGGCAGCCTTAAGGATCTAATACACGGCGTAAGTGCTTCGTGACATAGAAATGGATTCAGCCCTTCAGAAGAGTAAAGAAGTACGAACTTTATCTTCGCACTTCTTGATCGATCTGAAACTAATTGGTTTACTCACTTTTCCCCTTAACCGAAATTTTATTAGGTACCATCCTTCCATCTTTTTGCCAATATCAAGCATCTTGGCAAATTAAACTTCACTTAATCGATTAAATTCGAATAATGTAAGATCCATTTTAGATAATCGAAGGTCATTTATTTGCAATCGCTGTATAATAACGCAAAGAATTTTTTTCTGTATATTTGAGATTCCTGAGGAGGACAGGATGTCTTAATAAAAATACTGTCCTGTGGCAGATCGAGCGAAACTGCTGGAATGAGGATTGGACTCACAAGTATTCGCGAGGCAAGGGACTCACACTACCGCAAGTGCAACGAATGGGACGCCAAATATTGGAAGCGTTGGTGTTTCTGAAGGAACGAGGATTCCCCACGGTAACTCATCTCCATTCGGGCAACGTGGTGATTCAGAATGGCGTTGCGAGACTAGCCGGTCTGGAGAACACTCTTCTAGGCTTCACCAGTCGCATACATCCCATTGTGACGTCCCGATTAACGCATGCCACCTCGATTGATATTATATGTTTCGGTAAAGAACAATATTCTTCAATGCTGAGCTTTTCAAAGGAATTTTAAATCAACTCTTTAATTATTATTAATATGAGCGTCGGCGAAATACTTTTTAATACAATTTTTATGATCACTTTCTATCTTCTGGCAGGATATAAGACTTTAATACGATTTTAAATTAGATCTTTGTATTTTGTAATATTTTAATATAAAAAATTTTGTATACACAATCTTTTCGGTGATATATTTTAATAAAATACCAGTTTTTCAATATAATTTTTTTTTAACCAAGCTTAATGTTGCATTTCTTCAATAAAATTTCATTTCAATTTTCAAATTTAATTTTTAATAAATAATTTTGAATAAAACTAATTTTTACATTACCAGGACACATGCTATTCGAAATGTGCGCCGGCTACGAATTATGTACCTTCAGACCATCTGCCGTCCAGCTATCAGAGATCGAAATGTATCCGCAGGTAGAATCGATCGCAATAACAACTCGGTGTGGTCTATTCATAATTCATACAATGAGAATATATGCGCTACGTATTTCGATTTCAGGTTGTGAGATTTCTGGAATTGATATTCACGGAGTCGGAAAATCATTTTACCAGCATAGAGGAGTTGCTGATCCATGATCTTTTCAGGAATATCGATCTCCGCGAGATGCGATGCACGGCCGTAACTGTGAGTACCCGGTTTCAATCCGAGTAATTTAAAGTTAAAGCCAACTCAATTCCAACAAAATTAACGCGACTATTTCAGGTATTTCGTCCGACTCTGACACCCTCCATAATGAGTCTGCTCGACGGAATTAAACAGCAAGATGCCGGAAAAGGGTGAGTTTTTGAGAACTTCACGAAAATTATAATTTAATATATGAAAATCTACTTACATGTATTCGAATTCAATATATAAATAATTATTGGCGTTGAAAATAATTTGTTTCGCATGCGCAGCTGGCATAAGACACGCTCTATAAGCGATGTCCATTTAACGCGCAGATTTTGGTAATGAATGATCAATTAATTGCACTGATTAATAAATGTGAGTACAATCGAAGGGGCAACACACATGAGCGCTCTACTTCTTTTTCAGAATTGTGAATATTGACAGCGAGGACGGTGTATCGCTGAACAGCTTTAACGGATCCTTACTCACGGAAATATACAACGAGCTTTCACAAACGGCTTTATAAAATGTGGGAACAAAGTCTCTATATACACATATACATATATATACGTATATATTTTATTTCTAAAATAATGCACGTTTCTATTATATTTGCAAAGTGCCAAGAAAATAATTAATCCGACGCTAATTCTACCATGTATATTATAATATAAAGCGCATGCCATAGGATTTGTACAATGACGATGTAAAGATGATTTTCTTGTTTTCTTGTTTGTCTGATACAGATAAAGAAAATTGTCAGCCGTTAAAAATAATTATTCTGGGTATTGTAATAATTCTAGAGACGGATAACAATCTCTCGCTCACTGTAGAACCTGAGAATTATTTTAGATTTTTAATTAGATATTATTTTAAATTAATGAGAATTATAGAGAAATCGCAAAAATAATAAATAAAACTGGGAAAAGCGTAAATTGAATTAAACACCACTCGAGTTTACATCATTTCTTTATTCACGCTTAAAACGAAGTAGAAAAAGTACTTGGCATCCCCTAGTCTTATTTGAGCTCTCTTCCGCTGTGACAGAGAAATAGTATTTTCGTACGAAGATAGCTCATAACTGGTGTAACTAGCAGTTATTATTACAGCTATTTAGCCAGCTAATTAATTTTATTCATTGTTAACATAGCCAATTTATCACCGTAAAACAATAATACTCGCCATTTTTATTCTTTCGAAATATTTGAAATTATTCTTAATTTCTTTCAAAATTTCGGAAAAATAGAAACGCGTTTAGTCAAATCCAATAAAATAGCATGCATTTATCTTCACGATGCATTCGCCGAACTTTTAAAAATATGAACTTTTGAAATAATAAAGTCTCGTTTTTTTTTCTATTTACATTTCTCCCATAATTTAATTGGATGAGTAATCAAAAGCAAGAATTATTGTTCGTTGGTGAGAGGGAATGTCTTCAAGCTCATTACACCGAGATGTTCAACAACATGGCGCAACTAGGGCTGCGCTTATAATCCTCAGTCGGGGAGCATCGATAGCTCAAAACAATGTGATGTATTATATTTCGCGTTATGAGCCGCCAGTTTCAATCTCGCTTCCGGGTGTCTCGGGTTCCTCGTCGTTATAAATATTCTCCGCCATTTGCCATACTTGCATTATATTATCCTCCGACACTGAGCAGATGACCCACGGTTCGTTCGGGTTCCATGAAAAATCGCTTATCTTCGCGGTATGACCTCCATGTATAAACTGTAAAAATATTTTGAAGATTATTTAGGAAACTTTAATTTCAAATAATAATACATAGATTTATTAAAACTTAAAAATTTACAGAGAATCGAATAATATTGTACATTGGAAGGAACAAAATAAATAAATAACTAGAAAGAACAGTTACAAAATTTTTTTCAAGAGATTCTTTTGGTTATTTATTAATTTTGTTATTCGCGAAAAAGTTTTATTAGCGTAATTACCAGAAGTTCGGGCGGTCCATCTTCGGCATCCTCGCTGGACTGTTCCTCGCCGATCTTGCTAAGATCCCAAACATGTAGCCGTCTGTCTGTACCACTACTCGCCAATATCGTTTCGTTATGTGGCGACCATTGAACCTGGAAGATCTCATCCTTGTGTGATTCAAATGAATGCAACTTTAACTTAAGATTTCGCAGATCCCAAAGCGCTACAGTCTTATCCGCGCTGCCAGTGGCTAATATAAATTCAGAATATGGGTTGAAACTCAGACAATTTACTTCAGCGGTGTGAGCATCAACAGTATGACTCGGTTTGCTAGTATTGTTGCATCTGCAAATATAAAAAATTTAACGATATAATATACTTCAATGCGTTTCGCGATACGCTACATTAAACAATTGTAATCTTAGTGACATTAATATCAATTATATTGACAAAATGCTGGTTTTATAAATTAACAAAGAATATTGCTCTTTCAATTTTTATTACAAACTAAGTTCATGGATATTTTCGTCTCAAGCTTAAATCTGTACTCTCAAATGGCTCTTAAAATAAATATAATCTACCTAGAAATTAATTAAAAATTAATTAATTGTATTATTGATAAAGACAACAATTACCTGGTGTCCCAGATCATAAGTTTTTGATCGTCAGCAACCGAACCAAATAATGATTCATGTAGCAGATGCCAAGCGACGTCTTCGACCACGGCTGTGTGCCCTGTAAATATAGTTTTCGCATCGATTACACGATTTTCCTTCGGTGTGGCATTAATATCCCACAAGCAAATTGTGTGATCATCAGACGCGCTAAGTAAATATCCATTGAGATTCGGATTCCATGAAAGTCCATAGCCTTCCTTTTGATGTCCTCGCAATCTGCAATAACATTTAGATAAATACAATACAGTACAAATGACAATACAATAAATACAATACAAATGATCTGCTCCGTCTATTTATATCCGTCTGTTTAACATATCATCGCCCAAGTACCTCAAATCCGGATGGCATTCCCCGTTGGGATCCGGCTTACTGGGATGTTTAGTATAATCAAATACCAGTACATCACTGGAAGGGGTCTTTGTCGCGATCACGCATGGATTTTGCGGCATGAATCGCGCTCTATTGACTTCACCCTCGTGGTTAATCTTGATCTCGATCTCGATCTTTCCACTCACAGAACCGAACCCACCAAATTCACCCTTTTCATTGTCGTAATGAGAAGCATCGAATTGCGCGTCCTCATTTGGCAGCTGAACGCTAGCGATGAGCAAATGATTTTGTTCGTCGGAGGTGTGAGTGCCCAGAATTAACCTGTGGATTGAATAATCCTTTCCCTCCGGTCTAGTGACATCAGGCAGCCATTGAGCGGTTAAAGACGGCCACTCCAAAGCATGTGTCATCACAAGATCGTAGAGGAATGGTGTATTCTTCTTCCATATTTTGTACTCCTCATTGATAATACGTTCTTCTACGGCGTCGTCAAAGCCCTCTGAACAAACAGCGGCGCTTAAATTTTCATTCCTCTCGCATGACATTGCTACATCTTACAAAATACACGAATACAAAAAATATGAGATAATATAAATTCAATTATTAAACGTGACATGTTATAAATCATTTAATATATATGTATATATATATAAACAATCGATGAGACACGACGGACGAAAAAAAATATCAAATGGATTAGAAGGTGAAAATGTAATACCGGTAAAAATGACAAGTTTCTCAGAAGTTTTCAAACGTGAAAGGCACACGATTGATCTTTTCGACCGGTTGCACAATTTTTAAGAAATAGGATTTTGCATATGATTATATAAAAACTTGCGTACCAATTAGGATAACAGTCTATAACAATCACCTGTTGTATACATATATCGGTCGAACCCTTTTAATATCACCCGTAATGTTGTTACATCAATATAATTTAATTCGTCCTCTTCGATTCAATTTGATTCAGCTTCTTTAGTCTTATTTGACTCAGCTATTTCGATCTTATTCAACTCAGCTCTTTCAATTGTATTCGATTCAACTTTTCTGATCTTAATTGATGCAGGAGGCTCAATTTTCGCGACATTGTCCAGCTCAACTATTTCGATCCTATTCGACTTAGCTCTTGCGATTGTGTTCAGTTCAACTTTTCTGATCTCAATTGATATAGGTTTCTTTTGTATGTAGAATCGTTCACAACAGAACGCCATTCCAAATTTAGGTATTGATTCACATTTGATTATTAATATTCGCAAGAGTATTTGCGTGTACGCGAGATGAACGGCGCTGACGTGTTTTCACATTGAAGGATCAGGTGAGAACCAACGGCAGAGATGAAGGTGCCAGAACGTTACGAGAACAAATAAGTAATGTCAGATAATTAACTTTAAGGTTGCTCATAAGAAATGTCTAATCACACACACGCAAATATAAACAAGTATCGCTAAGTCTCGCTACACAATCGACTATAGACGTTCAAAATCATTGTTCCTAAAGACTGTGCAACCAAGCGAAGATCATGTATTCCACAAATCTATTTTTACAAGGAGAACCATGCTCTCTCGTCATTTGTACCGTAATTCATTACTGTTTTACACCCTTTGGTGCGTATAAATTTTAATTATCACTAATCGTACATACTTCAAAATTAAAATAAGATGTAGATTTATTTATACAAATATTAAAGTTTCAATATTAAATTTAATTAAGAGTACTTCGCGGCAAAATCAAAGAAATAGACGTTATTATCAATGAGATCCGTCTTCAATTTAACGTGTCAGCCGGAATTTTCTCAACACTCGTAGACGCACGCATTCAAACGACCGGTCCGGTCCGCGAGAAACAATCTCTACGTATTCACATTGGAATTCACATTGGAAGGAAAAAGATAAACTCTAAACTAGTGCAGCCAGTTCAGCAATAGAAAACAGACCCATTGTTTAGGGATGCCGTTAATTATTATACATATATATACGTATATCTATATATATATATATACTATGGTGTGGCAAATTATAACCGCACATCATGCTCGACGGACCGGTTCCGGAGACGCGGGATTTATCGAAACACGAGCGGGCTATTTCTCGTCGTTCGAATTTTTTTTTTATTTTTCCCCACGTTTCCGACCGCGCGATGGTGCAGAGGAAAGACCGTGCCGTGTATACCCGGTGGAAAGGCGGCAGCGTGTCGGTTTGTCGGAGCGTCCTTCCGAGATCGCCGATCGAAACGTTTGTTTTCGTGAAAAAGTGAGGCGAGCACGGTCAAAACTGTCGTCGAAAATACGTGGATCCTTACCGCCGTCCTTGTCCGCCATCATTTATGCTTCGTAAATTCGTTAATTCGAGAGATAACTGAGGGGCAGAGCACTGTCCGCCGATCCGGCCCGCCAAAATTGAGGAAACAGCAGAGTGCCGACCGTGCCGACACCAACGGGACGCTCAAGTCCGATCGCAGCGACGGCAAGCCCCGTTCGCAATGCAGCGACGTGGGAAAAAATGGCGGCACGATCGATTTCTATTCTAGCGATTAAAGGCACACGTGATTCAACGCTGGCGCGCTCCGACATTCGTTTTTCGGCGTGTTTAATGTCCATTAATCGATTTAATTTACTCTTTTTTTATCTTTTCCTAATTCTATAATGTCCATTTCTATCAATGCAGATTTACTTTGATCTCGATTTAACTTACTTTTTATCTTTTTTTTACCACTACTATGTTTACGCGAGCGTTACTTCTGTAGTAACTTACGATAATTCCTTCGCGTAAACGGGATTTTGTAATAAAAAAATTTATCTGTAATTTTTTTTTTTTTTTTTTTTTTTTTAAGACACATGTACATATCCAAAAGCATGGCGCAGTGTAATACTTTAGAAAATACGGATGTTAATCTTTAATTATTAATGTACTGCAAAAAGATAGAAGAAACTGTTTCTTGAGTCATTCTTGTTTTATCTCACTCTTCATTTATTTCCCGCTTATTTAAAAATGTAACAACACGTTCTGCTAATTCCCTATAAGTTTCTGCTTGTCTACTCTTTGGTGCCGCCAGGACAATCGGTTTACCAATGTCCGAACTCTCCGCGATGCTTTCGTGCATCGGTACCTTCTGTAAAATATCCACATCTGTAACAAGCCACGAAAAAGACATTAATATATCTTTCATAATATATGAACATTTGTATATTGTTATAAATTTAATACCTTCGGCTTAGTTTTTACATCTTATTAATAATTATGAAATAATGTAATTGATAATAGTTTATTACCTAGTTCCTTAGCTAACGAGAGCGTGGCGTTGCCGAAAAGAGGCACCTCCGTCATGCATTTTGGACACGTAACGCTGCTCATATTCTCCACGATACCAGCAACAGGAATGTTCAACTTCTTGAACATATTCGCACCTCTCCTGGTCACCTCTAGCGCGACTTTTTGTGGCGTCGTCACCAGCAACGCGCCGGCAATAAAAAGTGTCTGGATCAGAGAGAGATGCGTGTCCCCTGTTCCAGGAGGAGTGTCAATCACGAGATAATCGAGCGGTCCCCATGCCACCTGATTCACTAGCTTGTCCAACGCACTCATCACCATGAGTCCCCTCCAAACTACAGGTGATTTCTCGTCAATTAAAAATCCCATGGACATACTGTGCGTGAAATACAAAATTATAGAGTACAACACCCCATCGATCCGTTCATTTCAAAGCGCCTGACAATTAATCACCATTTCACACCATAATTTACAAGAGGTTCCATAAGGTTGTCTCGATTTAGTACAGGTGATTCGTGTATGTTCATCATCAGAGGTACAGAGGGTCCGAAAACGTCAGCGTCCAACAATCCGATGGACTTCTTTGGCTCGATAATTTTTAGGGCAGTTGCCAAATTCACAGCGGTGGTCGATTTTCCAACGCCACCCTTGCCAGAGGCGATCAGAAAGATTTGGCTAACGCCCTTTATATGTTTTCGTTTTGGGAGGCCACGTGCCATGACTTCTCTCTGTCTAGCTTCCAGATTTTCTTGCTTAGTCCTGGTCGAGTCCACTGTTGTGCTATGCTGAAATAAGCAAAGAAACAAAAATGACAGGTTAACAAAATCGTTAATAATAAAATTTTATATTAAATTATGATTTAAGAATCATTTTTATCAGAGAGGTTTTAACGCGAATTTATTAAGCCTCTCTACAAATTGTCGTGCTGTATTGTTAAGAAAAGAGTTCAAACGAAAGCTAAACACTTCTGAGAAAAAGTTAAGTGTTGAGACTTGAAACTTCAAGAACGCTTTGTAGGTAGAATTGCGGAAGAATAATTGCGTACTTACTTGCCGTTGCCACAGATACCGAAGGGATTTTAAATACCCGCTGAAACGCGGCCTCGCGATAGCGCTCATTTTGCTCGACACATGTACCTAACCTCACGGCATTCAAAACAATATATCGTATCGTAAATATAAATTATATATGTTCAAGAAGGTACCGGTATGCAGGCAGAGACGCATTGGTAAAAAGTATTTTATCGAAAAGAGTACGTTATCTTTCCATTTTTCTGCTGTGACATGAATCGCCAATTTGGTGAATTAACTCCTCGCCAACGTTGGAGTTGGAGGGCGTAGAAAGCGAGCTACGCGATCGGCAAAACCGGCGGCGAAACGTTGGCGTTGACCGTCATTCCGACATCACTTTTTCAACTCTCTGCCGCCAAATCAAATCTCCACCTCGCCTCCGCCGCAGTTACACCTGTGCTTATGCTTATAGCTAAAAAAGTCATGCGCGCATCGCCGTCTCTTGGATCGTCAACCTAACCTAACCTACACCGATGCTTTTCCGTTTGTTATTTCCACGAATATTTTGTGGGGAACAACGAGAGCTTTCGCATAAGCGTAAAGCATCGCTTTTCGTCACGATCTTTCTCACTCTTTCACTTTCGCGAAGGAAAACATTCGGCGAAGATAAATTACTTTCATTTAAATCGTTAGGTCAGGTTAGGGTTACATCGCGCACTTCGCGACGAGCTGCGCTTATTTGTGCTTTCGGTGCGCTCTGGGGAAGTGGGGAAAGAAAAAAATGGCGGCCACTTAGTCAACTTTCTGCCGAGCGCGGAGCAATTGCGTCGCGATTTCCTCCGATCGCATCGTTGTACAGGCGATTTTTTTCCCCATTCAGCTCGACGATGACGAAACGTACGTTTGTCCGCGATTTCTTTCCATACCCCGTCCAAACGTAATTAGCCGACAGGCGGTTGCGGTCGAGAATCGGAGCGATCTCCGATGAGAGGTTAAGATAAGGATTGTTCGTCAAGTTTTTGCGAAATTAAAGCCCCCGCGAAGCTAAATTCTTCCTGCCCCCCACGATTAGGATGACTCTAACAGCGTGACGAATTGTGCAGGTGAAGGACGTTACATTTGACCACCAGGGAAGACGGAATATGGGCCTAAAGGCAGCCGTTCAGGCTCTGAAGTAAGATTTCGATTAATTATGAATGTGTCGTCCAATCGCTGGTCGATTATAAATACGTAAATCCGTCGCTCGGCTTTGCCGTCCCGTTAACATGCATGAAATACATTTTTTGACAGGAAAGCGGAACCGTTAAAGGACAAGGTCCAACGCTGCAAGGACCTGCTTAACGACAACGATGCCTGGGTGTGTCAGCAACAGCTGCAAAAGATATATCAGCAGGTCCTCATACTGGATCTGGAGTACGCCCTGGACAAGAAGGTTGAGCAGGAGCTGTGGAGTCTTGGATTTAAGAATTATATAGTGACTCTGCAGTCGCAGGCCAAGGACAGGAAGAATCCCAAGCGAGGCGAGTCACAGGCATTGCTCAGTTGGTGCCTAGAAGCGGCCAGCGGTTTCTACCTGACCTTGCTGCAAGAAATCTGCACTGTATTTGATTTAGACCTACCGTTTAGAAGGTACGTGTCTTTTGCACGGGCTTGTTTGTTTCATTTACTTACTCTGGAGGGCCACGCTTGTGCTTTTTTTTAACTTATTTATTGAAATACGGAGGTCTCTGGATTATTCTTTACCATATCCTCTACTCAGAATCATCAATTTACCTTGTATAAACGAGGAATTGATAGGATTCTACCTGGGACTTATCAATTACGAATTATAAATTAATTGCTCTCACATAAAGTCATGCATCACTCTTTAAACTTTATTTATTATAGTTGTTATTGTTTGGGAATTTTTATCTTTTAAGAGAAACGACACAATACTGGTTTTTATTCGTGCTCTGTTATTTCGAGATTAAATTAATATTTTGCAGACTCTTTGTCTTTATTGGAATAGAATATTTTCCCGAATCAAAGTTCGTAGTATTATATGTGGGATGACAAGTATTTTGAATAAATTTTAATAAATTTAAATCTATAGTATGTATCGAGATTATATACAATCAAGAGGATGTGATCAATTTTTGCAGGAAAGGTTACGTGTACGGATGTACGTCACCATGGAAGGCCGTTGAGAAATTATCTCCACCTCACAAATCTTCTTGTTTTTATGCCTGCCAATATTGCCTTGTACATTTGGGCGATATCGCACGGTACCGAAATGAGAGCAAACAAGCTGAGATGTTCTACAGACACGCTGTCTCGCTATCACCATCCAGTGGGCAGCCGTATAATCAATTGGCGCTTTTAGAAGCTTCCCGTGGCGATAAATTGGGCACCGTGTTTCACTACGCACGTTCGGTAGCCGTGAAACATCCTTTCCCAGTCGCTACAGCAAATCTCGCCACGACTCTGTCCTCCGCTTTGAACGACAAATCTTTCAATATCGACGGCAAGACCAAATTGAATTCTCAGGAGTACATCGCTGTTTTTCTGAAGCTGCACGGAATAATCCACGTTCTTGGCGATTTGAAGCTGGCCTGCTCGTACAGCAAGCAATTGACGGAAACGCTGACCGCGTTGGTAGCCACTGAAAGTTTCAGTTCGTGGATGCTCGTACAGATGTTGGTGATCAATCTATACGCTCTGCAACACACAGCCGGGATTGACACCGACGGTACGGAATTGCTCAAGAACAAGCAAATGGTCAACGAGAAAAAGCTCGCCCGTGACTGTATACTGGACCTAATTGCAGGCACTTTGTCAGCCTTGCTGCTACCTGTGTACACGATAAAGAACTCTATCATCGAGTACTTTGCGTTGCCTTCTAGTAAGTACCTATTATTGTAATTATTTTAAAAAATTACGTTTTTAACCGATAAAACAGATTGGAGTAACAGATAACATTATCTTTTCCCTATAGTAAAACTGTGCCTTGATTGGATCAACATAAAACCTACGGTTTTGGAAGAAGTTGCTTTTACATCGAGATTACAGATCTGGCCCAGTCTTTGCGTGCTTTTGAATGCCTTGCAGAATTGTGTGGTGGATTTTAAATATGATGAATGTAAGTAACTGGATTGCATTTAAGATTATTAAACAGTTATTTGTAAAATAATTTATTCACATATTACATATTTTAATCAATAAAAATTAATTTAAAAATTAAGAAAATATATGTGGAATATAATAATTTATGTTAATAAATTTGCAATCTAAAGATTATATTTGTGAATACGTGAGATGTATATTAAAATATCGCAAAGTGAAATTTGATATATTTATAATATAATGCTATATGAAACAGATGTTGCAGTACCACTGCCAGAAGATCGCGACCTTCAAGGTTTTTTACCGTTAGAGAAGAGTTTCGAAAATCTCAGATTCACGAATACAGCGCTGGAGGGTGATGTCGCAACATTAAACAAGTTACGGGCGGTACGAATTCTGCATCTGGGCCATTGCTTCGCTCAGTATCAAATCAATGGATCGACGCCAATCTCGATTGCGACGGAGGAGAAGACGGGCGATAACAAATTCACATCCATGAGCAACGGCGCCGGTCCCAGCAACGAGTTGATGAAAGAACTCGAGGAACTTAGCTTGAACAAGGATAAGCAGCTCGATACTTCGATGAGCCCGGTATTATCCGAAGCAGCTAGCAGCAAAAGCTCTGTGGAAACTGATATCGATATTCTCGCGGATAAGAAGATTTTTCAGGGTATTCTTAAGCCGCAAGGTTCCTTAGAACGAAACCGAGACTCCTTAGTGAGTATCACAGAGACGAGCAGTAGCGAGGCAAGTTCTCTTCCGTGCGCGAGAAAACCACGACAGAACATAGCAATGCAGGCGATCATGCGTCGTGCGGAGAACGAGAAGCAGGTGACGTTTAAGAACGTGTCACCTGTGATCGTCGAGGAAGAAAATGATAGAATGGCGAAAGTAGTGACCGTTCCGCCGATTACTTCTGTTGCAAATAAACCGACACCAATCTCAGAGATGCCGAAAGCTAACGAAGCTGCCAATACAAATAACATCCTCGTTAACGTTCAGAACCGGCTGTCGGCGATGCCACTCGCTTCGGCCGCCGTTCAGAACCAATCCGCATCGATTCAGAGCCAGCAGAGATCCGCTAAGTTGCCGCCCAGCATTCCCATGCCCGCTCAAGTAAATCAGTTGGCAGCCAAAGAGCAACAAACTCAGCAAGTTGCTCAGCAAATGCTCCCGCAAATGCACACTGGAATGACAGCGCAGTGCGGTCAACAGGCCTCGACATTGGGACCGGTTTGCTACCCGAATCAATCGTTCAACGTGCAGAATCCGCAATTCGCCAAGAATTTCATGGCGAATCGACCGCTACCGGCAAACGCGCCGCGTTATCAAATGCAAGGGCAGTTAAATAATAACAGCCAGCCGGTTCCAACGATGCCGCAGAGCATTAACGGAATACATCATACGATCAATCAGAGCAGACCGTTGCATCAGAGGATGCCGCAGAACGTGTCTCACAATCCCGGGCAGTTGCTGCAGCAGAACATGCGATTGGGATCACCTGCTCAGCAAAATATAATACCGCAAAGTATGAGTTTGCAAGCGAATAATATGGGACTGCAACCAGGTATGGGTATGGAGCAACAGAACAATTCGATGGGGCTGCAACAGCAGCAGAGCATAATACAGAGCAATCCCAGACCGAACGACATACACAGTCAGTTAAATGTGAACGGTTCGAGTATAGCAAACATGTCGGCGATGATATCGGCGTTGTCGGTGTATGAAAAGGATCCTCAGCAGCAGCCACTAACGACGCTGACAAATTCGCAGAGCCCGACCAATACGACGAATTTCCAACTGAACTTCAATCATTTCAATCAGAATCAAGCTTTCGGACAACCATTGTCGCAGAATCAACCGTCACCGTCGTTCTACAAGAAGAATTCTGACGCAATGGATTTCGCATTTCCGAATCAGGTCAACGTAGCTAAGAGTCAGCCGCAGCAGCAGCAACAGCAACCTGCGCCTGCGAATAGTTACATGTTTTGCAATTACGAGCCGACTGAGCATTTCAACTTGTGGAAGGACAGTCGGCCACCTCAACCGCCGATTACCTGGTGGGGTTCGACCAGTAACACGGCGGTCCAGATGAACATGAAGGATTCGACCGTTAACGACAACACGTTCTCGAACTGGAGCGATTCAGCCACTGTCGGAAATACGGCGAGTAGAGTGCCGTTAACACCGGGCAAAAATTATCAGCCGCAACAACAAACCGAACATGGCAGACATCTTGTGGCAGGAAATAATTTTGAGGATTCCAGGTTGTTTGAGGTAAGTCGTTTAGAATGCAGATGTCTACAAATATACGATAAAATTTGTGCAATATATAGGAAAAAAAAAAAAACGAGAAATGTTTCTATAAGTAAACACACATCAGAAAATTTTTTTTAACTAGTTTTGCATTCAAAAAATTTGTTTGTACTTGCAATATGTTAGTTAATAATTAAAAAAAATAGTTATATTAGATCGACACAAGCCTGCAAGTCTGCAAAGAAAGACGAAGTTCGAAATCCATGACGTAGTCTATTGGATTGTAATATTTTTTGTAACTTTATAAAAAAAGTTTTTAGATTATTTTGTCTTTCATTTACTTGATTCTTTTTTCAATATGGGTTGAATTATCTTTATAATCTCGATTGAAGATAAAGGCTATCTCTAACTTTTCATATTTAAATCATGTATTATGTATGATGCAATTAATAACGCCTTTCAAAGTCATGATTATTTAACAACAATTTTAATTCAATACACGACAATTATAAGGTTTAATTAACGTCAAAGTTAGGTGATTCTTGATTTGCATATAAAATTTACAAATTTTATAAACTATCTTGAATAATTAGATAACAATGTTCTTATCTAGCTCGAACAGAAACCGTCCCAAGCAATTAGCACTGGCAACACTTACTCCTTGTTCAGCGGCAACACATGGAATACCGTTAATACATCAATCAATTCGGGCTCGACCAATCAAGATCAGGTGAAAGCACGGTTCCATCAGCAATCTCTGTGGTCCGGGCCGGGTCCTTCCCCGTTAGAGCGGCTTTTGGAGCAGCAGAAATCGCTACGCGAGGGGGGTACCACTTGAAGGGACGCGCGGAGCATCCGCTGAGGAGGCCAAGCAGAGTGTAATTTCGCGTTCAGCGTATGCCGATTTAAGTAACCATAAGCGTGCGCGACGGCGAATAATTACCTAACTATTCGACAAGAGATATGCGAAATTCTCAAAAGATATGTAGAGAGGAAACGGATAACTGAGGTTGACCGAGGCGCAGCGTCTTCCTCGAGGCATTATGATATGCACAGGGGTAATATAATATTCGTTATTTTTCAATTGCACATGTGAGATCTGCGAGAGACACGAAATATACAATTTTCGGAGTGGATTCCTGGCAAATTAAACAAAGCAAAGCGAGAGACAAATGTTTGCCGGATGGCGATTCACAACTGCAATTTAATTCATATGGGAATAAATAGAAAAGGAACAAGAAAAAAAAAGGTATTAGAGGTGCGAGATGCGGTAGCTCTTAGCGAAACATTAATTAGTACACAGGAAATAAAGGAAAGAATGTAGACACTAATCACGAGTGACGCGCGCTTAACTTTGTATCATTGATATATTTAGAAGACACACAATAAACACGTTTCGTCTCGTTTATCGAAATTGATCGAGCGGCGCGCGTCGTCCTGTCTCGGCTTCACAACATCCCCAAATACCGAGACCGTATATTTGAAAATCAAACGGACGAACAACAATTATGTTTCAACACACTCGTTTTTAACGTAATAACTTTATTTCGTATATAAAAGTATCACACATTAATAACTTTTCTGTCCATAATATTATATGTAAGTTATATCACATACGTCGTGATTATGATACATACACATCACGAAATTTTCTTTCGTTTCGTCGCGATAAAGTTCTTGAAATTCTCACGTCAATACTTCTGATATTAATTTTACTGAAAAAATATATAGGAAGTGTTTCAGGCAAAAAATATGGCAAGTAATACTTTTTTCTCCCTTCCTATTCTTTTTTAAAAACAGAACTGCCTAATTGCGATTATAACGAAATGTTAAACTAAAAACGTTTGATGAAAAATTGTCGCATTATCTGTATCCGATTGCATCTGGTCTGCAATCCGCAATATAAAATCAGTCCTTTTTCAATCTCTTCTTTAGTTTATCAATTAGGCAGTACTGAGAGATGTAAGTGTACTAAAACGAGTCTAAAAACATACTCTTATTTCAATGAACACTTAAATTACTTAAATTACATCGACAGTTATAAAATCATAAGCACATCGCCAGTAACATAATGAATAATTAAAATTTTGGTTTATGCTGAATTAAGAAATAAGCTTCAATTGTTTGTACAGGAATATCACACTTTACAGAAAAATCAATCCATCAAATAATCATCGTTCTTTTTTTTGGGATAAGAATAAGAAATGATAAATTATATAGTTTCTTTTAATTATCCACTATGTCGTCAGGAGCATGCACTGGATTATTTTGCGGGTTGACTGCTCTGTAATCAACTCTACGTTTTATCGTTAAATTACAGTGAAAACAGTTTTTATTGTCAATCAGTTGGCGCATATCATTCTCGGGTATACGCAAACAGTCGTTTGAAAAATTTTGCCTCGGTATTCTGCATGATTTCACCTGGTTGAAAACACAAGTTGTCTTAATATATCTATCGTTATTATTACCTTGTTATGGGCAATAACATTCAACATTGAACACAGAATGCTGCTTTAAAAATGCCGTTGAAGAGATCTTTATAATTATTTATAAAAACGTGATTGTAATCTAATTTTTAAATATTAAAGAAGTGAGCGCTTGATTTATACAAATAATAATAGATATAATCTTACCGGGCCATTGTAAGTAGCATTAAACGTCCCAATTGCTTCAAATGTATATGCGAATTGTTTGCATATAGAGACGTGGTTCACGATTTGCAAGAAACCCATCAGATCACCCATCTGATTTATGGAAATATTCAAGAAAAACAGACCCATCTCTTTGATATGAAAAGCGAAATCGTAATCCCGATTCAAGATATACTCCAGAGTCCATTTCTTTTTTAATATATTATCTTTTGCGCTGAACTATAATTACGATTAACCATAAAAAATTACAATCTTGAAAAGTTTAATTATAATTCCAATCGCATTTGCAAATTTGAAAAAAAATACGCGCTATATATATACCTCATAATATACATCTTTATGGTGATATCTTAAATGGCCAATCATTCGTCCATGTGGTAGTTCCATTATACAAGTTCCAATACGACACGGATATAATCCTTTTCCTACTCTAGGTGCCAAATTCAGCATAAATTTTTGTTGCTCGTTTCTTGGGGTAATTGGTTTAGCTTGAGTCACGGGTTCAGTTTGACAGGCAGTGGAAGGCATGACAATATCTTCGGTTTGAGTAGCCACACAAATTTTATTATGTAGAGTTCTTCTATTGAGCGCGTGATATGGATTCAGCAGGGATAACTAAGAAACAATACTTTTATTTAATATTACATTGTCCTAGTTACCCTTTTATAGTTTGAAGAAAAAATGAGAAGTAAAAATGAATAGATATCAAAATTAAGATAGTCTTGCATTAGCCTTGTATTGTTTTCGTCTCTCATTATTATTATCTCTTACTATTATCGCTGTATTAACTGAAAATAAACACCATACCTTTATGTCCTGCAATTTGGCTGAGATTTGTTCCACTGCCAAATTTCTTGTTCCCATAAAGGGAGATTTACATATAGGACAGACATGCAGCTGTACTCTGCACGGATTACAAATGTGGTGACCATTTACGCATTGGACTTTTACACCCTGTGTTGCTTCTAAGCACACGGGACATTGAAGCAATTCCTCCAGTGCATCGCACCACTGAAACAATCGGAATTATGGAATGATCATTCGGTACAATGATTAGACATATAATTATTAAACATGCGGCCAATGTTGCAAAAATATAAATCGAAGTTAATAAAAAAAATTCGAGATTAACATAAATAACGTAATCGTAATAAAATTATCAGCAATCGGATAAAATCCGCTGATAACGTTAATGGCCAGTCTACAATGAGTCGTTAGTCGTTAGTCAGATGTCGGAAGAAATAGTTATAAGCGTATCGTAAGGCAATCGGAGGCCTGTAATCGGTGATCGTAAGAGATGGCATTTGGCCAATCGCTTATGATTACCGATTACAGACTTCCGATCGCATTATGACACGTTTATGACTTTTTCCGACTCTCTTCCGACATCTGACTAACGACTAACGACTCATTGTAGACTGGCCATAAGACGTAATTGACGTTACGGCGCAGACACAAGATCTGCAGAAGAATTCGTGCTAGAACATAAAAATATCACGGCGTAGCAATACCATACCATAACTCGAATTTCCTCCATCGTGATTGAGCGTATTTCGAGCTCGATACACGAGCACAAGGCGACAGTATTTTGAAGATACAGGCGACCGGTGGGTGGTGACCGGTAGGACGTAGGACTGACAATACACACGCTACAAAACACAAAACTAACATCTACCGCCTTATCTGGAATTCCCCGGTTTTTTCGTTTCTCGCCACGTTTCCCAGGTTTCCCAGGTTGCTCAGGTTTGCCACGAGCCACGACTACTCCATTGACAACAAAATTGCTAGACGGCTCTCATGAAAATGATCATCGCTTGGATAGCAATTAGCAACCGAATCTGATTCGTCAGCTTCAATAGGTACGTGCGCACTGATTACATTTCAGTGCACTGACGTCATCGTCCCGACAGAGCAGTATTTCGTCTCATATTTCGTAATCCGATCTTATATTTAACAATAAGATCGTCTTAAATATTTCTTAGGCACTGCCTATAATGATGGCTATTATACCTTATGATTTTGGTAATTATTTACAAAAGGGACATCCTCCCCGATGACCTTGACCTTGACATATGTTGTGAAGGTCACCCTCCTGAGTGACCTTCCAGAAGTTTTTAGCCGGCGGTCGTTATTCGTTAAAAAGTTATTAACAAAAAAAGTTTCAAAAATATAGCAGCTATTTTGAGTATTGAGAGGCATAAACTGTTAAAGCGCGTCATCTAACCTATGTAAGTATTCTCTGCTTTAACAAAAAGACTTCAATTTATCAACAAAGCAACGACTTTCTCGCGAAATAAAGTATTCTCTGCTTTAACAAAAAAACGTAATATTAGTCGTTTATGCTTCTCAATACTCAAAATAGCTGCTATATTTTCGAAACTATTTTTGTTAATAACTTTTTAACGAATAACAACAACCGACTAAAAACTTCTGAAGGTCACTCAGGAGGGTGACCTTGATAACATATGTCAAGGTCGAGGTCATCGGGGAGGATGTCCCTTTTGTAAAGAATTACCATGATTTTTTTACGAGTTTTTTAGACAAAACGCTAATACTGTAATGACTCTCTTGTTTATATTGCATTTAAAATGTTTATGCTCATATTTTATTTATTGTTATGTTTTACTGTGTGTAAATAAATTAAAATGCTATAACTTAGGGGATGCTGCGAAGTGGAATATTTACACCGACAAAGTATCTATTTTACGTATTTTTGAAATAACTTTAATTTTACAAGATTGCAAATCCTTTTATATACATATATATATATATATATATATATATATATATATATATACACAATTAAATACCAACAATTAACTATAGAATACTATATAAGGACGAAAAAGAAAGTTAAAAAAATTACGTCTGTTTTTGCACGT
The DNA here is from genome assembly GCF_048541705.1 of Temnothorax americanus. Classification (NCBI taxonomy): domain Eukaryota; kingdom Metazoa; phylum Arthropoda; class Insecta; order Hymenoptera; family Formicidae; genus Temnothorax; species Temnothorax americanus. Next base: position 2,908,105 of record NW_027509371.1, on the reverse strand, counting down.
AAAGTGGTCATTCACGAAATGGCAACGCCAATTACCAACATTTTTAGTTCAATTTAGTGAATGCTTTCCTTTTCGAAGTTTGACCATTGCTTAAAAATAATTAAAGTTAAATGAATAAGTATCGCAGTCGAGTAAGTTCCGCTTTGATAATAACCCTATTCGCTCCAACCATGCCTTTCGTGTCCCACGAATTTCTAATAGTCGTTTGTTCCGGAAAACAAATTATCGTGGGAGAATCCCCTCCACGCCGAAAAAAAGTTATTGTGGCAGGGAACCTCAGGTAAAAATTTCAAAGTCCTAGCTCATTTTTACTCTCGAAACGGCGAACAATCAAAATCTCGGTGGGACACGAAAGTGCAAGGTTGGAGGATTACGTCAGTGTTGTGTGAAAGGTAAATGAGTATTTTTTTCGATAAAAATGTATTTTTGTGTATAATTTAAGCGTATTTAAAATATTTTTGTCGTTAAAAAAAAATTTAACATTCCACGGAGGTCTATTATGGCTCAGAGGCAGGTAGAAGAGGTGGGAAGGAGCTACAATTATAAAAAAAATTAATTTTTTTACATAAAAAATATCTGTCACACTTCAAATTCGCCTTTTCTTATTCAGAAATTCTTTTTCTAGCATTCTTTAAGTCCTTAAAGTCCTTCTGTACCATTTAAAAATTACCAAATTTGCGGCGACGAAATTAAGTATTCCTATTAAATTAATAATTATCTCATATTTTTTCTCATTTGCACTACTTTTAGCTTTAATTTGCGTTTTGGTTCATTAAGTTTCGTCAATTCGTTCGTGAGTTATGATTTTTTAAGTAAAACGAGGCGTAACGTGTGTTTGTCAACATATAATTGTTGTAAAAAAATATTTAAATAAATAATTTCCAAATTTTCTTTACATTGATTTTTAGTCGAAGGTACAAAGATATTATAATAATTGTTGGATAATTTTTCAAAGCTATTAACATTTTGAAAAACACGTGGGACTCGAAAGTGCATGGTTGGAGGAATAAAAGAGCGGAAAAAACGTTGGAGTGAATAGGGTAAGTATGAGGACACCATTGATGAACTTTTATCAAGAAAATAAAAAAGTGAGTGCTTTGGCTCAGTCATTCCGCTTTATTATGTCAAACTTTTCCTTGTGAAAATCGAGTAATAATATAAATCTATTTTATATGGTCAGATGAAATTCACACACACAAAAACCGCGCTATCTGACGAGCTGGAAACGACAGAATAGCGCGTAAAGCGGGGAGCACACACTTCTGCATAACGCATAATGCGTAAGCATAAGAAAATTGATTGGTCCATACGCATGTGCATAAGGAAATAGACCAATCAATTTTCTTATGCTAACGCATTATGCGTTGTGCAGAAGTGTGTGCTCCCCGCTTAAACCATAGACGTAAAGTCCATGGCGTAGCGTAAACCGTACGGGCGACGCCAATTCCCCTCCACCGATTGCTCCGACCAACGACGCGCCCGACGCCCGAAATATACAATTTTTGGAGTGGATTTCTGGCGAATTAAACAAAGCAAAGCGAGAGACAAATGTTTTCCGAATGGCGATTCACACAACTGCAATTTAATTCATATAGGATTAAATAGAAAAGGAACAAGAAAAAAAGGTATTATTAGAGGTGCGAGATATGCGGTAGCTTTTAGTTTTAGCGAAACGTTAATTAGTACACAGGAAATAAAGGAAAAAATGTAGACACTAATCACGAGTTACGCGCGCTTGACTTTGTATCATTAATAATTGATATATTTAGAAGGCATACAATAAACACGTCCCGTTTATCGAAATTGGTCGAGCGGCGCGCGTCGTCCTGTCTCGGCTTCACAATGGGTGCGTTCCTTTTTTGGGCGCTCACGCGCTGTAAGCATCGCTCTATCTTCGTTTGATATTCGATGTGCAACGAAGATAGAATGATGCTTACAGCAGCTTACAGCGCGTGAGCGCCCAAAAGGAACGCAGCCAATATCCCTGAATACCGAGACCGTGTACTTGGAAATCAGACGAACAAACGATATCTTTCAACACACTCGTTTTTAACGTAATAACTTTATTTCGTATATAAAAGTATCACACATTAATAACTTTTCTGTCCATAATATTATATGTAAGTTACATCACATACTTCGTGATTATGATACATACACATCACGAAGTTTTCTTTCGTTTCGTCGCGATAAAGTTCTTGAAATTCTCACGACAAAACTTCTGTTATTAATTTTACTGAAAAAATATATAGGAAGTGTTCCAGGCAAAGAATTACTTTCTCTTCCTTTCTATTCTTTTTTAAACAGAACTGCGATTATAATGAAATGTTAAACTAAATAGAAAAGATGAAAAATTGTCGCATTATCTGTATCTAATTGCATCTGTGTCTGCAATCCGCAATATAAAATCAGTTCTTTTTCAATCTCTTCTTTATTATATCAATTAGGCAATACTGAGAGATGTAAGTCTACTAAAACGAGTCGAAAAACATATTCTTATTTCAATGAACACTTAAACTACTTAAATTACATCCGACAGTTATAAAATCATACTAATCATAAGCATCATCAGTAACATAATGAATAATTAAAATTTTGGTTTAGGCTGAATTAAGAAATAAAACTTCAATTGTTTGTGCAGGAATATCACAATTTACAGACAAATCAATCAATAAAATAATCATTGTTCTTTTTTTGGCTTAAGAATAAGAAATAATAAATTATATTGTTTCTTTTAATTATCCACATAATTATCTATATAATCCACAAAATCCGGACAATCATCCACATTATCATCCAGAAAATCCACAAAATCCGGATAATCCACATTATCATCCACAAAATCCGGATAATTATCCACATCATCCACAAAATCCGGATAATTATCCACATCATCCACAAAATCCGGATAATTATCCACATCATCCACAAAATCCGGATAATTATCCACATCATCCACAAAATCCGGATAATTATCCACATCATCCACAAAATCCGGATAATTATCCACATCATCCACAAAATCCGGATAATTATCCACATCATCCACAAAATCCGGATAATTATCCACATTATCATCCACAAAATCCGGATAATCATCCACATCATCCACAAAATCCGAATAATCATCCACATCATCCACAAAATCCACATAATTATCCACCATGTCGTCAGGAGCATGCATTGGATTATTTTGCGCGTTGACTGCTCTGTAATCAACTCTACATTTTATCGTTAGATTACAGTGAAAACAGTTTTTATTGTCAATCAGATGGCGCATATCATTCTCGCGTATACGCAAAAAGTCGTTTGAAAAATTTTGCCTCGGTATTCTGCATGATTTCACCTGTTTGAAAACACAAGTTGTCTTAATATATCTATCGTTATTATTACCTTGTTATGGGCAATAACATTCAACATTGAACACAGAATGCTGCTTTAAAAATGCCGTTGAAGAGATCTTTATAATTATTTATAAAAACGTGATTGTAATCTAATTTTTAAATATTGAAGAAGTGAGCGCTTTATTTATACAAATAATAATGGATATAATCTTACCGGGCCATTGTAAGTACCGTTAGATGTCCCAATTGCTTCAAATGTATATGTGAATTGTTTGCATACAGATATGGAGTTCACGATTTGCAAGAAACCCATCACATCACCCATCGGATTTATGGAAATATTCAAGAAAAACAGGCCCATCTCTTTGATATGAAAAGCGAAATCGTAATCCCGATTCAAGATATACTCCAGAGTCCATTTCTTTTTTAATACATTATCTTTTGCATTGAACTGTAATTACAATTAACCATAAAAAAAATACAATCTTGAAAAGTTTAATTATAATTCCAATCGCACATTTGCAAATTTGAAAAAAATATGCACTATACCTCATAAAATACATTTTTATGGTGATTTCTTAAATGGCCAATCATTCGTCCATGTGGTAGTTCCATTACACAAGTTCCAATACAACACGGATATAATCCTTTTCCTACTCTAGGTGCCAAATTCAGCATACATTTTTGTTGCTCGTTTCTCTTTTATCGTTTGAAAAAGAAATGAGAAGTAAAAATAAATAGATATCTAAATTAAGATTGTACTGCATTATCTGTGTATTGTTTTTGTTTCTCATTATTATTATCTCGTATTATTATCGCTGTATTAACTGGAAATAAACACCATACCTTTATGTCCTGCAATTTGGTTGAGATTTGTTCCACTGCCAAATTTCTTGTTCCCGTAAAGGGAGATTTACACATAGGGCAGACCTGCAGCCGTACTCTGCACGGATTACAAATGTGATGTCCATTTACGCATTGGATTTTTACACCCTGTGCTACTTCTAAGCACACGGGACATTTAAGCATATCCTCCAGTGCGTCACACCACTGAAGCAATCGGAATTATGGAATGATTATTCGTTACAATGTTTAGACATATATTAACATGCGGCCAATATATGTTGCAAAAGTATAATTCGAGGTTAACATAAATAACGTAATTGTAATAAAATTGTCAGTAATCGGATAAAATCCGCTGATAACATTAAGACGTAATTGATCGACGTTACGGCGCAGACACAAGATCTGCAGAAGAAATCGTGCTAGAACATAAAAATACCGCGGCGTAGCAATACCATACCATAGCTCGAATCTCCTCCATCGTGATTGAGCGTATTTCAAGCTCGATACACGAGCACAAGGCGACAGTATTTTGAAGACACAGGCGACCGGTGGGTGGTGACCGGTAGGACGTAGGACTGACAATACACTCGCTACAAAACACAAAACTAATATCTATATTGCCTTTTCTGGAATTCCCCGGTTTTTTCGTCTCTCGCCACGTTGCTCAGGCCCAAGTTGCTCAGGCTTGCCACGGCCACGACTCCACATTGCTAGACGGCTTTCATGAAAATGATCATCACTTGTTGGATAGCAATTAGCAGCCGAATCTGATTCGTCAGCCTCAATAGGTAAGTACGTGCGCACTGATTACATTTCAGTGCACTGACGTCATCGTCCTGACAGCAATTATTGTCTTAAATATTTCTTAGGCACCACCTATAATGATGGCTATTATACCTTATGATTTTTTTCAAGACAAAACGCTACTGTAATGATGACTCCCTTGTTTATATTGCATTAAAAATGTTTATGCTCATATTCTATTTATTGTTATTTTTTTACTGCGTGTAAATAAATTAAAATGCTATAACTCAAGTGTTGCTGGAAGTGGAATATTTACACCGACAAAATTGTATCTATTTTACCGTATTTTTGAAATAGCTTTAGATTTACAAGATTGCAAATCCTTTTACATATACATACAATTAAATACTAACAATTAATTATAGAATACTAAGGACGGAAAAAAAGTTAAAAAATTTACGTTTGTTTTTGCACGTAAAGTCGTCACCCACGAAATGGCAACGCCAATAATTATCAACATTTTTAGTTCTTATAGTGAACGGCGTGAACGCTTTCCTTTTCGAAGTTTGGCCGTTGCTTAAAAATAATTAAAGTTAAATGAATATCGCAGTCGAGTAAGTTCTTCCGCTTTGATATTGATAAACTTTTATCAAGGAAATAAAAAAACTGAGTGCTTTGGGGCCCAGAGTTATTCTGCTTTATTATGTCAAATTTTTCTTGTGAAAATCGAGTAACAATATAAATCTATTTTATGTGGTCAGATGAAATTCACACGTATACACACAAAAACCGCGCCATCTGACGAGCTGGAAACGACAGAATATAGCGCCACCGCCAATAACGGGCGACGCCGATTCCTCTCCTCCGCGCGCGACTGCTCCGACGACGCCCGACGCGCCCGACGTGTGTGCCGCGGCACGGCGATTGCGCGCGCAATGAATCAGACCGCGCCAGTGTCGTGTATTCCTGCGGGGAAGATGTCGAAGGCGAAGAAGGTGCTGGACGAGGCCCGGGAGATCCAGAATCCCGAGCTGGACCTCGCGGACAAGGGTATCGCGACGTTCGAGGAGATGCCGGGATTGCGTGAGTCTCATCCGCGCGTTCTCGCGCGCGCGTCATCGCGGATCGCCAAATTAGGCAACTTGTCGCTTGTCGCCCGCGGCCTGGATCTCTCCGCTCGCGCGATCCGCAGCCGGCAGCACCGCACACCGCACGGCGCACAGCCGTTCTGCGGCCTGCGCGGAACCGGATCACGTGGGCGGGTCGGCGCACGCGCGTACCACGCGCGCTGCCTGGCCTTTTAAATTTGACACTTGGCGTTTTTAAAGATAAACAGTATGTTAAGCTCCGTTGCGCGAACGCGAAACTTAATGAAATATTCATATTTAAAGAGAATTCTTTTTCTGTTTTGAAATTGTGAGAATGTTGTTTAAGCGATAATATGCAATTTACTGCAATGTATGATTTTAAAATGCTGGAACATCTCGCGCCCTGTGTATAGAATTTTTAGATTTTTTTCGAATCGCATGTAAGGGAATCGGTATTTACAAGTTTTTCACGAATCTGAGAACAAACATTGTAAAAATTCAATATCTGGCCATCCTAATAGTTTTTACACATGTCCATCAATTTTCAGTAAATTTGGTATCTATTATTGTTATAACTTTTACTTTAGATTTATAATTAGCGTCGCTAAAAACTATAGATGTCACATTTGACGCAAAAATTAACTTGGTAATGACCGACCTTGTAAATTCTCATAAAATCCACTATTTTTGTAATTTTTTAATTTCGAATTTATAATTAATGTTCTCAAAGATTTTTACACATTGAGTTTTGCGTTAAAAGAACATTTTTACAATCTATTATTCTCTAAAGATTAAACGGGATTTTAATATATTTAAATACACTTGTAAAAATATAAGATATAGAGATGACAAGAGTTACGTGCTTTTTTTTCACGCAAATTACCTTTCCGTCGAAATCATGATATATTTGCGAGCAAAAGTATACTTTCCTCGAAGTAAAATTTGGAAAATCTAACACTAAATATACAAAGTTACGAATCTTAATCATCGCTAATTTTTCACTACCAAACTGAAGATGAGCTTACAAAAGTCTTGGCGTGTTTCAGTGAGTATGATTAACGTAACGAGGCTGACGCTAAGCCACAATAAAATTCAAGGTGAGCGTGTCTTCCAGCTTAACGCAATTATATTGTCCGCCAATTCAATTGATGTATGATGTATTACCTACAATACAATTGTGGTTTTCGGTACAGCGGTGCCACCGGGTCTCGCCAATCTAGTCAACTTAGAGATACTGAATCTCTTCAACAATCACATCACCGAGCTGCCTATATCTCTGTCGCAAATGCCGAAGTTGAGGATCCTGAACGTGGGGTCAGTAGATTTTGTATTAAAGGATGAAATTTAAAATGCTTGCGTTCGTTTATTTATTATACATTGGCAGCTATTGGGAAAATAAAATCTAATCACACGCGTTACGTGTAATTAATATATTTTATTTTCCCAGCAATAGAGCTCCCAATGGGAATAAACGAACGCAGGCCTTATATCTTGAGTTTTGTTATTTTTAACTACCATACGTGTCGAAATTTATTATTTTAACGCGAAACGGTATTATTTTAACTACATTGGTTTAATTAAATTAACATTGTTTTAGTTGAATTAACGATATATTGAGTAGGAGCAGTGGCGACTTATAAAAAAATGGTTAAAAATTATTATAATTGAGCATAATTTGACACTACGAATTTAACAGTGTAGACAATGTAGACTGTAGGGCGTGCCACGCGTACCCTTAGCTTTATTTCGCGACGGAAATTTATCAGAGCGTTAAACTTCCGGCAGGATGAATCGGTTAGACGTGCTTCCTCGCGGGTTCGGCGCGTTTCCGGTCCTCGAGGTGTTGGACTTGACGTACAACAATCTCAGCGAAAAGAACCTACCCGGAAATTTCTTCATGATGGGTCAGTCACGGTTGTTAAATCGTCTAATGCGTTTCTCCGCAAAAATCCGCACATTAATTCGTCCTTTCTTTAGAGACCCTAAGAGCGCTCTACCTCGCCGACAACGATTTCGAGTATCTGCCGCCTGAAATCGGCCAGTTGAAAAATCTTCAGATTGTAAGAGGATTTTAACGCTTTCGTAGTTTTGGAACTTTATGAAAAAAAAAAAATATTCCGTTTCTCTCGATGTAAGACTCTCTTGATTGTAATATTTCAGCTCGTACTGAGGGAGAACGATCTGATCGAGTTACCGAAAGAGATCGGCGAACTGACGCGTCTTAGGGAGCTGCATATTCAAGGAAATCGCTTGACGGTGTTACCTCCCGAGATAGGTAAATAGAATACGACGATGTGTGTATAAAATCGTACACTGTTAAATATTAGAAAATAAAAAAATCACTCCTTATAACATTTTGTAATTTTTAACTACTATATGTGTGTCGAAATTTATTATTTTAATACAAAACAGTATTATTTTAACTCTGTTGGTTCAGTTAAATTTATATTTTTTAAGTTAAATTAATGACATTTTAAGTAAAAGTGGCGATCTATAGGAATGGTTAAAAATTACTCAAGTTATATAATTTGACACTACGAATTTAACAGTGTGGTAGAATAGCTAGGCAAAATGTATACTGCAGAATTCATATTACAGGGAATCTGGATCTGGTGAGTAACAAGGCTGTATTCCGAATGGAGTTTAATCCGTGGGTTACTCCGATCGGCGATCAGTTGCAAGTGGGCATATCTCATGTCATAGACTACATACGCTCGGAAACGTATCGATAGTAGGTGTTTCTCTCGCTTTATTACGAACTGCTGCATAGCACAATTTAAAAAAAACCGAACGCTTTGGAGAATGAAAATTTCTGAATTATCCGTTTTATACGAATTTCATCGTGATTCTTGTGCTTCTAACACTTCAGCTAGCTTGAACTAACATTTTGTAATTGATCGGAAGGAGTTTTGACAACAAGTATTTTGTCACTTTTTTCAGCGTTTACAATCGACATCAAAGCGCCAAAGGTCCGCCACCTGCCATCGAGAACGATAAGAGCAAAAAAATCTCACGTGCTCGTTGATTTGCGCTCGTTTTCGCGTAATTCTGACCAAATAATATTATCTCGCCTAATCTTTTACAAAGATTATTTTTATAAGCCATATACTGCCAATAATCGTTTATTTATGCTAATTAATGAATTCAAGAATTAAAGGGTGCCTTTTAGAAGTAGAATTAATAATGACAAGAGATATAATGCATATTAATAACATTGTTATACATTAATTGTCTATTAATTTAATATATATATATATATTTATATATATACACATTAAATTAAAATAACGTATTATACACATTATTTCTTAATCCGAAAAAAATATATTTAAAAAAAGATTTTACATCAACTTTTTTTTATTTTATTGAAAGTACTGTTATAGTTGTTAACTAACGATCCCAATTAATATATAGATTCTTATTCGCTATTTGTAAAGGTTTGGGTACGTTCCTCAAAAATGCCCTTTAAGGCCCCTTCGGGGCCAAATAAAGTAATTATTCTATTCTAATAGATTCTTATTGCCAAAAACCCTTGCAATAATAATTTTATGAAATTTTTAGAAATAATAAAATGTCGAATATATTGGATTAACAATTCAATGTCTTAAAACTTTGTATTTTTACATGATAAAAATGAATACATCTAGGGGATTGAAAACTTGAATTTTTTAACTGAATCCTTGCGATACAACGTCGACAGTTTTTTGCGGTACAAAAATTCTATATCTGAGAATTAAGGCTTACTAGATTTTTACATTTATTTCTACCGTCTCCCTGGACAACGAGAAAGAAAATCGCGAAACAAATCGTCTCGTTATCAATCCGCGTCAAACATTTCCGGTGTCAATAGCGCTCGTTTATCCCACTTATTGCAAGCAAACGAGTCTTCAAAATGGTAAATATAAAAAAATACAGTTAATCATTTGATTTAGCAATTCGAAAATCATCAATCACGTTTTTCCGCATGATAATAAAATACTAAATCATTTAGGCTTTATATGCGCTATCACAATCTCGAGATACAACTCTAAACATTAGAAATCACAAATTCAAATCAAAATTAATAAAAAATGTGAATTTATAAGCAGCGGGGACGTGTATAGTTTATTGTAATAGTTTAACGGTAAAGGATGTAGATTTGCGATAAGATATATTGATTAATCGAAACTGAAAGCGCGAAGTGCTTTCGATCCACATCGGCCAAGGCGGCGTGCAGATGGGCAACGCTTGCTGGGAGCTTTATTGCTTGGAACACGGCATACAACCCGACGGCATGTTGCCACCGCAGACCTGCGCGAGCGACGAGGGCTTTCAAACCTTTTTCAGCGAGACAGGCGGTGGAAAATACGTACCTAGGGCCGTTTTCCTCGATCTCGAACCGACAGTGATAGGTAAGCTCGTTTTACGACAGCGATTAATAATGAAATGACAATATCGATAAGCTAATATATACATTCCTTCGTCATCACCCTTTAGACGAAGTACGCACGGGGACGTATCATCAGCTGTTCCATCCCGAGCAACTAATCTCTGGCAAGGAAGATGCCGCAAACAATTACGCGCGCGGTCACTATACCCTGGGCAAGGAGATCATCGATCTCGTGCTGGATAGGATACGCAAAATAGCCGACATGTGTGCTGGTCTTCAGGGTTTCCTCATCTTTCATGCGTTCGGCGGTGGTACCGGATCTGGCTTCGCTAGTCTGCTGATGGACCGGCTGTCCATGGACTACGGCAAGAAGGCGAAGCTAGAGTTCGCCATATATCCGTCGCCGCAGATCTCCACGGCGGTCGTTGAACCCTACAACGCGATTTTGACGACCCACACCACGCTGGAGAACTCTGATTGCGCGTTCCTCGTAGACAACGAGGCGATCTACGACATTTGCCGGCGTAACTTGGACATCGAACGACCAACCTACACGAATCTGAACCGGCTGATTGGCCAGATTGTCTCGTCGATCACGGCCTCTCTGAGATTCGACGGCGCCCTCAATATCGACCTCACCGAGTTCCAGACGAATCTTGTGCCCTATCCCAGGATACATTTCCCTCTGGCGACCTACGCGCCCATCGTGTCTATCGAAAAGGCCTACCACGAGCAGCTTACCGTGATGGAGCTCACCTCGGCCTGCTTCGAGCCGGCCATGCAGATGGTCAAGTGCGATCCACGAAGGGGCAAGTACATGGCCTGCTGCTTGCTATATAGAGGCGACGTGGTGCCGAAGGACGTCAACGCCTCTATTGCGACCATCAAGACCAAGAGAACAATACAGTTTGTCGATTGGTGTCCAACGGGCTTCAAGGTTCTTGGTCTAGTGACACTTCTTCGTGACAATTTTGCAATAATTCGTAAATTGTTGGTTGTAAAAGTTCTACTTTGTGTGTACTGTCAACGTAAAAAGAATTTCGGAACAAATTCCAATTTATCAGCTATATATATATTTATCCCGCTTCAGAATATTTCGCACGTAATAATCGAGTTTGACATTTTTTTTCGGTTTGATTTGGATTACAATAGGTAGGGATCAATTACCAACCACCAACCGTAGTACCGGGCGGTGATCTGGCAAAGGTACAAAGAGCCATGGCCATGTTGGCGAATACCACGGCAATCGCGGAGGCGTGGGGCCGACTGAACCGTAAATTCGATCTTATGTTCAGCAAACGAGCTTTCGTTCATTGGTAAACTACATTCGTTTCTATTTCGCAAATTTAGACTCGTTGAGGATGATCTGTCCTCATTCGCGAATTGTAATCATCAGGTACGTCGGCGAGAACATGGAGGAAAACGAATTTAACGAAGCCAGGGAGGACTTGGCCGCGTTAGAGAAGGATTATCACGAAGTCGCCACGGATTCCTTAGATATTGGTGGCGAAGAAGAAGTTTGATCGTTTTCAAAAGACTCGCAGTGATAATCACGTGCACCAAGAACGCATGCACTTTGGTGGGATAAATGAACGTTTCTTTTGTTTTGTTTGTTTATTCGGTCGTACCATTTTTCTAGGTCTTTTACATTGTTTTTTTGTTGTCTTATACATATTTTATATCGCTTTTATTTTAGACATACGAGTTTTTTTGCGTTTTTGTGATATAATAAAAAATACTTGGAGCAATTTCTGTGTTATTGGAATTCTTTGATCGGAAACTTGAGGGAATTCTTAACGAAGATTTTCAGAGGAAATCCGTGAGAAAAGGGGAATGAAAGACAGAACGCCCTTTATAGATATTATAGGCTTTTTATTGTTGGAACAGCACGTGGCTGCGCGAATTATATTACATATGTATAAATTTCCGTCTGCATCTTTACATTACGGTCGCAGAAACTCTCGCATAGCGCGTAAAACTTTTATCCCCCCCTTTTTTTTGTAGTAAAGTGTGGTGTAAAAAACGTGAACGTTCTGTATTTGTGCGTGTTACGTTGACACGTGGGAAATTTAAAACAAGATATTGCAAAGAAATAAAAAAACAAATGTACTTTCCCTTTCTCGTGGACATACTAAGCTGGGGAAGTAATACCGAATTAAATAGTCGTTAGTCGCATAATCGTACAATAATAATAAGGGCGATAGTAAATCAAAGTAGAAACGTAGAGCGATGATAGAGATGCTGCCAAGCTGACGACAGAATAACACGACAACTAATCACGTTAATTACAGCGATAACGATGACAATAGTGATAAACATTCGTCGTAATCATTATCAAGCATAACTCTTACCCTATCTCTCTCTCTCTCTCTCTCTCTCTCTCTCTCTCTCTCTCTCTCTCTCTCTCTCTCTCTCTCTCTCTCCCCCTCTCCATCTTTCGCTCTATCGTCGCATCGTCGGCGACATTTTGGAACAGTTCTTTATCGTATCGTATCAATAGAATAATAATAATCTATTGTTATATTCTTTTTAATAGAATCTTGGACGCGCCGTTCGCTGGCAGACACGCGTAATAATTTGCATATCTTCATATCTATAAAACTTCTCGGTGTCTCTCTCTCTCTCTCTTTCTCTCCCTGTATCTACCTATTCTCCCTCTTCCGTTCACTTAGAGAAAAAAAGGGAAAAAGCTTTTTATCTCGTTCTTTTCATCATACTTTTTGGATTGGCAGACTAAGTCCGCCGCTCGCTGGACTAGAGATTTTCACTATCGCTTTATTGCGCATCCGTTATCATATATTCGAAGGGGAGAGTCTTCTTCCTCCTCGCTTCTCTAGTATTCGTTAAAAAGTAACTCTTTAAAGGGCCAAACACGTCGTCCCCTTTGGCTCGAAAGTCGTTTCAAGTTGTCTCTGGACTGTGAAAAATTTGTCTCCCTCTCCTCTAGAGAGGCAAATCGCAAATTAAAACATCGACAATTCTCTATCAGTATCAACTAACGAGGACACAACGTCGTTCTCGTTCGTAACTGGTCAAAGGACATGGATTTACAAAGATATTCAGAGGTAAACTTCGCCTAGAACAATTTCTTGTCGAGATGAAAAACTTTACAAGCGCGCGATGAGACACACCGGACGCGCAAGACACCGTTTCCAAGATTAACAGAAATTTCCAAGTCGTCCGAGGATCAATGAAATCAATGCCACACCGTGTTCTCATCTCTTTTCACGTCCAAAGGGTCAACGCGAATCGCCGAAGGTAAAGCCACGCGACAGAGTTCAGAACAAATGTAAATTCTTGACAGTTCCAAGCTCCGTCGAATTAGAAAAGTATTCGAAAAAAGGCTTCGCTGTGTTAGTTCGCAATCAACTTTCAAGTCAATTTTACAGTGCTTCGCAGCGTCTTGTGGACCTGCAGAATCGCTGCGCGAAGGCCAAAAATCTCTTACTGATCGTCGTCAGGCGTATAATCAATCCGCGTACAAACGATATTCGTGTCACGAAACGCTGAAAATTCGAGCGCGGTGACGTTATTAGCAAAACGAATATTGTTAGCTAGATTGAAGCGATTGTCATCGTTAGGATTTGCCTGCACGCACGAATGCCCGTTGGAGTGTCGAGAAGGCCGGGTAAAACAGGCGGGAAATGCTTAGGATCTTTGGTAAAACCCCACCTGACACGATCGGCGATGATCACGGACGCTCAAACATTATCGTTTAAGGCGAAAATAATCGAGGAGAATGAACAACGTTGGACCTCGAGTCCATCACGCTCTCGTCGTGGCAAGGGTACAAGACGACGAGGTCTTTTCGATCGCCCATATAAATGGGGTCGGAGACGCGAATGCTATCCAGATATTCTAGGCGTCTGATCGGAAAGTTTGCGCTATGTAATCATACGGTCCATTAAATAATAATCATGCTACGAGATAGTGACTATGTTAATTCACCAACCATCACTATAATCGGTAAATTGTAAAAATAATAGCGGTCGTGGTAAAACGAAGCTACTCGCGAGTAATTAAGGACAGTTACAATGAACGAACAACTAATAATAATATAATTAAGAGTAGCGATAAAATATTAATAATAATAATAGTAATAATAAAATAATAGTTAAAGATTGGAAGAGTAGTACGGTAGTAAGTGGTAGTAGCAATAGTAATAGAATAGTAATAGTGGTAGTTCAGAGCGGTAGTAATTGGTAATGGTATAATGACGATTATGTCGTTTGTGAAAATATCTAGGATCGATCTCTTTTGTCAATGACGCAATCGTACGATTCACAGTCATTTACGTTTCGCTCACTTACAATACAGATTGGCAGACAGAATATCGATGTACATACAAGCAAACTCGACCAACTACAACTTTCCATCGCTTTCATTCTCTCACATTCTCTCTTTTGTTCTCTTTCAATCTCTCTCACTCGCTCGCTTGCTCGTATCCGCGGCAATTCATCCCCGCGTTCTCGCTCGATCGACAGTAGTGGCAGTGATCGCGATTTCGAAAGCACTCCTGCTTTCTTTGTGCGCGTGGTCCACCCATTAACATGTTAATTGACAGCGACACGATCACGCTAACGCGTCGCGAACTGCCTTAAACATTAATACCGTTAAATATTCGATTCAGCGCAACTCTGCGTTTCGCAGTCCCCGAGAAGATCCCACGGGAAATGACTCGTTCCCCGGTATATCGATTTGTTTTACTTGCCGGAACAACGTGCCTCACGTTTCAATAGAAAAAGAGATACGGCAGTGTGAAGGTGGCAAATTCCGCTTCGACTTAGCGTTTGTTCGTTCGTTCGTTCCGGTAGTCGTGGAGACGGGCGAGAAGCGCGACGGCGATGAAGCACGGCGGATTCGACGCGGAAGGAAACCAAGACGACGGAAGCACGGTAATGAACGCGGTGACGACGACGACGACGACGACGACGACGACGACGGCGCTGGGAACCGAGAAAACGTCCGCGCGCTCTCTCTCTGTCCCTCTCTCGGTCAGTCCCGAACTGTTCAGGACCGATAGATACGGATAACGTCGCGGATCGGCGCCCGGCAAAGTGGGCAATGACCGCCGCCCTTGCCGCGCCACTGTTGAATCGCGCATGTATAGCACATACACATGTGGCCGCACATGTAGAGCACGCTATCGATGTTGCGCTCGTAGCAGATGGAGCACTCGCTCGGCTGACCGGCCAGCGTCGGCTGCAGGCCCTCGCTCCACTGCTGCAAATGGGACGAGGTCGCGCGCGACGACGCGGATGTCAGGGTGCCGTCCAGGCTCTGGTAGGTCACCGGGTCGACGTACGTCGACGAACCGGTGCTGGCCATCGTTCCGGTCAACGGCGGCGAGGACTGCCTAGAGGATCCGGGATGCGGTACTGGCGCGGGCGCGGCTGCCGCTGCCGCTGCCGCGGAGAGATGCACCGGTTGCGCCGGCGAATTCCTATGCGTCGCGGAAGCGTAAATCGGTTGTGGCGTGGGCGGCGGTGGCGTCGGGTAACCGGCCTGGGGTGGTAGATTTACGACGAGCACCGTTCCGCCACCCACCGCCGGTTTAAATTGCACCATCTCGGAGAATCTGGACAATTCCGTAGCGGCGTTGCTGTGATTCGAGTGCTGTTGCTGCTGCTGCTGCTGTTGCTGTTGCTGTTGCTGCTGGACATTGGCAGGCGAGGGATTGCTCTGACGTTGCCGGGGCGGCGACGTTGGTCTACTGGCCAACATTCTGACACGCTGTGTGCTCCCGTAAGCGTCCACGAACGCCCACAGTTGGAGGCTCTGATCGACATGCATGACGACGTTGGGCGGGCCGCCGTTCTTGCTCATCTGCACCTCGCCGTAATGCGTGACCGTGAAGGCAATCTCGTCACCGGGCTGCGGACTCGACGCTACGTCCTTGGAGACCACCCAGTACTCCGGACGATCTAGCAGCAGGTCGCTGTCGTCCGGCAGATCCTCCGCCGTGAGTCGCGCTGGATCGCACGAGGTCAGGCCCAGAGCGAGGGCGCCGACGTACATCGGTTCCGTCGAGAGGATCTGCACGACCAATCGCTCGCCCAACAGCAACGGCCGGCCCGTGAACGCGTAGCCGTGACAGAACTCCGTGTCCGTGCGCGTCGCCACACACTGCTGGTTACTGAAGCGGATGTTCCTGCCCCGAGTGCTGCGAAGAAAGAAAACGAGGAAGCGATTAGCCTCAACGGCGCTCGCTCGCTTAATGACGGCTTAATGACGGGCATCTTAGGAAACCGTGAAAAGCGGACGGCAAATTAGTTCTGTGCGGCGCGGCGAATCGTTGTGCACCGGGTAAAGTAACTCCATCGTAAATCGATGACTTTCAACTTTCGCGTTATTCTCTCGAAAAAAAAAACTATCGCGTTGAGTGATGCGAAACTTTGCCAATTTGATCGAACGAGTCTAATCGGAAAGCGTAATTGCGCAAGTGACGTCCAGTCGGTGCTGGATAATTCTCTCCGGATAATTCAATCGCGATTTAAGCCAGCGAGGGCAAGAATCTTTTCCGCGACACGCATCAACCATAGCTGGATCGCGCGGATGAAACGCGAGTGGACGATCTAGCACGCTCGATACTTACGAATGGAAGGGCAGGGGCGTGAAAATGACGCCGGGGGGTTGAAACCTAAGACCGGGAAGCTCCACGTCGGGCTCGTGATGAATCGACATGTTCTGCATAGACGGCACGATGATCCTTTCGACATCCCGGCCTGCGTTGCTGGCATCGTCCATTGCCGAGTGCCTGCTGTGCTGCGCATTGTCCTCGTTGCTGTGCTCGGCGCCTCTGCGTATATTGTTGAAGTGCTGGCGATTCGGATCGACGAACTCGATCGCGGTGCTGTTGCCGTAGACGTCGATGATCGCCCAGAGCGGGCCCCGGGTCTCGACGCCGCTGAAGAAGAGACCCTTCTCCTCGCCATTGACGCCGAAGTGAACGTCGCCGGCCGACGTGACGTAGTAGAAGAGCACCGTATCCCTCTCCGCGAACCTCTCGGCGAGCGCCTTAGCCCAGTAGCCCGGCTTGTTCGTCAGATCCGGACACGCGTACCTCGGTAAACCGCTCCGGAGATTGATCGGGTCGTTGCTGGTGAAGCCGAAACGGATCACGCCGCTCCAATTGTCGGAGATCTCCAGGAACTTCACACAGACCTGCGCGGTTTCACAGAAAAGCGACCATGTAGAACTTGACTCGTGATTTGTAGGAGGACAGAGAAAAGGAAAGAAGCCACCTTGCGAAACGGGCGCGGCGGCAGAGGTGCCGCATGGGCGATCCTAAAATGGAGCTTTATTCGAGGCATCCTCGGGAATTGATTACGCTCAATTATGTTCATCCCACGTGTCGCGTCATTAGAATTTTACGACTGTACTCCTAAATTATACGCTACGTAGAAATCGAAAATACGCTTAAACACCTAACGCGACGCCCACTTGTCTTAACAACAGCGACTGCACAGGAAAAAAGAAATGTCAAATCAAAACTTATATACTTGTATGTACGTAACAATACATAATCTTCTTATAAGAATTTCAACTTTTTTTTCTTGGTTGAACTATATAAATGTAACTATAAAAATGAACTATATAAATAAAAACTTTATTCAAGCAAGTTTTCTTCGTTTAACGTAATATAATCTCCCTTCCAAGATTATAGATCGTTTGCGTACACGCGAGTATATTGTAAGTCTTGATCGGACTGGACCCTTCTTTTTTTCTCTGTGTGGTTATTCCCTTCGCGTATTCATGACGGATCGTCGGAAGACCGGGTGATTCCATTGAAAATTATGTTCGAATCATTCAGCGCGGCCACATACGATCTGCTCGTATTACCTAACTACAGGCGGACACGCGAGATAAGCCCGCTGTGTACGTCGGACATCGCCGGGAGGGGCTCGTAACTTCAACCTGGACGATATGCAAAACAACGACCTACGCAAAAAAAGCCCGGCTCTCTCATGGTCGCGGCGATCCGTTTTAATATTCCGAGGAATGCGAACGGCGGTATCTCGAGCGTAACGAGAGTCGCCGGTTTCCCACAATCGGGCGGCGGCGGGCGCCGCGCCGGTGGATTTAAAAGCCGTCAAGAGAAATTGATTCGAGGGGATCTCACCTTTTCGCCCACTCGCACGGGTCTGGCGCTAAACGTGACGCCCTTGCAAAAGCTCTCGTGCCTCCGGGCGATCGTACCGCCGTTGCACAGCCTGATGTTGTCACCGTGCACGTGGTGAAACGTCAACGGCGGCAGGTTGTTGGTACCCGCGTTCGAAGACCTGGGCGCTGAAACAAAAAACGATAATCATCGATAACGTCTTCCGACATGCAAACATCTGTACATACATACATTATCTCACAATCAGAAGACTATATACGTCGTATACTTCGAATCGGTTTAGCTTATTTGTTTCGCAGGTACGTTTGTTTCGTAATCAAATATCAATACCGTTGGAATGTGGAAGAAAAAATGTGCAAAAATTATTTATGCTTATTTATGCGTTTCACATAAATACTTATTTATGTATACAGAAAAGTTTCCTAAATAAGCAGACAAACTTGAAAGGGATATTTCTTGGTTTATTTTAAGAAAAAAAGGTTCTATAAACATGTGTCCTAAACTGCTTCGTTTTCAAAATACAGAGGGTGTCAAAGATACACATTCCTGGTGGATCTGAAAATGTTTCATCGGTACTAGAAAGTGGTTCTTAATACCACATGTACGCATATCAAATTTGAATCAAATATTTTTAAACGTTTTCCAGATTTTCAAAATTTTCATACTTTTTTTCCACAACTTTGACACCTTGTATTTTAAAGCAGTTTATAGGACACATGTTTATAGGACCTTTTCTTCTTAAAATAAACCAAGGAATATCCCCTTCAAGAGTTTGTCTACTTACTTAGGAAACACTCTGTATAAGCAGGAATAACATTATTTTTATACCTATTAAATATTGTAGGTAAATAATATTTATTTACATGACATACTATAAACAATATCTTTTCGCAAAGCTGCGGCAAAAAGGTCTGCTTCAAGGTCGGTGCTTCGATATATACTTGATTTCTTTCCACGATACACTCTTACTTAATATATTTAATCTTTTACGAACTCTCTCTCTCTCGAGTTCGATGTATCCAATTTTTTTCAGGATACACCTACGAACTCTAGAATCTACATGGAATCGAGGTAGGCGAAATAGACGTTTAATTTATATTTATATGAAAACGATTATCTTCTTTCTATTCGATATAAAAGCTAGCTTATGAACATCGCGTCGTCCAAGGATCGCCTCGACCTTTCGACCGATTGTTTCATAGGCGCGTGGGCGCGGTGTTAGCTGCAAAATCGCTGGATTTCTCTTTTTCTCGATCGCGATCGGGCAGGACTCGAAGTGGCGTTTTGCCGGAAGAAATAGGCCGTCGACGTTTCTAGCGCGGCCGGGAAAATTCACTTCGAGCTATAAGGTAGCCACTTCGAAACGGGGAACAAAGAAGTTCTTCAGCGCATCGCAAAAGGAAAAGGAGGGAGAAATTCGATCGGGGGAACTCGAATGCAAAAGCACCTCTCGTCGGAGCCCATCGAGCGTTTCCACTCCGGTATTTCATAATGCAGGTGCGCCGATCCGGAATGCGGGGATACCCGCCAGGACGTTTGCAGGCGATCGGCGAAGATGGAATCGCGTCGGCCCGATACCACCACCGTGAAGGATCCCGTGCCTTGGATCCGAAATAATCAGTCATTTGCTTAATTTTTATAATTTCACGCGAAGAGAATACCTCGGAATCCCGCAGTCGCTTATTATCACTGTTACAATTTTTTACAAACACTTTAATTGCTTGCTCCGATATTTTACAAACACTTGTCACTCATATGCAGACAGCATACGATAGTATTTATTAACACACACACAAAAAATAAACTTTGGAGAAATATTGTTTGAGAATATTGACTCGAACGCGTCTTTGTTCGCGATTTGAAAGTAAACCGGGAGTACCGCGCCGAAGCGACCGGCGCTCGCGAGAGCCTCGTTCTTACTGACTATCGATATGCCGAGGCGCGTAGCCGATATTGTACGTGCGCCGGAAACCGCACGTTTCGCACCGGAAGCGGCTTTCAAGAGCGGACGCCAAGTATTGAGATACACCCGGCGATCCGCTTTCTCCGCAAAACGGCCCGGATGCGGCCCGGAAACCGCCGTTATAATATACGCGGGAGGGAGTTGATTTACCACCTTGGCGTCTTCATCACAAACTTGCAGCGCTTCCTCTGTGAAAAGAAATAAAAAATGCGGAAGACGAACAGTGCGGTTTGCTCCGAGATACCGGTGGGTTAATAACAATGTATCCACAGTGTTAATCAATTGCAGAAGAAACGCAGAAGAAACTCTAGAAAGAATTGAAATTCTCTAAGCTAGAATCGCAAAGCGGATAATAAGGGGATAAATAAGAAAATAGAGAGAGAGAGAGAGAGAGTCATTAAAATCTCTACCCGCTTATCTCGCAGTTTTATTTCTTATCTATCTGCTTTTGCCTACATATTTTCCTAACGATAAAAATATCTGCATAAATACGCGCGATCTATTCACGAAAACATTCAGACCATCGTAAGAAAACTATCGCGAGAAAATTATGGTGCGTGATATAAGAAGTACGTCGCTAGATGCTAGATATCAATATTGATTAATCTGTTAATCGGAATCGAGCGGTGGCGGTCGTTGTCGCCGAGATCGACTGAATAAATGTGGATCTGCAGATAAAAAACCAGTACCGGTAAAAATCGCGAACCGTTCGGTTTCTCACGCTCCCGTATAAGGCGCACGTATTAGGAAACGCGTTCGCGCTAATTGAAATTTCTAATTCCCCCCCCCTCCCTTCGCTGTCGAAAGGGGAAGGGGAGGCGGAACAGTCGCGTTTTTTTCCCCTCTCTCGCTCGGCGGAACCGTTACTATACGCGGTTGCAATTATGTAAAAAGTAAATGCGCGGGGTTTCCAGGATTTTATAGGAGTTGCGAGTCGTTGCGAGACGCCGAGGTCACCAACGACCGCGCGAACACAGGACGATATTGCGTGTCGCGCGTCCACCGTCCCCCCGTTCCACCTGTTTTCTCGCGTAATTTTCGGCCGGTCAGTCCGGTCACCCGAAAGGAACTTGCCCGCCGTGAGACAACATTACGAAATCCGGGGATCGCCCGGATAGAGTTCTTTCCTGGAACTCGCGTATCATCATGTTGATCGGCGCGGCCACAAACACGGTTTATTTCGCCATGTTGCGTAAACCAATAAAAAAAAAAGGATCGGAATATATAAGTCGAGTGATAACGAAATGCTTCCGTTAGTCGAGAGATTTTGTTCTTTAAATCGGTTTCCAAGACTCGATTGCGCAATGAGGAAACAGATAAATGTCTATTCATTTTTATATATAAGGTATAAAAGTTTCCGACCAATCTTTGTTTCGACGCTATAGTTCAAGGTTCGATTTTGACATGAAAATTATAATATAGTACAAGATGTAATTATATAATATAATTATACATTTTATATAATATAATTATAACATAACACTGTATAATCGGCATAATCGCCGATCGAGACCGAGCAAAGAATGACAGGTGTAAAATCGCGCGCGCGCACGGTCTCTAAAAGACACGACCGTGATTTTCATCTGTGCGGGAAAGCAGGTGACGAGCATCTCGCGACGAAGTCTAATTTACACGGATTGGAGAAGCGTCGTTGTTTAGTCTCTCGATTAAGTAGTCACGGCAAGAACGTGAATCGCCGACGCACCTCCGACAGTCGGTTTAGAAACGCCTGGCCGATTCATCGTGGGAATGTTATGACGTATACCGTTGCATCTCGCCGGCGTTCTTGTTGGCCTCGTGTAACCAAAGCATGACTCCATTTACCCCTGGCGGACGCCGGACGGGCGCCGTTTTACTCGCCACTCGCCACCACCACCGCGGCTTCACCGCAGGCGCAAGAGCGTTTCGCGGGGACGCGGCGACGGCGGAATTTGCGCGGCGCATCATCGCGAAATGGCAATTATCTTAGCCCTTTGCGAGATTGTTAAAGAAATCTGAAGAGGCTGTGTCTCTCGTTACATATAAATTTATATTCAACTTTTCCGGAGATCAGCTTTTCCGATTGTGCACTCGAGTTCTCCGGGATCTCCGTTGAGAGGTCAACGGCGTCCGAGGATTGACACACGCGGATTGACACACTGCTTCGAGCACTGCTTTCAGTCCGCGAGGATCAATCGCGACCGCGAAGATACAGCGTTACCGCCTGTGAACAGTTATGCGAACTGCGAACGTTCGCTGAGTAATCGCCGATTCAATTCGTCGTGACCGTCATTAAAGATCGCGACGCGCGCGTCTTCCTTTTTTTTTCCCCGGAGGGCGACCAAGCGCCAGGCGATCCATCGTCGCTCTCCACGCAAATCGCGCCAGCGAGAATTTCTCTCTCCCTCCCTCCCTCCCTCTCTCTCTCTCTTCCCCGGTAGTAATTGGTCTATGCCCGCGCCTATGCCGCCATTCGCCGGCGCATCTCGTGGGAAACCCGTGGCACACATTTGCGCGGAAGTGCCCGTCGTAGACTGCAAGACTCTCGGTGAATCTCGGCGCGTCGCGCGCGATGAGTCGCCGCGATGCTGCATCTCGCGCGGGACCGGGCTTAATTAAAATCTCGTTTCTAGCGTCCGATGTCGCCGGTAGCGAAATAACAGATGTTGCGAAGGTAGAGCGCGAGAAAATTGAAAATAAAAACAACGACACATCAGGTAGGCCCGCGTCGCGATTTAGGAAAGGATGTGTGTTTGAGAGCGTTACACATCGATTAATCGCGATCTCATCGCCGACGAAAACCTCGCGATCCTACCTCGACTGAGAGGACCACTGGGACCACAAGCCTCTGGGATTGGCAATGAAGGATTAAATTAGTTCAGTTCGATTATTTCCGTTTGATCGACCCCCTTTACTTTGTTCCACGCGCGACCGGCAACTCTTGCGTCATTTCTATTTTAAATTTATTTCCCTTGCGTGTATTACACCTTTACTCCAGTATAAAGTCTGACATTTAGAATGTTTCACGATGCG
Organism: Temnothorax americanus; assembly: GCF_048541705.1. Lineage (NCBI taxonomy): Eukaryota > Metazoa > Arthropoda > Insecta > Hymenoptera > Formicidae > Temnothorax > Temnothorax americanus. The sequence goes on along the minus strand of NW_027509371.1, from coordinate 2,884,617 downwards.
CTCTCGACGGCGTTATCGAAATAATTCCAACCGGCGCGGCGAGCGCGTTATCGTATCGAGGTGAAAGTAATCGGGGGAACAGAACACGCGCGAGGTCGCCACGGCGACGATGTGAACGCGATGCACTTTGTATGATGTAAATAAACAAAGCCTTGACCGAGCTTCGTCCCTCCCTCCCTGCCCTAAGCTCATTCACCGTAAACCGTAATCAAATCACCACCAAAATCTATTTCTGTATCGGATACTATCAGCCGCTTGTAGGGAAGAACGCGGACGCTTCGTGCAGCTTGATAAGGCTGCCATAATCGACGCATCTTGGCGTATACCTCGCGGCCTCGCTCAGGTTCGACGAACCGTGACGCAAAACGACGACTCCGCGGGTTTTGATCGAATAAACAATAAGAACGAGAAGATCGACGAAGCGCGCAGCAGCCCTTTAACACACCGTATCCTCTTACGTTTCGCAGACCATCATTGATTCGCGAGATAATAACTAAATTCTTACGTATAGTAAAACACAATCGGTATCGATGATTATCAATAAAATATAATTAACAATAAATGTTTTTACTCGACCTATAACTATATCCCAAAAAGATTGGGTTTAAAATATAATTAGTATTCTCATTAAGAAATTATCTGTTTTGTTCTACATAGTTATATCGAGAGCCGGATGTCTCCGCGCGATCATTCACGCGACTCCGGAAGAATCGACGTGAAAAGAGGGGGAAAAAAAAAGAATGGGAGGAAGGAAGGAAAGTGAGACGCGCAACAGGCTGCGGCCGCGTCGGGTTTGCGTGCGCCTGTTACCTATCTTAAGGACGACTTGGAGCCAGGGGTTACGGACCGTTCCGATAAGGCACTCGAAGTACTGTTAAGCGGCACGCCGACGAGGTCGGTGGTAATTTTCTCCGCGCGCGCTCTTGCTAGGCCTCGTAGCAGGAGGGGCCTTGTTCCCACGCCCGGTGCCGTGATCTTTGCCGAGCTACCTAGTCCTAGGAGGCGATCTCCCTCTCTTTCCCCACGGAGGAGCTCCGCGTCCTTTCCCCTACCCAAGCCGATTCTCCTCTTCCTCCCTCTTTCCAATTCTCTCTCTCTCTCTCTCTTTTTCTCCGCCGTTCTTTCTGTTTTGCCCTCCACCATCACGTGCGTTACGTAAGATGGCAATGTGCGAGTCTCTCTCGTCATGCTGAAATAATAATAACGCGAACACAGCCCGGAGGCGCGAACGAGAGGTGGCCACGACCGCGAGCGAGATGGAAAAGTAGCCGTCCGCGCGGAGAAGAAGGTATATAGCTCTCGGGATGGCGCGCGCATGGTTAACGTAATTACGGAGAGCACACCTCGCGTGCGCGTGATGCAGCACGCGGTAAACAATCGGTACATTAAGCTACCATCTACACGCGATTCGGAATCGCGATTAGGAGCGGATAGGTAACGGGCGCGGTGAGGGTCGTCGAACCCGCGGGACTCCACAAGTCTTCCCCCCCTAATCGCCGCGATCGCGGCTCGAGATTTGCGCTGCGGGGCGATAAAGATAAGGGTCCCTAGCCCTAATCATGTAGATCGCGATGACGTTAAGTCGTAATGTTCGCGCAATTAGCCTGACGCGGCACAATAGCGCCTTCTATCGCGGTCAGCGCCATTGGATCGATGATCGTACAAGATTCCTTCGTAATTACGCTTGATGCCTTGCCATTTGCCTGCTTCTGCTTTCGTAATAAAACGGCGGAAGGATTGTGTACGTGTCGTTTCTCATAAGCGACCTATCTGGAATTGGGCCCGCGCGCCACGGACGGAATAAAAGATCAGCCTCCGGAGAGGAAGAAGGAACGCGCCCCGCTGGTATGCGGCGTAGTAGTTGGTCGTATACACATACACGCCTGATGGAAGAACGCCCGAGATCTTTATCCGAGAGAGCTCGCCGTCTCCCTCGCGGCGTATAGCTTCGGTGACCCGCTTTTCGGCGACCCGCGAACGTCCCAGGGTGAACGCTCGAAACCTTTCCCGGTACTATTAATCCTCGACGTTACTTGACCGCAGGAACTAGGCGGCGACGAGAAGCGCGTGACTCATATACCCTTTGATTTGCGGCGTTATCGACGAAGTTTGTGGAAGCGAGTGCCTCGAAGTGCGGCAAAGCCGTTTTGCAAACGCGACCGGAATATTCTAAGCTTCTTAGACTCGGGGGTGTGTAACGAAGCCCCCACGACGACAAGTGTATATTCCCATCGCGGCGCTTTTAACGCGGGCCACCACGGCCCATCTACGAACAATCGGATTAACGAAGTTAAACGAGAGGGTGGCCACAAGATACCGCACCCTTCGTTTTATCCCTCCGGAACCCGAGGGGGCGGGGGGGTTGCGCCGCATCTGTCGCGCTTCGCACGACGCGGGATCGCCGCGAGCGACTTACTCGCGGGGGTGTAAAGAAAGGGAAAACAACGGAAACCGGACCGGTTCTCTCTCGCGTCTCCCCGTGCGGACACGGGATTAACGGTTTCGAGCCACGCTCGAGCTGTTTTACATGGGCGATCATGGGGCTCGAACTGCAATCCCTAATCTCGCGATCGACAAGCAATGACGCAACTTCTGGAATTCTCGGTCGATTTAAATAGGAGAGAAAAAGAAGTATGCGACTTTGATAATATATTAGTCTGAAGTCTGAACTGCGATCTTAAATTGAACGGAAAATTGGCTCCAACGAAATCTTTAGCGTCCGATCCAACACATATCCGATTATGTATATTTAATGCAGGAATTAACAAGATCCAATTTAGATGCACGCGAATCCTATAGCATAGCTCAGCGAATCAACAGATTTATAAGTGAGGCACCGGCGGTTGAGCGATCAGAGAACGTCGAGATGAAACGCGATGAACAACGAAAGTAGAGAAACAAGTGCGTCGGATAATTCTAGTATCGTGTTGGAGCCACGGCCATTGCCTACGTGGCGTGCTCGCTTTTAATTAGATAGAAAGTCCGCGGGGAATATATGGTATCGCGCAATGTAATTGTGCTAACGGTTTTGGGCGTGTTTGCGCGCGCGAAATAAACGCGCGGGTAAAAGGAACGGCACGGACGTTTCGAAGACGACGCCGGTCGTTGCCGCGTTGTAACGATGGTATCGTCGACCCAGTTACGATCCTAAGCGAGGTTGAAATTAGGTTTCTTGCGCCATGTCGCTAATGCACGACGACCAAGAGAGAGGAAGGAAGGCGAACCCCGCGCTGCCGATTGTATCATCGGGTCGCGAACGGTCCGCAAGATCGTCGCGCTGCGAGCGATGACTCACGGAGGCGCGGGGTCGCGTTAATGAAATTCCGCTTCCTCGTACGACGAAGAAACGCGTGTCTCGCACTCGTCGTTTAACCGGAATCGTGCCCTGCGCGCTAATTTCGAGCACAAACCGGCTAGGGAAGCGCTCGTTCGAGCGAATAGACCGGAGAAACGCAACGGTCAGACAGAACGGTGTTGACGTAAGCTTTTCGAAGGAGTTACGGGCGACATAACCAGTGGAAATGACTTAGTCGCCATGTGTGGTCACCGTATTTGAATTAATACAGTTTTGCAAATTGAATGATAATTAATATTTCTTTACGAATATAGAAAACGGGCCAACTAAGAACCAGGCGCGGTAAATAATGCGCAAAAGTTTTATTTTCATTTCTATTTTACATATCTTTCGCAATGATTTCTTTACAATTATTTAGATGCATATAGCATCAAAAATTAAATCGAATCGATTTAATTAGGTGTAGGGGGGGGGGAGATTTTACTACTCCAACCAGAGCTGTGGGTTTCAAGTCTGACAAATTTAGTCGGCGCTCAGTCAAGGTTGGAAGATATGTAAAATAGAAATAAAAACAAAACTTTCGCGCATTATTTACCGCGCCTGGATCTTAGTTAGCCCGTTTTCTATATTCGTGCGGATTTCCATTGGAGAACTATACTTCGAATTTTAATATTTCTTTAATCTTGCAAATTAGTTTCTTAAGTTTCGACATTATTATTATTATTATTATTATTATTATTATTATTATTATTCGTCACGTTGTCGTTTTCTTGCAAGAAAAATTTACTTTGATCGCATTTATGTTTCCTGAAAAATGTTAAGAAGGCATATCTGTGTTTTAAATGTTGTCGATTTAAAAAATCAGTGATTAAATATTTATTATAAATAACAATGGAGACCTTTCAGATTCGGCACATTGTGCTCCAGCGATGTGGAAGCAGCTGATTCTTAGCAGGGGAGTTTCAGAGGGACAGATTACGGGGAGGGACAAATTTCACGGAGAGAGGGAGACGTGAAGGAGAACGAATGCGTTTTTGTACTCACCGAGAACGTGTGCCGAGAGGCGCAATTGTGCCACTCTGGTGGCCCTATTGACTGTCAATGGTCGCCTCGATCGTTGACAAGACAAAGACACCTCGATCTTAGAGCAGGACAAAGACATCTTGAATCTTGGAACGCAAAACAACGGCGATTTTCAGGAACAAACACGAACGTTCCGCACTTAGAAGAAGTTTGTTTAGAAAAATACGGGTTTTCTTTTCAACAAGGAAGTTTTCCGACGTAAATCGCAAAACAGGAGAGGATCTGGAGCAGACGAACTAATAGTTGAACTTCGAACTTCGAACAGCTTTGAACAACTTCGAGCAACTTCGAATAATCGTGTATAAAATTATAGAAAGATTAAATTATATACCAAATACGAAATAAAGAAATGAAATAATGTACAATATGTAGAAGCAAACGTATACGTTTTTCCGTGATTGAACCCTTTGTCCGCGATTTTAGTAGTAGAAGCGCAACGAAAACGTTAGAATTTACTTGACGCGAGCTTGAGACAAAGAGAATCTCTCGGCGAGTACTCACTCAGATTGAGAACAACTAGAGGATCGATCGATCCTCAACGTGGGATCTTTATGAACGCCGTTCCAGATCCGGCGAAGGGTGATCGAGAGGTGAAGAAGGGAAAGAGAGGGGGTTGAGGGAAGACGACGAGGGGTGGGAAGGTGGCACGCGCGCGCGCTCTCTCACATTGTCTTCCGAATATCTCACCCTCCCGATTTTCCGGATCGGAAGAAAAACGACGAATGGCGAGAGGAAGAGAAAGAATGGTGAAAGGAAAACACGAGTGGATTTACAAGCCGGGAGTTGCCGGGAAAAGGCGGGCAGCCTGAGCCACGCCGCTACAACGACTGGCTTGCAGAAGCAAACTCCCCATCTGCTGCGTTGGTTGCTGCCCCGACCAACTCCCCGCTGTCATTACGTGTGTATGTGTGTGATCCGTCAATACACGGGCACGTACATACGTACACGTAGACTTCGACAAGCTGTGCGTGGCAGCGGGGCATTCGAACGGAAAGGCGGATATATCTGGAGGATCTCACCTTGCGGATGCCGTCGATAAGGCGCGGCCTTATCTGCCGATATTAGCGAAAGGCGTAACGGCGCGCGCGCGCGTGACAATGATAAAAAGCTTTGTGCGACGACGTTGAACTTATTAGGAATTTACACGAATAACGGAAACTGATAATGATATATTATCCGAGGGTACTTTGATGATCAACTTGATAAAATATCGCGGTAATCTATTGCGGAAATTATTTTTAAAATTATAACAAAATTTCTAATTTTTTTCTCTCTGTTCTTTTCCAATATTTTTCATCTGCATCTCATTCTCTTACGCAATTGCGAATAACTAATTATTAAAGAGTAACATAAAGCGCGACATTGACCAATTAAAAATGGGCTCTTCACAGACTATTAGCCCCCCGGGGCACAAGGAACGTTGTCGGAGACGCGCGATAGTACGAATAGTGAATACAAGTCTCAAGTGTTAATATACGCGAGTTCAACCCTCAGATGGCGGAGGAGCGACACGCAACGCGCGCGCACAGACGTCGCTATGTATATGTCGCAGCTGCAGCTGCTCGCAGGAGCGGAACACACGGCTTTGGGGATGGCGCGATGCATGCCGTAGCAACGGTTGCGCACCACCTGGCCCGACGAAAGCCAGCCAGCCAGCCAGCCAGCCAGCCAGCCAGCCAGTACCGGCATTGGCGTAGCTGCTCTCTCCCTCTCTCTTTCTCGTTAGCCAAAGGACGAGATCTAAAAAAAGATCAGCGAGAGGGGAAAACACAAAAGGACCCTAAGCTTTTGGGCATTCCGGCACCCTCCCGGTCGTCCTGAAAACCGATCGATGATCCGGAGAAGCCGTATTTTGGTCTTGTGCTCATACACGTGTGTCGCGCGTTAAGCGCGCGTGGAGGGAACTGCAGCGACCTATATATTTTTACAGGAAAATTGTCTAAGAGCGAGCTTGCAGGGTGGGAAAAGTCGGGTGAGCGAAAGATCCGCGCGTATCCCGTACGGAGCTTCATGGCTCGGCGATTTTCACGGGACATTAGCATATTTGATCGGTTATGTATAGGGAGTCGTTACTCTCTCGATTAGGGGTCGTTACTCGAACAGCGTGTCAAACGTTACGGAATTATATATGAGCGCCCGAAACATTAATCACTATTTAGAACTGTCGTATCGCATTTATCGGCGTGAATCAATAATTCGGAGCAAACGCGATTGGCGAGATGATGAAAAATGCATTCAATTCGGAGCAAGTAGAATTAATAACATTGCCGGAGGTACGGAAGAGGTGTACGAAGCTGCAAAATCTGGGTGCGGGAATCGACGGGGGCGGGGGGGGGGTGGAGGGGTTGAACGCGCCACTACATATGCGTGTGTCCTTTTTTTTTACATAGGATTTCCATAGAAATGTGGGGGTGGCTCCGCGACGCGGAGTACCCCCACCATCCCGACCTCTGTCGCCACCATACTCGCCCATGGGGTTTGCGCGCGATATCGCAATAGAAGCTCTATCGATCCCGGCCCCCGACACAGCCAGACTGGCCGTTGTCAGGGGTTTGATAGCGATATGCAAAGCTCGGCACGCGCGCTATGTACGTGCGGCTTCGCGTGAAAGCTCCGAGTGATTTTGAGCGAGCTCGTCGACACCGAAAATGACGACGAGCCCGAATCCCTAAAATATACGATTCGCCGAATTTATTTAAAAGCCGACGTTCACGACGAGAGAGAATGATAAAGAGATGTGCGACGCGCGGTGACGGTCATTGGTATTACATCTTGAGAATAGACTCGATAGAAACCAAGCCCTTAATCGCATAATGCTCTTACGGCGATAAGTTTCACGGTCCATCTGTCTGTCCTTAATATCCCGGAGGGAAGCCACCGGATCGCGTCGTCGGTTTCCCCTCGTGCGATCCCCGCGTGCCTTTCCTTCCTGTTTCCTTCCTCCGCGGCTCGATCCTCCCCTTCCACAAAAAAATATCCAACATGAAACCCACCGAAGAGAGTCCGTGGGAATTCACGTGCAAATTCTCGCGTTAAAGGAAAAAACCGATGTGGTTAACGGATCCGAAAGGCTCGCTCCTCTCTACTCGCATGCATTCTTGAACGTCTCCTCGACCTTGCGGCGACGGCGCGGCGAGTCGTCATTACGCCAATTTCCAAATTGCGCAGGGAAAGACGTAACTGGTCGACAAAAGGATTAAAGGCAACGACCTTAACGTCTTTAATTCATCCGGTCCGGTTGCTCTCGGCGAGCGAACTTTCTCGGTTTACACCAGAGGTCGACGGTTCACCGTGGCTCTCAACCGTGACGAATGAAGCGGGAAGCCCGCCGTACCCCACCGGCCGCCGCCGTTCTCTCTCTCTTTCTCCAGTGGGTCCGATTCTTCTTTTTGTGCGCCGCGAACGACGTTACTACGCTCTGGATCTTGATTAGAGAAGCGCGAGATACATATACGTATACGACTCGCCTCGATTCTAAATATTACAGCGCCGTTTCGCCGGCCGTATTATTACCGACGTGAAATATCGACGGGTCATTACGGTGAAATCTCGGTTAATCGTAAGTTCGTACGTGTACGTACGTACGTACGTAGGAGAAAATCGGTAATTTTCTCCGCGGAATTGAGACAATGCCTGGAAGGCAGGAACGCGGCGCGTGTGGGAGAAGCTCGTTAAAGCGCGCGATTATCAGCGTCGCCTCCGAGATTCCGTTCATGTTAAATTAGATGCGAATTAGCGTGCACGGCGATCCGCGACGCGAGGGGAGTCTCGATGGAGAGCGGCGTCGCTTCCTCGCGATAATTACCGTTCTATAACCCTCCCCGATTGTTTTCACAAATTATACGCGTGTAACACGCCGATCGCGAGCGTGGAGCTTGTAACGGAGTAACATATGGATCGCGAATATATCATCATCGAAATATCAATATGCCAATTTCTGATTTGATCCATTTTCTGATCTTCGCTGTCAATCTGAAGTTCGTTATCGCAAGAACGTGTCTCTCTCTCAAGCAGTTTAGATTTAAATAATTTAAAAATTCCAATAACGATTGCTAAAGAAAGTTCTTACTTACATCAGATTGCATCAGACGTGAATTGAATTATTTATAAAGTAGACCCGATTAAAAAATACGCGACGAATTCTGCGGTATTATCATCGGCGAAATTGCAGATCCAAATTCTAAGACACATATTACTAAAATTATAAATAAAAAATCTCCGTCGTTAACTAAAACGCTAAAGCTGCAACGCCAGGCTGAGAAGATTGTCAGTTACTTACAATGATCTCACAGCCATCGGCGATCGCATAAACGTCCTTCCAAACAGTTAGAAGCGGATTTGATGATGGAACAATGCGATAACAGAGAGCGTCGCGTTTATCGATGGATTTGGGCCGCGAACGCGTTGCGAAAGTTTCGGCGGCGAAATTTCGCGGATCGCGGATTACATCGTAAATCACGACGGGAAAAGCGAGTAAAAGTCGTGGGAGTTTACGGCTCCGCCGATGCCGATGAACGCCAGCAGGCCGCCGCGGTTTACATATCGGCCGATCGGCGGCTTCGTTTATCGCGTAAAACCGGTACTTTCGCGAGATCGCCGGTGCACGTGGGTGCTTTTTCGAGGAAGCCGATCGCAGACGGAAAAATTAACTTTGCCGCCGTCACTCGGCGAGACGAAATTGCATTTAACTGAAGCATTGATTAACAAAGTTCTGATGATAATCCTCGATTATTACAGAGCACCGAGAAAGTACAATACATTCTCGCGAGTACGTTCGGCCGAGCAATTAAACAATTTCGTGAGAGAAATTCTCGCGAGAAATATTGTCGCCAGCTAATTGAATTTAATCGCGGAGGTCAGCCGAACTTCCTGCGATTAGGCCGATTTCGTGTGGCCAACGTGGGCGGGTGGGTGGCGTGGAGAATGAGAGGCGCTGGTCGGACGACAGTCACGTTGTCGAGATGACCTCTGACACTCGGCAATTAAATCATCTCGTCGTTCATTCAGACATTGACTCGCTCGTTGAGGCGCCACGCCGCGCGAATTGCGCGTAGGACGACCACGTCGGATTTTTCACCGCGGGACGGCCCTTCCTCCTTTTTTTTTCTTTCATTCAACGATCCTCGGTTTTGTTCGTGGGCGTTAAGGTTACCTCTACCGTAATCAACGAGAAATTACGAGTATCAACCGGCGACTTCCGGTGATTACAAGTGTGGAGGATAAGTGTAAGAATGGGGGAAATTTTAATGACGAGGGGGACTCTCCTGCTCCGTTATGCGCGCTTCCGAATGACCATTCATATATGCTAATAATACCACGATCGAATCGCGATTATTCGGCGTTCTTCAAGGACAGACGTCCTCGCTCTCGATCTGGAGCTCGTTATCGCAACGAAGTACTTCGTGTCAAGTAGTTTGAAGATTCAAAAGATCCGAAAAATTTTTGCTCCGAATAATGATTGTTAAGGAAAGCTCTTGTTTGCATCAGATCGAATCGTTATAGAGTAGACTCGATTAAAAGGCACCCGATGAATTCTGCGATATTATCATCGTCGAAATTGCATCGACATTGAGGCCCTCGAGATGGCTCGAGGGGCGAGCGACGATGTGGTTTCGCAACATTTGTTCCATTAAAGTCTAGAGGCGGCTCTCGACTCCCAGGAGTAATATGTGTATCGCGAGTGAAGGGCTCTGGGGGCTTCTCTCTTTCTCTCTTGTCTTTCGAAAAAGTCAGTCTCAAATTGAGGGAGCCATCGCGCCGCATGTGATCGAACCCGCAATTCGATCGGAAGAAGTGAATCATCGTGTCTTTCGACCGGTGTATCCTTTCTAAAAAAAAAAAGGCATGTTAAATCGATACTCGCATCTCTCGAAGTCTTCTCGAAAGTCTCGAATTGCTTTGTTGGTTCTTCTACGCGATGCTGATTGATTCTGTTGCTGCGCTAACTTCGTGAGCGGCTGTCATAGCATATTTTGACAGTTGTGTGTAATATTAAAGCTAAATAGCGCGCGCGAAACGCGCGTCTGTGATGTCTAGTGTTAAAAAAAAAAAAAATAAAGAAAGATAACAGTAAACAAATAAGTGCAAACGTCTGTATAGCGGAGCCTTTTGCCCGACAACGTTTTATTTCTGCGTCCTTCGTTTTATGCGACTTTCGTTCTTATCTTTCGAAGTCAAAGTCCCTAAAGCTCGTTATAATTCTATTTTTAACGCCCCTCGAGCAGCTGGTAACGCGACGCTTTCCAGACAATTCCAGACTGTAGTTTCGTTTCTACGGCGATTAAAGAGTATCGAGTACGTGCCGATTGCGGGAGAACGAACGGTTCGAAGGGCTCTCCGAACAAGGAGCCGCGCGGATCGGGACGAGAAGAGAAGCCCCAGAAGCTGCCAGACAAATTGAGAAATGGCTCCGCGACACGGCGCTGTCTCACCGTTATAAAGCAGCATTAAAAGCACGGCGAATGCACTTGGGCGCAGTAGAGAGCATCTCCACTGGAGGGAAAGAAAGCTTTAAAAAGGCAGGCCCCGATAAATCTCGGCGAAGGGAGCTCGCTCGCCGTATTAGCCCCCGGCGTATTCAGGATCACGCGAAGGAGAACGCATCGTTAGGACGTCTCGCTGCGTAGCTAGGAGATTTATGCATAGAATATGCGTGAAGATCGCACCGACAACTCTCCCTCATCGCCGTGCTCCTCTACCTCGGATAATTTGCGTCGAATAAATCCCAAGTATTACGCGATTTCAAAACGGAACGTTTAATTCTGTTTTACGTTTAAATGTGCCTCGCAAAGAAAAAAAATTCGCCGCAATACAAATTAATTAACGGAAAAGATCGCTCGCGTGAAACCTGAGACTGGTTAATTAACTCGTTATCTCGCGATTCAAGTGGGTTTGAATCTCGGCGTGCTTTATTCGTGCCTGTTTGCAAAGTCACGAGATATTTTCTAGTCGACGGCAGTCTTTTTTTTTCTTCTTCTTACAAAAAATCTACGACCTGCCTTATCACTCGGGAATCCATTACGTTAGCAGCCAGCAGCCTCAGCTTAGCAAATGAGATTCTCAAAAGCACTCGTGAAAACTTTTCTCCCGCTCGTATTCTGGGCCACGTCTTCTGGAAACACTTCGACCGACGACAGATGTTTAGCAGTTACACCGCTTTTTCGACTCGACTCGCGGAGGGAAATCGGTAGGAGGCTCGCAACGGCGCGTCTAATTCGTAAACAGACTCTGCCCACCGGGACCAAGAGGGATCGTCTCGCGCGGGCAGTAGACAAAACAAGAAAATATGTATGTTTTAAGATACTCGTCGCGATTAATTCGAACGCGGAGAGACGGAGCTGTGATAACGCGAGTTTATATCCGTCGTGGAATTAAATATTCAAAAAATATTCAGCAATTACGTCACGTTACGCAGCCACGTAAGGCGAGACGAATGTGGCTCAGAACGAATCGGCGTCACGGCAGGGTGATCTTACGAATTTCCACGCAGCCGAGCCCGAGAGCGTCTCGCGATAGGCGCACGAGTCCTGCTTATGAGACCGCTTCCGGTGCACGCGCTGCGTACCCACGTGGGGTGTTCACGCACCTTGCTTCCGCGAAGGTCCACTTTCCACACGTCCGCGTCGAACCGAGATTACGATCTTCCTCCGCAGAGCGGCGAGGGAGGAGCGCGAAGCGGACTCGCACGGAAAACGGCGGGATCTCCGTTCCGCCGACGCGCCCGAGGCGATCCGCAATCGTTATCGAGAGCTCGGATGAAATGTAGAATTGAGACGTGAGCGACGCGTTTCGTCTCGGACAAAAAGGCCGTGGCAGGGGAACGCGATCCAGGAAAACGGAACTCTCGGCGTGTTCCATTGTGTCCTATCAATGTCGACTTCCGTTCTTGAATCCGCTCGCGACGTGCCGGATGTTGCAGACGATACCCCGTCGAAATTATCTTTCCGGATCGGTCAGCATGAACGAAGAAGGTGTAACTGCAGAGACAAGAACGTCATCGAAGTATACTTCAAGCGAGACAACGATTCTTATTTTGAAAATATCTAAATTAACTAACAGAAATTTATTCGACGAGAAGATCGCCTGATATTTAGTTTGTTTTTTATTGCAATCTATTTAAAGTTCGCGAAACTCATCTTGCGGTCTGTGTATATACACCTGTATATTATTTACGTGGATAGTCTGTCGAGATAAGAACACGATAAATGCACTGCAGCTATGAATTTCGATATGTTTATCACGCGCATGCCGGCGTTATCGCTAATTTACGGTCGTCGTTCAGGGAGGAAGGATGAATGGACTTTCTCGGAAGGGACTTGACTCCCGAGGACACGGCCGCCGAACCCTTAAAATAAGCGGAGAATTCCCCGATTAAGCGGTCCGACCAGCTGACAGGAAGTAGTAACGCGGCATCGTGAATCGCAAAACCGGTTCGCGAAACGCTTGTGGGAACAAAGACGGGTTCCGTCCCGCGGCTCACTCTCTGACGTCACACGGCGAAGCGGAAAGTGGGTGGGTGGGTGGGTGGGTTGTGCGAGGTTGTCGAGTCAGTGAGGACGGTCAGTGATCGCCTCTTGGCTGAATCTTCTACGAGACGACTCGAACGACTTGCGAGGCACACCCGCACCGGAAGGTGGACTCGGGGAGACACGCGGAAACCGTAAGAAATTTCATTTCCACATAATTGGGGAGATAGCAGGAGAGAGAGATCCGCGACTAGATGATAGTAATTGCTTTAACAGAGCCTGTATGCATGTCTATATACATATGCGTGTGTGTTTGATGAATTATTTATTCGTCGAGTTACGTTGTAAATAAGTTAATTAAAGGAAACTCAATCAAGACCTCAGATTCCAAGAACGTAATGATACTTCAACTAACTTTTTCACTGAACGTTAAATAAATCGATAAAACAAGACGTTAACATTTGTTGTAGATTCGAAAGTATGTTAATAGCTGAAGCTCAAGATCTCAATGGATGTGACAAAGTGAAACTTGTGGGAAACTTCTCTGGGATCCTTGAATCATATCCGACGCAGGTGGCACATTGTTTGCATGCACGCGTAAGCGCAACATTATGCAATTTACATTGCAATAACGTTTCGTCACGGTCAGCAACTTAATGCGTCACCAATCGCTTTCAGTGACTCAGATCGAAGGGGGGAAAGGACCCTTTCCTCGAACAGGTAAATCAACTTCAACCCAGTCATGACCGGCATTTCTCGATCGCACGAGAAAATCCTCTGAGGTTACGAATCTTTTTTCCTCTTCGTCTCGTCGACGATCGAACAACACGATATATCCCGATTACAGGCAAAAAAAATGAATACGAGATGAAACAGTAAGGCAGGCTGTTTCTAAAAGACGGAGAAAGAGAGAGGTAGCTCAGCTGTGGCCGTTAAGAGAGCGGGGAAAAAAAAAGAAGTCGCGACGAGGATGAGAAAGTAAAGAGGCTGGGAATCTCTGCACAACCGAGAAACGAGTGATTCACCGAACCGCAAAAAACGGGAAAAAGAAGAGGTAAAGGAGCAAGAGCCAAAGAAGTGATATTCCAGAAGCGATACGATGACTTACTTTCTTCATTTCGCTTATGCCGTGAAGATGATCGTAGCAAAAAATATAAAGTGTTCTATCCCGCTAAAAATATCCCTCTTTTCCGCGTTTCTTTTTTTTCTTCTTCTTCTCGTTCCCTCTTTTCTCGAAGTAAAACTCTGGTCATGAGGAGGTACATAACGAAGTACATAAGTGAAATATTGGATACATATAAACGCGCTTATCAACTGGACCAAACATTTCATGCAAAGCAACCAACAAGACAACTCTGAAAATTTCAAGGTGGCTGCGTCAGCTGTTTGCTCCAGTTTACTTTGATCGGAAGAGGGAAAGAGAAAAAGGAGAGACAGAGATATAAAAGTTACTTCTCTCATGCACGAGAAATGGAGAAAGGATTGATCGAACAATCGCGGCTCCGGAAAAAAAATATCATTCTTGAAAAAAAGATTATTTAAAATCTTTGGCGATTGAAAAATAATGAGACCTTGATAATTAAATGTGAAATATAAATGCGAGATACAAATATTGCGACATATTGCGTATTGTTTCTTATTCATTTAATTCATATTATATGCGGCGAAAGATGTAACCACAAGAATGCGGTTACAAACTTTGCAAAACTTTTGCCAATCAGATTTTAAAAATTATAAACTTGAAGATTAGGACAGTTTTATAATATCTTCGTAGAATATTATATTGTTATTAGTTAATCATATAATTCAAGCTACGCAAGAATTAGTTGAAAACAATTCTTCTCCAATATAAAGTATCCCAGGAACACACTGTCCCTTTCCCAAATCTTCAATGGTTCAGAGCCCTCCCACAAAGGGCTCGCATTGCGTTGGTCCATTAAAACCTCCCGGTGGAAGAAAGTCGTTGACACGTAAAATTTATCACGTAAGGAAAGCCACTCTTTTTTTCCTTACTCCACTCCACTCCACTCCATTCCACTTCATTCTACTCGTAACCTTTAACCTCGATTTTAATCAACAACAACTAAAGCTTTGTCTCATAGTAAAGAACCGTTTATTACAAATCTCGTCGGGAAAAAGCATTTAAGATCTCGGCCATCAGATTACATCGGAATGTACAGATCAATGAGAATGTAGCCACAAACAAAAACCTTTTCTTGGAATCATGTTGCGCATAATATGCGTAATATAAAAAGTATTCCTACAGACATCTTTCAAGCGTTATCATATACATATTAATATCATTAATTAGACATGTAAATTTCTGTATATAATTTTACTTATATATATGTATAAAATCGTGAGTCATTTTAATTAAGAATATTAATTTCTTTTTCCATGTATTATTATTATTTAAATAGACTTCCAATTTAATCCTTTCTAAAAAATCAAAGTCATAAGAAGCAGAAATAGCAATCGGAAACATCTTCGACGACGTTGCTTTTGTCTCCGTTATTGCGCTCGAAATTCTGTGTCAAGATGATGGACATACGGAAGACAAAGAAGAGAGTGAGCGCAATGGGTATCGAAGACAAAAGTCGCGTGAGCAAAGGGTTTGAGGAGTAGTTTCCAGTTACGTTGTGAGAAACTGTCGTCGACAATGCTACATTCGCGAAAGACTGAATCGCGAAGGAAGGATATCTGATGAGAACGCCGCGGGATGTTGAAAGCGAGACCGAGAAGAAAGCCAAGGAGAAGCGATATGCCCCTTCGCAGCCGCGGCTACCTCGTGGAATCCAGCGGATCGTCCATTGAAGGAAAAGTCGGTCAACGAAACATAGCTCGGGCCATAAGCTCGCCGCGAAATGAGCTTTTACTGAACGCGCGCGATGGAAACGAGCGCGACGACGATGCACTCGGAAATCGGGACAGTCGGCAGCAGTCGTACGAAACAAAGCTGCCCGTGGCCAGTATTTTTCAATCAGCTTCTACTATATCGCGCACCAGTTCGGTATCGATCACGTGCTATAGATTTTATTGCTCTGCGAATCTATAGCATATGCGACAACAATAATAACTTTTGAGCTGGAAGACGATTCTTTCCTCGAAGTTATTTCGTTTTATCCACCAGTTAAACAGTTCCTCCATCAGTACGAAATGTGTATTAATTTTTTATCAGAGCTTTAAACCGCCAGTCGCTACACAAGTATACCTTCCTAAATAATACGGGAAAAGCGATGATTAAACTCTCCCGAAATATAGCGAAAAGTTGGAGGTATAGCAGATGCGTCGTCAACAATTATTGAACTTGCGGTGCGATAAACCGCCGATGAACCACGGGGAATAAAAACCAAAATAGTTTCCCCGTCCGTTCTATCGCCGTTTTAGAGTTTAGATATTCGTTCCTCGATGACGAGAGTTCGCCGCTCGGCTCCATCAGCAATATTCATCGGGGGCGTTCGATGAATTCAATTTTACAACGACGATTTGAATACAGATCGCTTTGGCGAGAGCTTGCGCAATGGGGTGTGTGATTTATGGTATACTAGTTGATATTCTACAATAAAACACCAATGAAAATGTGTGTGTGTGTATGTGTGTGGAAGGAGTCAATCTTTTTCGCAATAAATTTCTAAAATTTAAGGTCTGTAAATAAACAGATACGTGAAATCAGACAGACGTCGGTAAATCCAATTACCGTCTGTTTACCTACGAATTAAACCTACACTTTGCTCATAATCCTCATTCTCGAAGAAAGCCTGTCCGAGTGTCGTTGACCGACAAAATCAGGCAGTGTCTCGCGAAACGCGTTCGTGATCGATCGATTAGTCGCATGATCGGCCGAGCAGTGACCGGAAAAGCATCAGAGACAATGAGGAAATGACGGAGGTGTGGCTCACCTAGACCCATCTTGCGCTTGAGCTTTTTGAGCACTTTCATCTTGCTGCGCAACGGTGCCAGGATGTTGTTGTCGCCGCTGTTGTTGTGCTGCGGCGACGCGCTCGGCGGTGCGTGCTTGCCGTGATGGTGATGATGATGGTGATGATGATGGTGCTGATGGTGGTGGTGGTAATACGGCTCGCAGGATTGTTGCTGTTGTTGCTGCGATTGTTGCACGCTCGCGCCGGAACTGCCGCCGTGGCCGCAGCAGTGACAGGGGTGGCTGCTTTTGCTGCCCTTGATCGCGCACTCGCCGGACACCCCCATAAATGTGGCCGTGTTGCTCCCGCGAGAGTCAGGCGCGACAAGCCGCGACTTACAGATGTGTTGCAGATGGAGATGGGAGACTGAGAGGGACAAACGGTCGCGGAGTTCGAGGTATACGACGGACTTAACTCCGATGGCTCACTGAGGATCGCACTTTCGGACACTGAGACGCGAAGACGAGATTACGCCCTCCGCTTCTCCTTCACCACCACTACGCTCGACCGTCAACGTCGTGAAACTACCCTAAACGAAAATCTCAACGCGAGGAAAATCCGATGAGACAGTGATGAGCTTGACTGAGTTAAACGTGACTCCGTAATCCTTTCCCGTCCAGACGCGACTGGTTGTTCATTCGGCGACGTTTTTAACGGGTGGACGTCGCCGCGATCACACTGTGCAAACCCTAAACCCAAGACGGAGAAAGAGAGAGAGAGAGAGAAAGAGAGGAAAAAGACTGCGAACAAGAACCGCGTGTCACGGCGACGAGTGGGGCGATCTACCACGTAGATCGCAGATCGCCTGCGTGCCCCGTCGAGCGCCCTGGGACGACTGACTGTTTTCTGTCGCGGAGCGCGAGAGTATTGCCGCAACGCGCGCGAGCCGGCATCCAATGAGACCGGGCGGATCCCCACCGTCCCGAAGGTGGAGGATGCGTGGAGAGGTGGTGGACTGGCACCTGGTGGACAGCTGCCCCTTACCTGGCCGCGATGCACCCGGCCACCCCAACGCGCGAGGCCGGGGATATATCGTCGCCCGGAGTTAGGGTATGCCGAAGCGATCGCCGACTGGAGAAGAGAACTACGACTCCTCTCCATTAATTTCGACCTCTGGACTAGGGATCGTTAACGTTGGTTCGCACGATTCTCTTTTCCCATGAAATTCTAGGAATACAATTCCATTCTGTCGACTGAGACTGTCGTTCACGTCTGTATCACGACGAATACGGAATGATTAGTGACAGGGTCTCCGCGATCGTGTAACAATTTAATCAAAAAAACCTTTTAAGAGAGTATGATCGTTCAGTTCGAAACTTGAAATGAATTAAAATGAACCTGTTGTCGCTTTTTAACTTTACAACTTGATGAATTACCTCTATCGAATCGAATAGCAATAAATCCACGAGCGCGCTGCGTTTTGATTCCCGACTTGGAACCGCGCGCAGCTCGAAGCGTATCAAGAAGATCGTGTTTCCATGGGATTCGAGATACGTCTCTCATCCCATGACGACGCGGACCAAGATCGCCGCGCGAACTACAAATTACATAATGACAAATAAAAAGGGAAGAAAAATGATATTCGTGGCACGGCGGCGTCATGCGCGAAGGAACTTCATACAGGTACCCATATATACCTTTAATCCGTCACGGGCGAGGACAACGAAATTCATTCAATCCCTTAAGTCCGACGTTTCGTTTAATTTCCATGCGGGCACTTTCAGGCACGACGCACAAAAATAATTTATTAACGAGGTTTTTTTAATAACGCTTAATGGTGATCGCTGTAGAAAAAGATATATCGAAAGAGAAGAGAGCGATCCTCGGGGAGAGATGAACTATCTTTTCCTACCGAGTAAAATTCAATTTGCGCGAAGGAGACACCGAATCAATTTACGTGCGAAAAGAAACGTCGTTATGGCTTGAGAGAAGAGAATTGGATCTGTATCGAGTTGACGAGATGAAATCTCACCGATCGATACAACGGATACTCGCGAGAATTCGACGCTCTTCATTTCCGGCTCCTTCGGCGTGTACGCGAAAACTTCAATGGCACAAGCGGAACTAATATAATGTAAAGGAGCTAATATCAATTGTAAATGTATCGATTATTATTCGCGAGAGGGAGAAGTACGACTACAATGAAAATACTTGTCGTTATAATATAAGTACATGTTGGCAGAGGCGCAACCCCTTCATATTAACGACGGCCTCCCCCCGTCCCGTTTGGCTTTGTGTACCGGTAACGACGCTAAATGACTCGTATTCTCCGCGACCCCAATCGTCGATAACTCAAATTTCGCCGACAGGTTGCGGCATTCGCGCAAGGTGCATGCGATGTGCACAATATTATGCACCCTTGCGAAGTACCACAGGACGCGGTGCCGTTACAACAGTCCGAATAAAAATTGTCGCTGCTTTAGTCCTTCGCCGTTATCTGGCCCTATCGATTTTACGCTCGCATGAAAGAATTACGTAACCGCGTCGGAAAGGAGAAAGAAAAAATAAAACTGTACGTGAAACAATGACCCTCGACAACGGCGCGCGGCGTCGCGATGTCACTTTGTCGGCCATTGTTCCAGCACTTAACGGGATATAGGCAGACGCCACTGGACGCGACATTGTTTTCCGCTAAGCGCGAATACGCTCGGTAAATAAGCGCGAAAGCCAAATCAAAACGAACCGGCGCGACCGCGCGCGGGGCTCTCGAGACGAAAAGGGGTTTTGTCACGCCGCGCGATTTTGACGCGCGCGGTGTCCCTCCTCCCGGCGCACGTGTGTGCGTGTCGCGGACATTTCATTCGCGGCGGGGGAGAGGTAGGAAACGAGTCGGGAGGCTCGGCATTCTCTCTCTCGGATGGGAAATATGCCCACGGCACCGTGGCCGCGGTTTCCTTTCGCACATCCTTTTCGTCGGGTGCCCGACGTCTCTCTTGCATAAACGGTTACGCGCGGTAGTAACGGGCGCCCGCCGTGTGTCCGCCCTCTATTCAATAAATATACAATAGATAGATAAGCCGCGGAAAGCTTCTCGGAGATACACGGAAGCGTCCGTTTCAAAATCGAAACGATCACTTTATGTTGTAATAATTTTCACGTAATTATATGTCCGAGGATAATAATAAAATATAGACACAGCCTATATTTCTCCCGGACGATAAACAGCTCTGTTATAACGAACGCGACATGTAACTCGAACCTTTCATTCCCGTGGGCGATTTAACGATTTAATTACAACGCAGCAGTTCCGTAAGAGAGAATAATTACGCCAGACACGTCCGAAAGTATGCTTCTTACATCGCCACTTCAATTAATTCCCCGCTCGTCCTCTCATTATATCCCCGCCTGTACGCGGGGCGCGCGCGCGCGCACGCGCGCACGTGAAAACCGCACACATTGTTACTTACACGCGCGCGCGGACGCACGCGGCCCATATGCAGCTATTTATATGCACGCGTGGCCGCGTGCGCGCAGCGAGCACGTCTTTTCTTCACCGCGTCGCTATACGATGATGATAATACACCTCGTTGACCGCAAACGCATAGACGCGTGAATTTCAGGACGTGGGTGCAAAGAAAAGTTTCTCGACGAAAGCAAAAAAAAAAAAAAAGCTGACAGACTCAACCTCTTTACCGTTTGGTGAAGTAAAAATATAACTTGTCGCCGTTCGTCGCAAGTAAAATCTGAGTCTTGCGTAACGCACGAGTGTTTTGTGCAAATTAAATAATCGGACAAAAATATACGAAATGTATCCCCGCCGGATGTTGCTTCTGATGTCTATCGGGGCGAGACACTTTCGTGCAAACGTGCTACATTTTCTTCCCCTGTTCTTCGCGCCAGAGATTTTCAACGCCAGTGAATCGGCGTAGCTCACGTGCCCTCCGCGTACTCGCGGAGGTGAACGCGAAGCCTCGCAAATCCGGCCGTAACCTCGAGGAAACGGAGACACGCCTCGGTAGCTCACTCGACGCGTTCACGGAACTTAAAATCCGAGGCGGCGATACGTTTTGGAGAACGCTCGGAGAAATACACAATGAACAATTTACTCGGTGTCTTTCTCCCTCAACTGAAGGAACTCGGCATGAAAAAATTAGAATTTAATATTTACAAGTGCAAAATGCTTCATAAAAGCACATCTTTTCGTGCTTTCCAAGAGAATTGATTATTTGGGGCCTTGGGCCCCCTTTTTCCGGTCGCGCCGGGTTTCGAGTTTCCGATTGCATTTTCAGGAATTGATAGCACGCTTGCTGCGAAGAGCCGCATTTTGTAAATTTCCTTCGTTCCGCGAAGCGTCAAATAAGGGGTTGCTCGGTCCAGCATCTGTCTACCATGTCGTCTCGGCGCCGCGCGGTGTGCCCCTCCGTTATAGCAAGCGGCGGCGCGGCGACGACGGCGAAGAATCGCTCGGATCGCGCGCAGATGCGTCTCCTTAATAGGGATTCCCGGTGGCGAGGATGTCAGCGGCGTGGCGACCCGTATGCATATAACATAATGTGAAATAGCGGAAGCAAGGCAGGATGGCAGGAAGTCGGAGAAACCGACGCGTGCGCGAACCGTTCTTCGCATCCTCGTCCCCTCGTGAAAATATAGAAGGGAGAAGGGAGAGGGGGGCATTTTCTCTGGAGGTGTATCGCCGGCTCGGATTACTATACGCGACCCCCCCGAAGAAGAGGAAACTGATAGACGATGGATCCTCCAACGGTCGCTAACTTCACCACTTCGGCTCTCGATTTTCTCTCAACGCAGCTGGTTTCGTCTAATCTCGAATTTCCTAACGCAAACGTATCTCTCAACGGTCAACTTCATTGATTAGAATACAATGAGAATTCGCTGTCCATTACATAATCGTTATTTAAGAGTTTGTACCGACGCTATATACATATACCAACTATAAAAAAATGACAAGTGAAATTACGGTTACGCTGATATTTTTTGTTTGACCTAACAAGATTATGATACCTGGGTCTTGTAACTTTCTTTAGGCTAGGCTTGGGTGAGAGTGTCAAATAATGAAACGCGCAACGACCAGCAAGACCGACTTGGAGTCTCCGCTTGCCTTGAGCAAGGAAGCGGAGATACGCTTTGGCAACCCTTAGGCGAAATTGACTCTCGCGTCGAACGGGCAACGCGTCTGAAAGCAGTTCGTTCGGCTATACGATAAATTTGGGGTATTACGCACGATTTCTCGTAAAAAAAAAGAAAAAAGAAATGTATGCATGCAACGCTTTTCCTCGGCGGCGTTTCAGTCCCATTCACAACTCGGCATTTGCGTGCCGCGTTCGAAAGTAACGTTTCCGGAGGAGCAACGAGGCAGCTTATTCAAGATTTAGGACAATGAAAGAACATCAAAGTGATTTCCCTCCCTTTATTATCCTTTTCATAAATCGCTTTGAAGCAATAGATTATCGGAATTTTATATCGTAATCGATAAAATGAGAGAAACGAGTCATTGCGCACCGTCAAAATTAGATGCGTGGAAAGGAAAAATTATGCGCGAAATATTTATGTATTTTTCGGAGCGACATTTATTCGCTTTTGTGACGCACATGCAATATTATGGATATTGAAGCACAATATGCTTTGACGTACTGCGGTGCTTTTAGAGGCACGACACTGAAGACACGAGTCTCTGGACTAAGTTGACCTCATTGTACCACAATCATTCTATTATCACTCAATTTGTACCGGTGCACGATGTCGTGCACATGTAGGTACGTGACTTTGTAAAGAAAGTACGTTGCTTAATATCACATATTGAACGTTATTATAGGAAAGCAGGTTCAACCAATTAATTTCATTTATGTCACATATACATACGTGCGTACACATTTATAGTGATGAATGAAAATATTTGTAGAACAAGAGTTATTTATTTTTATATTTCTAATTTAAATATCTTGTCCCTCAAGAAAGTTTATGACAAATAAAATATAAATACTAAAAAAATATATATATTAGGTACAGTTTATAAATTTAAATACATAAACATACACCTGTAAGTAAAAATCGATTATTCTCACTTAAGTATTTATATTTTATTTGTCATAAACTTTCTTGAAGGATAAGGGAATATTTAAATTAGAAATATAAAAATAAATATAAAATTCCAATAATATTACACATATGTGTTGTAAAGATTAATTTTAATTTTCACTAAACGCTTGTTTTCTTTGCAGAATAACGGCAATGTTGATATTAATCACCTCGCATTCCAGATTAATGTCGCTTTTCCCGATATCCCTGCGAGTACTCCACGAGAGATCTACAAAACAACAGGAAACCCCTAAACCAGCGAAGAAACATAAAGAACAATCGCAAACACTTTATTTGCGGTACAATTAAATGTACCGCCGGCAGCTGCATACGGGCGTTATCCTCTGTCGCGTAATGATTCTTCAGCTGTCACCATATCATTCGAGACGAGACAACGAAATGCCCGGTCTCTCGTTGCCGCGGACAATACCTAAGTGCACCTGTCCTGGCGATGCCAGGAAACTCCCGACGCCACGTAATAGCGTCGATGCCTAAGGAAATACCCCCTTCTTTTTTTACCCCAGCTCATGCGGGTCGCTACCTCCTCTCTTTTATCGGTCAGTCTGATAAATTCAAACAGATGAATCTATAACGGATACTCGGCGAGTCTAAAATTCGATTAAAAAAAAAAAAAGCGCCGCGCGAATACAAAGTTTCTAAAATGAGAATGACTGCATTGCGAAGCTGATAAGAGCAGCGTCTTCCTCAATGTAACGTCGTGCTCGAGATTAAAAGATCTGAGAAACGCGGCGCGCTCGACAACGCGTTATAAATTTAAGACAATGTTAAATAAACACGCGGATGAGACGTTTGATCGGCGACGCGAGAAGCACCGAGAGTGTGGACCTCAAAGTGCGTACGAAGAGAGCGGTTTGTCGGGCAAGTTTATAAAAGGCGTTCAGATTAGAGCGAGTAAGACGGGAGAAAAGCGCGCGAGATAATACGGATGACTGTTAAGAGACAATCACGGGCGTAATCGGCTTTTTCGGTAGCGACAAAGGAGACCATTATCTCATTGCTCAAATAGACCGCTTATCGCCGCCCGCTGCAGCCTGAATAGGTCGCGCCAAAAGTAATCTTCAGCACGTACAACGCAACGACTTTTCCTAATCCGTCATCGTTTATGCATATCTACGTCAAGAAAAAAAGTTCGCGACTTGGGAAACACTTATTAAATTGAATAAGATATCTAATCACAACATGGATAAAAAATTAACCTTGTCACAAATAGAAGTAATCATAGATAAGATAATTAAAAAGCAAACACGTTATAATTAATATCTGAAATATTTTACTACAATATATTTTATCGCGATACAAAATGAGATAGCTCGCAAAATATTCACATATTTTTTAATACTTCTATATGTAGAATAACATAAAAAAATCGATTTATGCAAAAACATGTAGGTCGCCACTATTATCGAAAATAGTTCTTTTTTTTTTCGAGCAATGTTAATTAGAAATGTCGGAATTGATTCGTTGAGTATTTTCACCTACTTAATGTTAATTTATTTCCAAGTTACTTTGTGAAGACTATTTCAATAATAATACTAAAGATATTATGATATTTATTGAAAGAAACAAACGCGTATTTTCAAACATTTTCAAAGCAGAGTTCGGAAAAAGCTCGAGCTTTGTCTTGCCTTTTTGTGAATGGCAGCTGATTCAGATAACGACATTTGAACCAATTCAACGACCACGCGACATCCATCAGGAAACGTCGACGAAAAGCGTAACGTTGTCGATACGCCTTTGCGAGTTTGCGCCAGGAAGTCCGAGCGCAGATCGCATGGTCGTGCACGCGATCATCGGTAGCGTTTGCTAACAAACTATAACATTCCAATAACTGCACGGAAAAGCAAGCACGTGCGTGCCTCGCAATAGTTACACCAAAAGCGAACGGCATATGTAGCTTCGTTGTTGAGCGAGCGAGCGAGTGAGTGATCCAGTGCACCTGGCCAGCACCGTGAACGGTGAAAGAAATGTAATTATTTCGATTGCACACAATCAATGAAATATATAATTAAATTATAAATATACAAATCACTATTTTAGAGAGCTTACGCTAAGCAGCAGACATTTAAAAACAAATTTTTCTTAGTCTATTTCAATTTTTGACGTATCGAGCGAATTCTTTTTAGTTTGTAGCGTGAAACGGACAAATTAGAATTCTAAATGCTTCGTCGAAAATAGTTTTTTTTACACGGCCAGACGGCGTAGTTCATTCACTATCGCGTTCGCGTTCCGGCAGTTACGCAAAGCAGATGTTCGATCTTAAAAGATGAAGATCGACTTCCCACCCTGAAAAAATGCCAAGACGAAGAACAGGTGCTTGTAAAAAATCTCCTCTCGGAACTTAGAGACGATCTTTATACGGGAAAGAGTACTGGCTTTACTCTACAGTCTTCTATAATCTGCGGTTTTACGTATATAATCGACGGTTATTTAGAAATTACAAGATAAATATGTTCTATTAAAAATAGAAAAAAAATTCAGCGCACTTTCGAAATCTTGAACGTGACTTTCTGATGCTATAGGTTGTGCTAATTTTGTTTTTTCTTTTGCAGCTGATTGCCTGACATGGGTTTTGTCACTGCCATAATAGCAAGCACGCTTATGGTAGTCACGCCGGTGGATCAACATGTTCGATAATAGCTTCCTAAATCATCGTGTATAGTCGAAAATCTTTTATAGGGCCTTCGTGTTCGTCAAGAATCGTAGGACGTGATCCGAAACGACAAGATCGGCGTCTTTGGCAGACGCAAGGATGCAGGTAGCTGCACCCACTGAGCTACTGTTCGAAAATCGCGTCTTTAGAAATTTCAACACAAGCAAAAAAATTACGTTTTACGATGTGAAACGACTTCAAGGAAATGCACAGAATGTTATGGAGACTTCTTTCCTCCATCTACACCGTGATTATTCATATTATCTAAAATATACATATAACGTCATATTACTTAAAAAGGATAATTTAAGCCTCTCGGAAAGTCGGTACCTGCGCGATTAGGTAATATCGAAATTATGCGGAAGTACCAAATTATGTGGAATATGTCAATACGGAATTTGTAATGTTAAGTGAACTCTCGATATTAGGTTTCGTAAGACGTGACGCGATATGAAACGTATCCTTTTAAACGGCGACCTTTATACCTGGCAAGGAGACTGGCGTAATATTTTTCGGGACGACGCGACGCAATATCCTCGATTTTAAATCATCAGAGCAGGTAAAAAGACCTCAGCTGAGGTCACGCCTACGAGACCGCTTCTCCAACTGAAGAGACTGTCCCTTTCAATATCTTTCTATTTAAAACGAAGCTGTTCAAGATATTTAACTAGATCACATTTATTTAAAGTACTAAACGCGTGCTGCCATTTTTATTTATGCGCGGGTATATTCTTCATAATCATCGATCTTAATTTCCGCTCACAACTTACTAATTACGAATATCACAAATTAACGTTATTATAGTCATTAATACAAATTAATATTATGTGCCATATACTCTAAATGTATGTATATGCGTGTGTATTATAGTTATAATGTGTTTTATTCGCACGTGTTCACGCTAGCAATATAATAATCATGCAGAGCTTCCATACGTAAACTCTCTAATTAAAACACTCCTTTCTCGGCTGCACCGCATTTTGTCAAACGTTCACCACTTCCTCAATTATAAATATAAGCCTTGTACTCGCGCTGGATCGCGTTTCCGCCATTCTTTAATCCCTCTCGGCTATTTTGCATGACGGAACTTTCTTCCCGCTGCCGTGTTCCTTCCGACCGAGGCGGCTCGACAAAGGCCGTTCGAAAAAGATGCGTGGCAGGTGCGTGCGCGTGCCCGTCGTCCAATGGTGTTCGGTCGCCGTACCGGTGGTGCATGTGTATACGGTATTACCAGGTACCAAGGAACTCGCATAAGACGACAAGGGGGAAAAGAAGGTGAGAAGGAGAACCGTGATGCACCTTGCACCGGCCTCGATCCCATTGACAGAATTCCCCCGCTATACACGCTTCCCTTATACGTAATCGTGCTTGGCGAAAAAAAAAAAGGAAACCCTCGCGAATTAATTGCACACGCTCGATTAAAATCGTCGCGAATCGTTGAGCGACGCGACACCACCCATATTAAAGATACCGAGGTGCAGGAATTCGCCTTCTCATTTCTTGCACATGCAAATCGACAACCGTTTTTGCCTGCTCAGCGCACCGGTGTCTTCTGAGAAAAAAAATACGTGCTCCTTTAGTTCCTGCATGTAACGTAACTGTGTTTGCCAAGCATTTAAATCGTTCTCTCTATTTTAAAAAACTTAAAAAACATTTGTTGCGCGTGATTAGCCTCAGATAATCGTTCTGATGATTAGATTTAAAATATATATATAAAGAAAAGGATGTTATATATCCACAATATTTTGACACGAGGCACAACAAAACTGGCTCTTCGGCTCTTTTTATCTCGCGGTTCGAGGATTCGTGCCGATGTCCAACCGATCGCCCATCATGCCTTAATTGGAATCGAGCCCGCGGACGAATCCGACAGGTGAATAAAAACGCGATTAACGTTGAAACGGGAACGTTTATGCTGTCCAGTTATCGTCCACCTGATATGGGTGGCGATCGCGTTGTATAGGCTCTGTTTACAGGCTGCCGAGCTGCGGACGGACATCGTATAATGATGGAATTTATGCAAGTAGAAAGGCAATTATGCTATACGCATGAACTTATGTTAGAGACGAAAACTACATTATCTAAACCGTCTTTAACAACGCCGCCGCGTTTCAACAACAAACTATTGTCGAATTTCAACGATTAAAGAAGAGGTTTATTTTTACGGAGCTCATTTTTCCTCCTGTATTTTTTTTTTTTTTTTTTTTTTTACAAAAATAAAAGTCGAGAATATTTTCACTTTCGCTCGTTTCAAAAACCGACGTTTATTCTCGCACTGTCACCGGTTTGCAACTGGCGATGACTCCCAAGAGTAATTAGTAATTACTTCATTCTCGAGGCATGTACGCGTCGCCCGATCACTTTCAGTATCGCGTCCTCGCGTCCTCGCACCTGTTCCCATCGTGTAGATCGATCGATAAAAATTCGAAATTTACGCGGAAATAACGTCGGGAAAATTAACGGCCCCGGATCCTCTTTATATCGCAATAAAACGCACATCCGCGCGTACATGTCGGCCGATCCAATAAATTATTGTTGTCCCCGTTAAGTCCAGAAAATATAACGTCTTCGCGTTTTCATATTTTATTAAAAACGGAGTCTTTTTTTCTGTCATAAAGTCTGTCAGTGTAAAGAGTAAATGGATGCTAAACCGAAGACACCTACGGATCTTGGTCCACTCACTCGGTCAGGCCGTGTACACTGCGCGAGGAGAAAGCGCGCCGAGGAAAAACGCGAAGAGAAGCGGGAGAAGTCGGCACGTGCTATGCGTTCTGTCCGTGCGGAGTTTACCAAGTGATCGTTTAAACAAAGTTCATTACCTCATGATCGCCGGTCGCACAAAGGGCACGGTCAAGTCACGTCGAGTGTTCGCTCGTCCCTTCGAAATCTTCTCCGTAAGAAAGAAACGTTCCTCCTTAAGTATTCACGAGGCAGTCTGTCGCGTCAGGCGCGAGAGGACGTTATCCCGGCGCGGAACGAAAAAACGACGTAAACAAACCTGCAGTAAACTTAAATATAACTTGCGCGCGATCCAAATATTATAACATGCCTCGAAAAAAAAGAAAAACAATGAAGAAACTAATTTAACACTTGTTTTACTTATAAATGTATTATAACGCGAAAAGACGTGCGTATAATATGTCAGCAATTTTCGGATTGACGGAATAAATTTCGGTACAGATGCTTTTTCGTGTCCTGTTCTCTCAATTCTCTTGAAACGTTCTCGTCATATAATCAAAAGCGTTAACCAGTATCCATAGAGACTCGCAGAGGATTGAAAAATGCAGAAGATAGCTATAATAACGCGCCGGGGTTGACCGGATTGAAAAAGGGAGCGCGCATCACCTTTGGTTTTATTCAAATATATTCGTATTCCTTATTGCCTCTCTCCAGGATAGATTCCGATACAGTTCATAACGGGGAGCCGTCCTGGCGCCAGATGTTCCCCGTTTTCCAACCCTCTAAACTTTGCCTGTTGCACATAGAGAAATTTCCATCATTCTCGCGTATCCGTCGAGAAATTATTTAGTAGATACACGTCGTTACGGAAAAAAATAATTATTTTGATAATAAAATTTGTCGAGAAGATACGTGCAACGGAACATAGTTTATGGAGTTTGTGCAAATAATTACTTAAAAAAAAAAAAAAAAATTGTAATTATTTAGACGAATATAACAATTTTTGCAAAATTATATGCAAAAATTTCAGAATTTGATTATATTATAATTTGTCAATACGCTACAATATTCGTATCTCTAAACAGAAGGCAATATGGCTAATTATTACAACAAGATAATTATTTACATCTTTTTGATTGCGAACAAAGAACAACATCGATAAAGAGTTTCATTTCTATGCGTAATAATTACGAGAAAGACAGAAAGGCGATTTATTACACACCGCGAACGCCGTAAAACATAAGTTAAAGATAAAAGAAAACCATGTGTCGGGAGCATCCGAAAATATGAAAAGCAGGATTCGGCATATGTTTACCAGGTGTCAATTTTATGCAGGAGGGCACCGACACAACGAGAGGGCCCCGGGTGCCTAAATTGTTCGCCGATACTCCGCCAAAGGTGTGCTTTTCAATGGATTCCCGATGCACATTTTATTGCGGCGATGCACGCTGGTCATGCTGAAGCAGCGACACAGCTGTGTGCCAGACAACGAATTGACAAAAGATAAAAGAAGAGTGATTTTACGACACAGCAAGTCATGAAATAAACGAAACTCGACTAAAAAATGTACTTGTAAAATTATTTCAGGACCGATTCGAGCTCGCAGAACCCAAATTTTTTATAATAATTTTCAATTATATTTTCAATTATAGAAAAAATTTAGATCAAATTGTAAGTTACTAGACATATAGGTAACGTTATAAATTGAAAAAATCGAAAATCATTTGTCTTTAATTCGTCAGCTCTGTGTAACCGACATGGTTTGCGTGCGTAATCAAGTAAATAATTTTATAAACGGATGAATAGTCTTGCTAATTATGAATAGGGCAGTGTCCTCCAATTTTGATTACAAAGCAAACTAACGGCAGCAATTTTACGACTCTGCTTGGAACACACGAGTGAAATATAGAATTCATTGTCTAAATGAAATGAAATTTAGTTGTACTGCTTGTAATGCTTTCCAACTTTCGAATATTCCTTAATATGTAATAAAATTAATAAAAGTCCTTTCGATATTAAGCAAGATGCTTGTATAAAACGCTGATACAAAAAGCAGTTTTTAGAAATTTTTTTTTCATGTTTAATATATAATCCAGTGTATAATACAGTAATTCACGAATCGATAGTGTGTCTCGAAAATTCAAGTATTATTTAGAAATGCCTACTCTTCTTTTTATTTCCTTCGTTATTATGTTATGTATATATGACATTTATATATTTATATACAACAATTATATATAGAGAGATTATATGTGTATGGAATTATATAAAATTTTAAACAATTTAAAAGTAGTTATATAAAATTTTAAAACATTTCATCACATAATCATCTCAATTGACATAATATAGGATCGTTTCCTTTTCTTTTAATGCAAAAGTTCGTTTTCTCTTGTCGCGTCACGCTCCTCGAATTCTATTTTCCAGACTTTCTCGGGATTTTCCGCGAATCACATAGAATTTATTCCGATATCGTATTGATAAAAATTGATCACTCGCTCCTAGCCGAACGGTGCCGTTTCTCTGTCGCAGTCAGGGAATGTCAGCTGCCTCCTGGGGTACCCTCAGCGGGGTACAAGCCAGACGCCATTGTTCGATCAACAATACTCAACCGAATCGCTCACAACATATCCTATTCACATCATCCACCCACTTTATACCGCCCTCGTGCGCCTTCTTCACCGGCGCGCGCGACCGGCGGAAAAGGGGAACCGGAACAGTACTAACGTCCATTTGGTCCGCGGAAGAAGCTGTCACTCTTCCCGAATCGGAACTCTTCCCTTAAGGGGAGAGTTTCGAGATCTCTCCAGTCAATGCAATCCATTATTTTTTTTTTTCTAATTTGCGAGTTTATTCTTCGTTGAAGCTTGTACCTAATTCATTTTTTAATAAGAGACATAACAAAGAATTATCATGTTGTATAATTTAATAACATCATGTTATTTAAATTCCGATAAATTATAAATATTTTGCAAATTTGGAATAAACGTAATTGTTGGGGCAATTGTCGAATTAGAGTCTGATCATTCTGGTCTGATTGTCTGGTCGTTTAGGTGGAGTTTGGGGCAAATTGACGCATTGTCCGTTTCCAACAGGGACGTCGGACAGTGGTCAGTCGATTGATAATGCCCGTATCTCGAGTGTGGATCTTGTGCCTACTACTATTGTGCCTACTACGTGCGCCGTGCAACGCGACGATATCGATACCCGTCGATCTCGCGAAACGCGGATGCAAAAAAATCCCTCGTTCTAAGGATATCTGCCTATATGGATCACGAAGAACACGTGGTAGCCTCGTTAACGTAGAGACGAAAGTCGTTTCTCATAAAAGAGTCGGCGGCACGCGCCACCAGGGCGGGGTGTCAGCTGGTGAAGAATACCGATCGGTACCCATACGTCCTCGATTCGATGCAGCAGGTTTTTATCTCCGCGCAGTATCTTCCGTTGCCCAGGAACTCGCTACCGACATGACGAAATAAACGATGCGATCCGCTTAATCGGTCGATTCGTCGTTCGGCAAAAACTGTCTTTTTTCGCCGAACACTCATTTTTAAATAATCGTTATCTCGATTGGAAAGAACGTGGAAGAAACAAACGGCATTGAAAGAAGGTAAATTTTCAAACACCTCGAAGGGCCCCCGATTTAATCGGACTTAGAGAAAAGGTTCAACGCCCTTCGAGCTTTCGGATAGCCTGTCGTCTCTCACCCTCCTTCGCTCTCTCCCCAGCATCTCCGTTTCCCCTACACCATCATCGTCGTCTTAAGTGTCTCCTATACACCCTATATTTATCCCCACCATGGTGCCCATGCTGCCACGCGCCACCGCATGCTCCGTTGTCTTCTCGCCAACATCACATCTCTCTCTCAGCAGCCGCCGGCCCGGCTCTCGAGGTCGAAATTCTCAACATCTGTCATACCTCCTACCACCGCGTACCCGCCGCCGTTAATACGTTCACTTGGTAACAGCAGCCACATCCCGACGACGACCCTCTCGCCCGCTTCCTGTAATCCCCGAAGTTCTCTCTTGGATGAAAGTCGAAACGAGGATCTCTCCCGAGCTTATTTCTCGCCTGTACGGCTCAACTTCCCGAAGAGTTATTTAGTTACGCGTTAATTCCATTCGCGGAAGCCGCGAACTGATGATGTCACGGACTAAGACGCTCACGGCGTAAGAAAGGATTTCTCCGGAGTTGCCCAAAGTTATCTCGAACTTATTGCTATTTCGAAGCGACAACTCAGTTACTGGGACCATTCGCGATACTCGCGGAACTCGTTGCAGACGACGAAATCTCAACGTCTTTCCATTGATTTACTTTGAAGCCGTTCAGGAAAGTTCATTTCCATCATCGAGACCAGCTGTACCATCGCGCTCTTGTTGCAAAGCGCAACGCATATTATGAGTAAAAAGAAAATCTACGACGGTTCTCTTGCATCGCTCGCGACACGACGCGGGTATATCGATGTCGTTTAAGCCGGCCGGCAAGTTTATTTTCCCGGTTGCCGATTCGGGCATCTCCGCGTGATCAGGAGGCGATTCGAGGACGTCAAGCCGGTCAAGCCGGACCCAGGCAACATCTGCCTGTTCGTCGGTGGCAGGTGGCGATCTATCCTCTTCTCTCCTCGCTCGATCCGCCTCTCGCAAACGCGCTCCCGCACTCACCACGTCCTCGTCGCACCCCCGTCGCGTGATCTCTCCTCTCCGTCGCTCTCGCCCGTCCCGTGTGTATTTCTTTTCGGTGAACGACGTGCGCCACGCGACAACGGTACGACAGGCGCGTGTCGGAATCGCCACCATGGCGGGGGAAAAATGGCGCACGCTTGCCTTAAGGGAGGCTGCGCCTCGTGCGGCTCGTAATTGCGAGCATGACACAAATTCTTATATGCTACCGTCAATTTCTGCGATCTCTTATCGCTAGCCTCTCGTTACGTAAAAAGAAAAAAGAAGGGAAAAGGAAGAAGAAGAGAAAGGAAAGCTGACTTTCCCAATACGGGGAATCTACGATCTAAATTAAGATTGCGACTCGTGGGGGATGCTATGCATATTTTGATATATCCTTTTGAATTCCCGAAAATCTCTAGTTTCATGTCATATGTCACGAAGTTAACAACCGAAGAAAAGAGCCGTTCTTGTCGCTCTGAAAGAAGAAGCGAGCGCTCTTCGTTGCTCAATTTACGAACGAGCTAGAGATATTTACATGTGCGTGTGCACAATGCGACAGGCTCGCCACAAACAGGTGGTTGGTAAAAAAAAAAGAACATATCTCTTCGAGTCACTCGGAGCACGACTGCGGAGCACTTGGAGAAAGAGAGAAAAAGAGGGAAAGAACGCGCAATGTGCTCTCTTACAATCAGCCAGCTGGTAATTACTTTAACGCCGAACAATAATGTTCATACGATGAAATGAGGTATTTGTCTCCAATAAATTATTAGCGTCATTTCTTTCGAATTTATGTTTTTTTAATGACGTCTACGTCATACAAGTCGGTCACATAGAAAGCTACACGAAGAGAATTTTCTCTTAAAATTTACCCTGAAATCATGTAGTAGTTGTGGGACATGTACCTACCACCAAAAATTTTATGCGAGCTATTCTGATTAATATCTACCATAATAAAAAATATTAATATCTATTACATTAAAATATAAAATATGTTTGATTAATTTTACTGATTTAAAATATATATCTAAGAAATTTCAATAATTTTCCAAAATTTACCAATTTGCTTGGTAATTTTTAACACGTTGTTCGTAAAATGTCTTTTGTATATATTTTAAAAATTCCTTGGTTGCCAAGTTGTCCCAAGTTTGTAGTGAATTTAAGGGTAAAATATAACAAAAAATTCTCTCCGTGTACGGAAAATTATTCGTAACGTTTGACGCGCACGCATCGTCTAATACTTAAAGATCGCAACTATAAAAGATAACGGAATCTACCGAGCTGTTGCATATATCCGCCGATGGAAGAAATTATGTCAGGAAATGGCTGCCAAGTGGCTGTCGCGGTGCAATTACGACACGCGGAGCGAGCAAAAGGGGGTGGCGGGGCATCGTCGAGTTTTTTAAGTCGTCTTAAATTTAGAACGACCACGTCGCGTTCTAAATTTAGCCCCGTTCATGTCGATTATTGCTCGCACGAGTGTCCCGGAAATTCATTCACCGATCTCCGCCGCCGAGAAGAGTTTCGCGGCTTTCTATAAGAAATTTCAAGTAATTGAACTCAATTCTGCAGAAATTCAAACGAGGAAGGAATATAAAATATAAATCTACTTGACGAAACACTGGCGCCATTCGCCAATATAAAACTCGCCGCAAAGGGTTTAGGCCGAGGAGAGTGTTTCGAATAGGACGCACTGGACAGGACTGATGTGTCTCAGAACCTAACATACCGTAAATTTCCAAAAGGGAGGGTGATCGCGTACTTTGAATGACGAAGGGGTTAATTCTGGTCATTAGCACTCGCTCGCTACGTGGACAATTGCTGCCGTTCCCACTGTTTGTTCCCGCGACCCTGATGAGTTACGACGTTTCGAATCTGTGCACGCATGTTTCACCCCTTCAGATAATCGTAAAAAAAAAATCGCAAAAAAACGTGAACCCAGACTCACGCACGTATCGCTATAGGGTTGAATCTTACAAAGTAATAATATATTTGAGAGACACGAGTTATATATACGGACTAAATTTTATATATTTGGTCATTTATTAATGGCATTCTTTCGAATACTAGCTTCGTTTCTAAAATATTTAATGCAAAGTGTGCAAAAAATTGATATCATGCACAATAAAATAAATGCTCTTTTTATGATATCATAAATATATTATTAGTATTAAAAACATTAAATTAAATAAAAAGAAAGCCATTAATAATATTGTTGCAGAATAGAGAACTCTTGCAGAGAATTTGAATATTCTCAGGATTGCAATGCTGAAAAAAAATTCATATTTGCGCAAAAAAAGCCTCCCTGCCTTCGGGTGAGCATTTGTTTCTTTTCCTCAGCCAAGCGGGAGCTTTCTCCCGCGACCCTATCGGATTTGCACAAGGGTGCGGTTTCTGTAGATGCGAGGGTTTCAAGCATCACGCTATAACGACGGATGAAAGCCCTTTTGCCTCTCAGTTTTCTTCTCTCCCTCCGTTCCCCTCGATCGACATCCCCGCCGTGTACATCGACCCTGACATTCACCTACACCCGCGAAAACGTGCGCGCGCGTTTTAATTGCAGTGACAGCGAGAACGAATAAGCCCGCATAATTAATCACAAGGCAGGCAAGATAAAAGCCGCTCGCGTTTCTGTTCGGCCGGCTCCTCCGCGCGGTATCGATCCGCGTCTCAATGCGAACGAGCACTCCAACTACATATAAATGACGAGAGTGACTGCTTCGTTACTTTCATCTTACGGCGGAACCGGAGTACGAATTCTTTTGAATTAGATGTATTCGACGAAGCGCCCTGCCGACGAAGACGCAGCAGAAATCTCATTTGAAAGGCGTCGCGTTGCCACCTTAAAACGAAACGTTTCATTCAACTGGACGTCCCGAGAAGAATTCGGGAGCTAAATCGCAAACGGATATCCACGGCGGTCGGCGTTGATGAAAGCGAAAGGGAGGAGGAGGGAAGAGAAGGAGGAGAGCGGCGCGGCGGCGGTGACGGCGGGCGGATAGTTCCCAAATTGTCATTCCCTCTTAAAATTAATCCACGAGGGTTGCAAATAGCTGGCATGGGCTTGACGTGCGGCCAATTGCCTGACGCGCGCGAATCCCGCGGATGCCGTCGCGGACGCACTTTCGCCAGTGCTAACCGTGCTGGCGGTGGACAGGCGCTGCGAGGGGGATGACGGGGGCGAACGAAAGGGGACGAGAGCGCGGAAAAAAAGGCCTCTGGCTCTTTGGCGCTCTCGCGTCGACGACGGACGAAGACGGGGGACGGCGAATGGGAGAACAGAGCGAGTAGGTATCGCGCGCGGTTCGCGTCCCGTGGCACGACGGGAACCTTTTCCAATTGACGTCATAGACACGCTCTTTTGCCCTTTTTTTCACCCCGTCCCTCGCCCCGCCGTCAGGTTAAGAATAACAACGCGGCGAGATCGCTCGCGCGCTTATGTGTTGCAACGCACTGGGAATAGACGGTGGCCGACTACCGGCCACTGTGCCGCTGAATCGACTTTGTCGGCCGTGTGTTGCCACTCGGCCCGAGTATATCCCACAAGTCGTGAACATGTATTTTTAATGAAGAGTTCGCCAATGAATTCGTAAACGGTTATTCCCAAGCGAAGGTAAGCGAATCGAGTAACGAACGATTCTCGAGTTAGGTATACAGGAGCCCTATTCTCGAATCGTTTTCATGAAACTCGCATGCAAAATTAAATGCTTTTCAAACAGAAAGTCGCATACAAAGATCTCATTAGGACAGGTTCGAGAATTACGGTCCCAGGAGCGATGGAAAAAGGGGAAGACCGAACTTGAGCTTCAAGAGTCACAAGATTCTTATTTTAACAGAATCTTAAAATTTAATTAAAAAAAAAAAACGAAAATGAGGAAGCTGATAATCCAGTATGAAACGATATAGTACTCCTCGAAATATTTGCTGACAAAAGATTGACTGATTTTAACCGAAATGTGATTGCTTAGCTTCACGAGTTGTTAAACATCTTTACCGTTTAATAATGAAATCAAAATAAAAAAACTGATAACCTAATATAAATAATTATGGTACTCCTCGAAATTTTTGCTGAGAAAAGATCGACTGACTTTAATACATATATAATTATTAGATTTATGAATTGTTAAACGTAAGGTCTATTCTTTATTGCTGCACTGCTGAACTAGTGCACACTGGTGCAGCAGTGCAGCAATAGAAAACAGACTCAGAAACAATAATGAAAATCCTGCGAATACAGTCATTTTCTATGAGATTTATATTCCCGAGGTGTTACATATACCTGCGAATCTCCTGCATGCCATCATTATTTGAAGAGAAAAAGCCCAGGATAAAAAAAAATGAAGAGACGGATGCAGTAACCGCAACTCGTGTGTGTATCTGGTGTCAGAAATAGCCGCCGTCTTTAGGTACGAACAGTGCACGCTCCATTACGCATTATTCATACATGGGCAAGACGCATATACGTGAGCCGCGCACATGTCGCCGAAATATGTATATGTACCGTTCATTTATTTCCGCGTTCGAGGATTTCCTCTCCGCGCCAGTTCCCGCCATTGTGTGACTCTCGACTAATCAATTCTAATTAAAAAACAAATTATAGAACTTTTGTGCTTATTATTGAACTATATAGAATATAGAACAGATCGCGGAAACGCGGTAACAAACGTTCGAGGCGCATCGTTCCAGTTTATCAAGATTGCGGCAGACCAGCGGATAAAAATAGTAGACACAAAGAAATTTTTTTTTCTTCCTTCCCGAACAACATCCGTAATGACCCATATTTCGCGATGTTCGAAACGTTGAGAGTTTATTGACAGATCATCGCAACGAAAATGGATCACCGATTTAATGCAGCGTGTGCAGCAACGAAACGTGAGGGGGATTCACTTTCGCGAAACCCAAAAATAAGGTTTGCTTACGCCTGTGTGCTATCAACGTCGCGTAACCGTCAGCTTTATGCCCCTCCACCTTGCTCTCTCGACGCTGCCGCGTTTGTACGATTTGACGATAACGATCGCGTACGCAAATAAATTTCCATATCAGCGCGTATTCTCATTCTTCGGACCGATCGCGCCGTGAACGTTTTCTTGGCGAATTTTCTCATTTTCTTCGACGCGAGGGAATTAAGACTCGTCGAGGGAAGAGGAAAACTTAACAGGCTTCTTTCCTCTCACGGTCTTTTTTTCCTCGGTAGAAGTTTAACTTCCGCGGGTAGTTTTCGAGTTTTTTCTCCAACGTCGCACACGCTCTACCTGACCTGAGTCATCAATGCCGTGTACAATAGACCTGCTACCTCTCGCTCAGGTTGCCGAGCACAGTTGCGCAGTCGAGGCTTGCACAATACGATTTTTCTGTCGAAATCTTTCTGCACAGTTCAAGCGCCAGCGACGCTTCTCCGAATTTTCTGCCACGCCACGTCGCACGCACAAAAGACGACCTTAGAGTCTTTACAGCGAATCAATGTGCGACGTTACCTAAACCAAAAGATCAGCTGCGCGACGCGGGCACGTGGGATCTTCTGATTGAAATTTATTGGGTCTTCTCCTTCTTGCCAGCCAGTGCCGAAGCGTGTGAATATTTGACAATGCCGTTCTTAAACTATAAACGCGTGTTCGCGAGGCAATCTCGAAGATCCGTCTCTTCTGATTTTGCAGTCACGTGCCTCGTGCAGACACCGCGACGTTGATGCATCTCCGGAGGTAATGAAATTATCCCTCAAAGTGTAGCCGCGACGGATCTCGATCTCGAGGTTGCGACGCGACCGGAATTGGATTTCCAGAGTCATTAGACTCGCGCCGGAGCGCGTCGCGTCGCGTCACGTCGTCGCGTCCCGTGACGCACGGAGAGGCCTCCTTTCTCTCTCCCTTTTTCCTCTTCGTTTTTCCCCGTCGCCGTGTAATCCCTCTTTCTCTCTTTGGGTCTCCAAAATGGCCACACGCAGCCAGCGTAGCGTCTTCTTGGTATTATAAATACATATGAGAACTGGGTCGCTGCCCCGAACCCCGGCCACCACGTATCCCGTCTACGATCCTTCTTCCTCGTTAATTCCCCTCCCCCCCCCCGGAAGTGTCGTCTACGAATCCCGAGCGCGCGAGAGCGATTTTCGGCGTTTTTCTTTCGAGAGATTTTAACCCTCCGAGAACACACCTATTTTTTCATTCACGGAGAACACTCTGGGTCAATCTGACCCTACACACACTTCGATCGTCCACCATTTTGAATTGACGAGTGCGATCAGCTTGAAAAAATTTCCAGATGTACTTGGAACATTGTTAAATCAATTGATATAAATAAAAAGTGCCGTTGGAATTCTTTACATATTTAAAAAAATTCAAAAAAGATAATTTAAAAAATACTATAATTTTTTTTGAATTTTTTAAAATATGTAAAAAATTCCAACGGCACTTTTTATTTATATCAATTGATTTAACAATGTTTCAAGTACATCTAATTTACGAAAAAATGTTTATTTTTTTTATGTTTGGTATTTCTGGCTAAAAATTTTTCTGGCCAAAAAAAAAAAAAAAAAAAAAAAAAGGTCAAAGTGAGCCCTTGTGTTCTCGGAGGGTTACTGGCGATTCTGATAGCTCTTAGAACCGTTTCGTATGTTACAGGTACAAACACAATATTTAATTTCTCAACAGTTTCATTTTCTAATAATGTAAAACGTATAATCTAATAATGTTATATTTTATTAATGTTTTCTAGTTTAATTCAGTCTCTTCCGTACTTAGAATTTCTGGTTTCCGTTGCGTCCTAATCTAAAGTCGCGCGAGAGTTTAAGTCCCGACCTACAATAGATGTTTTAAGCCCTAACTCCTAAGAAATTGTTCAATCACAGTTGAATTTGAGAAGAATAATTGACTGTGATTGGTCAATTTCTTAGAGCTTAGGGCTTAAAACACCTATTGTAGACTGGGACAACTAATGAACGCCATCCACTCGTCGTTCCCGAAACGTAGGAAGGTTCTGGTCGAGGTACTTAGCAAGATGAGACAAAAGAAAAAGAAAAAAGGAGAGGACGTCACGCGCGGCCGACCGCTCGCGTGACGTCGATTAGATAATTCGGTGGAAGGGAAACGGGAAACCCGCGCCGCGCCGGGTCTGTCGTGGATTTGTGCGGATGTGCAATCGCGGTTTTACCGGGCAGGTCTTCGGAGACCGGCCCCTGTGTGTCTGCCATATGACAATACCATCTGCGCGGCCCATGCCGGGCGACCAGACCATAGGATACCGCCGGTGATCCTGCGGGATATAGGTAGCTACGCGCCACGACGGGGGTGCGGGAGCATCTTGCAAGCCTTGCGGAGCCCCCGGCCTTTTCAGAGACGGAATCGAAAGGTGCGCCCTGCCGCAGGCCAGAAGAAAAGATGCAGCTGGCAAAAATAATCGCGCAATCGCCGAAACGCGTCTTCTCCGTAAAGGCTATTCTACAATTGCGTAAGAGTAAGGAGTAAGAGTAAGAGTAACAAATTGATCAATCACAGTCGATTATTTTCCTCAAATTCTCACTGTGATTGGTCAATTTCTTACTCTTACTCTTACTCCTTACTCTTACGCAATTGTAGAATAGCCTTAACGCCGCGTCGGTCATCGCGCACCGAGCATTGCGCCGCGCGTGACGTTGTCTCGTGACGGACCCGAGGTGGATTGTTATTGCATCGGATATTGCTGTATGGCATATGAAATGCGCGAAACCCGAGTAAATTAAGTCATTGCTTCACGCAATGGCAGGAGATCTGTTAATTAAGAAGAAAATGCACAATCGCGTTTGATTGTCTATGACAAACGTTCTCGTATGATTTTTACAATTTCCTATAATAATAATGATCGTTAATCGTTTTGCATCGATCCGGATTAATTATGTGCAAAAAGGAACGCGACTTTTCTTATTTCGTACTTGCGTATTTCGCAAATAAAATTTTAATGGCAATAATGTTAACTTTGTTATATCCTAGTTGATTATAATTCTAAAGAAAAAGAAAGTGAGAGAAAAGAGATAGATTGTGTTCATCTCTTATTACCAACGGAGCAAGCTGCATCTCGATGCAGATGTCGCTCCCAGACAGCGTCTGATAAAACTTATCAAGTAAAGGGTTGCGCACAATGAAAAGAATAGGGAACAGGGAATAGGGAACAGTTCAATATTAATATGTAAAATTCATTAAAATATGTACGTTATTAACACAGACTAGACGAACAGAGGAATAGCGCTAAGAACCAGTGATGATATTTTATTTTATTTCTGTATGCTATATGCACAATCAATATGTTAATATTAAACTGTTCCCTGTTCATTGTGCGCAGCCTCTAAGAGTTTGGATGCATTTAGATAATTTCTAATTAATTCGCTATTTCAGGCCAACTGAAAGAGAGACTTACGAAGAGATTTTACACTGTTAAGTTTATTTTACAAATTTACTTATTATGAAGTAGCAATAATATTTATACGTATAAACAATTGAATTAAATTCATTTTTCATTGGGCGCGTTCAGCAGACACAACTGTTGAGTTCGTCTTATCAACACTCGGCGTCGATTGGTTGGTTCTAAAAGTAAGAGCCAATCATGTTCGACCGCTACTGAGCGGCTTGGTCTGCTGAACGCGACCGTTCATAAACCGTACAAATATTAAACTAACTTCAGCGCTTTTGAAAAAAGAGCAGCATATTTATTTAACCTAAAAGGGGCGGATGGTGTTCAAACTTTTACTTGAGGAACTCTAGTTTCTGTATATAGGTAAGATATACGTTGGTAACATGAAATAGGGGATGGAGTATATATATACTTTATAATCATGCACTTCGAACAAATACTGGCAAACCATCTCTTACATTAATAAAATAAATATCCAAGAAAAAATAGTTGAAGAATAATTAATAAAGAATCATTTAAGACGGGATATGCTAGCACATACATCAAGTGTTTGTTTATAGGTATTTCTCGTTAAGATTTAACTTATTTTTTAGACCC
Source organism: Temnothorax americanus (assembly GCF_048541705.1). Taxonomy (NCBI): domain Eukaryota; kingdom Metazoa; phylum Arthropoda; class Insecta; order Hymenoptera; family Formicidae; genus Temnothorax; species Temnothorax americanus. The sequence goes on along the minus strand of NW_027509371.1, from coordinate 2,842,843 downwards.
CATTATAATTTACATCTTAATTTGACTTCCATTTCCATTAAAGAGAAATTCTTGGATTTTTTAAAAACGTTTTCTAAACGAATTTCTCATTTTGCAATAATTTAATAAATAAAAATATACGCGGCGTATCTCTTCGTACGCTTTCACAATCGCTAACGAGCGCTGATGATATCAATTAACAACTGTGACTTAAGGATTTAAATTCGCCACACGTGCAATCATGGAAAAAAAAAAAAAAAAAAAAAAACAACAACACGTGCAACGATCGTTCCTTCAAGACTAACGTTATCAAGTTATCGCTATCACGTCACATTATCAAATCGAAATTTTATTCCAGTTCTCGAGAGAAAAACTGGCGAAAGGGACTCATCTCGCGCCTAGCAACGCGCTGGCGGATGAAAGGAGATCCAATGTTCCAATCAGTGGTTCCAATAGATCTGAACATAACCTCCTCGACATAAATTCCGCGCAACTAAAGAAACCAGGTACCCCGTTGTCGTCGCGACGACGCCGAACGTCGCGGTCGGCTGCGGATCGTCGTCACGGTTGACACATGACACATGACACGCGCGCGCGCGCGTGCACGGAAAAGGAGGCATTCGGGGCCGGCGAGCAGCACGCGATCGCCGGACGCGAGAAAACGTTCAAGCGTTGTGTGTGATTCGGGGGACTCACCGCTGTGCCCGGTGTTGCTCGACGATTGGCCCATCGTCGTCGTTGTCAGCCCGGCGGCAGCGACGGCGACGGCGACGGCGACGGCGGCGGCTGCGACGACGGCAGACAATTGCGTCAGGTCGTAGGGCGGCGGTGCTCGGGGGCGGGCGAGGGTTCACGTGAAAAAGCGGTCGCATGGGCGCGCGTGAAACGGGCACATCTCTCGCGACGACGACGACGACGACGACGACGGCGCGACGGCAGTCAGCAGTGGCGGCGGCGGATCGCTGTCAATCACGGTCACGATGCATGGTGCATCCGTTGGCATCCGCTACGCGGTGTCGCTACGCGGCGGCGAGGCGACGAGCAGGCGACCGAGGCGGACGGGACGGCGGACGACCGACCGCACTCGCATCGCTGCGCAGTGCGCCGCCGGCGGTCGCGCACGCCGCGCAAGGTGATTGGCCCGGCGACGGTGGCGCGCGTGCGCGCCGATTAGCGCGCCGTTTTGAACGCGGCGCGGCCGCGGCGCGCGTGCGGCGTGCCGCAAGGCGCGGGCGCAGGGCCGAAATTGATTCCTCCTCCTCGAGAGAGAGCGACGGTGATGCAGGTGTGCGCCGCGCCGCGGCGGATGCTGGCATTCTTCCGCATCCTGACGCGAGGATGCTCGTGCCTTTGTCCTTGGGATTTCATTAGCGATATTATCGATTTTTTTATCGTGTATATTTCCATGTTTTTACTTTACCGCTAGATGAAAAAGTTTTAGTTTATACGCGCCGTATTGAACGTAAGATGTATAATTGAAAATTTTGTAATACAGATAATTTTACGGCAATACCGGTATATTATGTACTGTTAATGCTGTTATTACATTGTTGAATCACAATTGTATTTATATATCTTTTATTTAAAAAATTAGGAAATATATATAAAAATTTCAATTTATACCAATATTTGGCGTTTAATATCGGTTAATAATTTTTAGTCTTGTAATTGTATAAGAATAAATGTGTAGCATACAATTGTTAGTCAAATTATTATATTTCAGTCTATCTTGAATTCACTTTATAATATTCTTCCAATACTTTCAATCGAGCATAAACTTTTATATATGCACGCTATGACATTATATATTGGATTAAAAATTATTATATATATAAAGTAAAAAATATTTTTGCAATTTGAGTTTTTGCAAGATTCGCATTAGAAGGTCAAGAGCATTGCAATTAATATAATTACATTAATTCTAATAGTTAATCACGGATGCATTCTAATTCCAATTTTAATTCAAATTAGATTAAATTTTAATTAATTTGAAAATCATCTTGAATTATACATTATTCAGACAATTAAAAGACCATAAGTATTTATCCAAATGTACACTTCTGACCCCAAAAAATATTTTTGACTTTGTTTTTTTCCAGTGCGCAATATCGGCAATATCTGTGTGTATAATAGATATGTAATTTAGTTTTCTAAAGAATAGAGATTGAGTCTCTTCTTTAACAGAATAATCCTGTAATTATTCCAAAAAGCGTGTCTGTTCAGTCATGCTTGAATTAGCAATCATTCTTACATATCGTCATTTAATTTTAAGTTCAAGATCCTAAAAAATTTCCTGCATTCTTCTCATATATTCTATTTTGCTATTAATCTCAGCCTTACCGAAATAAATGGAAACATATATGAGTACTTATGCGCTTAGTTTCTCCTAGCATCTTGGGGACATCAGTTATAAAAGTTCATAGCACGTTGCAGACAAACTACGAAGGTATAACGGAATAAGTGAGCAAGGAATCACACGAATCTATATGCTCGTCGACATTATTTTCTTCGCACTATCATCGTAAATCCTAAACTGCGCACCCACTATTCGCGTGTCGCACGTACGTGTCCCGGAGCGCAGCGGGACCATGCGAGGAGTGTTCAGGATGGCGTATATAAAGACCAGGGTCGCGCCCGAGCTCGCGGCACGTTCTCGCCACGATCGCTGAACGATGACAGATAAGGACCTATCGATCCTCGCCGTCGGTGACGACGGCCGAGTGCTCGACTAAGGTTCATCGATCACCCTTAAATCTCCGGCGAGATCGAGGTCTACACGACCGCGAGCCCGCGGATCGCCTTGGCAACCGACCGTCATAACACTGTATACTATACTACGTTAAGTTTAATGGTATTAATAGCGTTGACGGGGAGTTATGTGAACGGGAGAGCCGTCGCGGCCAGTCGCTCGGTGTTCCGTGTGGATCGCATTCTACCCTGCGACGAGGATCACGACGATGTTAAACGATCGGCCGGGAACGATTGGAGAACGTTATTCGCGACTGAGATGGTCGCCGGCGGGATCGCTCGGGATGTAGAAGCCCGAACGTCGACGAGAGTGTGCGATTCCACCGGGAAAAACGAAACGGGCTCTGGATCGCCGAAGCATGAACGTAGGGAATCCCCGAATCGTTTGCCTCGCCCTCACCGTCCTCGCCTTCTTCCAAAGAGGTAGACGATCAGGCACCGAGATGGTCGCACTGATCTTTCTCAAATATCGCGAGATCAGAGTGGGCTCTATTTGCGAATCTCGCGCGCGAGCAAGATCGATAACCGGATTGCACACATCGCTTTTGAGGACAAGTCGTTAACGCGCGATATGTGTATAGTTCGTGCGGTTTTACGTAAAAATAGCTCTCGCTTTGGTGCCGTTCACAAGCCTTGACGTAAAAAAATTTTCTATCAACATAAAAATCCTTAGCACTTATTTTCTTATCGTTGGCAAATGAAATTTTGTATTTAGAACGAAACGAGTAAACGAGATGTCCTAAACGCAATAACTTGTGTGTCCCGCAGGATGGGCCATCGATTGTTTCAAGTGCGTCTCGATCGACGGCGACAACAAACCCTGCGATGATCCATTTCATAACAATGGGAGCCTCGCTCTCTTGGAGTCGCCCTGCTTAGGGGGTCGGAAAGGCCGGGATGGCCTCTTCCCAGCGACCGCTTGTCTCAAGATTGCCGGCATATATGGTAAACTGAATTACGATATATTATTTTTATTCATTTTTTTTTTCACATATCTCCGTTATGTCAAAATCGAGAGAATCTAGCGTTGACGAGTATATTAAACTATATTTTACTTAATTGACTCGATACGGTTTAGATGAATCCGGTGCGAGTCTGATGGTGAGGGGCTGCGCGTTGGACAGCGGAACCCTGACAACGGACTCCGAGATTATCAGAATGTCCCACTGCGGTGGTTTCTACTTCGACGACAAGTAAGACAAATATTGTAATACCGAAAGGAGCCGCAGAAAGAGAGACCGGGAATGAAAATTTATTATTCAGTGAAACAGGGCGCGCGCGAGATGTAATATGCAATCAATTAATATATGATGAAATCTGGATGAAATTTGGAATGTTGCAATTATGTCTCAATATTTGCAACAATACTTGTAGAAATATTTTGACCTTTCATAAAATATTGATAAATAAATATTTGCACAATTTATTTCTAAATAGTATTATTCCTAAAGAGTAGTATATAGGTAGCAAAACAGTCACATCAGGCGGGTCATCTTATTGTTAGTGCAATTATTGTGAAATTCCTCTCAACTGAATGAATTTTGCCATCGGAGAAAAATTGCCATTTAAAGTCCGAGCTGGATCTTGGTAAAAAAAATAATAATATTCTTTTAAAAAATTTATCATCTTAAACATTCACGAACATCTCGCAGATACGTGCGCGGGTGTGTGCAGTCCTGCAGCGATGCGGATGCGTGCAACGCGTCGTCGAGGAATCTCGCGCCGCTGATCGCCCTCGTGTTGCCGATTCTCGCGGGACTCGCGTGATCCATTTGGCGTTCCGCAACGCGCGAGGCCGATCGAACGTCATTTTGAAAAATGGGACAATCTAGAAGAGACGGATGGCGGCATTGAAGAGATCGAGTACAACGGCGAGCGTGTAGTGGATATTAACAATCTTTGTTATTAAAGCTTATGATGTTTCAAGCAAACCCACATAGTCAATATACTGCCAGATGACTTAATAAATATAATTTAAGCTCTATATAGTCTCATTATCGTTAAGCAACAATCCACGCGCCATTTACTTTATTAATTTATCACTGGCTATCACTGTGCGATACGTTGATTATATAATTACAGCTTGTTATCGATAAAGGATATGTTGAAATTGTTAAACGGACCCTCTCTTCTTTATCCTTTGTCCTTTTCCTTCTTGTAAAAATTATGCGGGCAATTTCAGACAGCGCAATAAGCTCCACTTTTTGTTTCGCTCAAATTTTAATGAACCCATTTCTCTCTTCTCTGTTATTTCGGACGAATCGACTGTTTCAGTTTTTGATTAGTGAAATTTTTATTGCAAGGTATAAATTTTAACAGCAATGACCGACCATGAAAAGTCGAATGTCCAGCGTCTCCGATCAATTCGTAATTCTCTTGTGGCGAGTCGCCTGTTGGCTCTGGGAGACCATCGAGCTCATCCTAATCGTCATATTCGACTGCTTAGCGAGGCTAATTGAGCTAATACTCGTGATGATGAAATTAATATTTCAGGTGACGACCCGCTCGTACCACAGTAATTACTTTTCCAATATATTGCGAATAAGGGGCCGGTAAACGTTAATGACATCATTACCGTGACTTGCGTAAATATATAATGTACCATAGAAAAGTTCGTTACTAGCGTGTATAGAATAGGCTCCTAAGATTGTAGACCATCGATTCAAAACGAAGAAAAAATAATTTTTTTTTACTAAAATCAGAGACGCGTTTTCGTTTCGAGAGAATAGAAAGGATCTTATAATTAATTAAAATTAAAAGTGCGTTTTCTGATTCGTTTCAAGTGATGAAAAACGTGCGCAATGAACAGAATGGTATATATTTTTATATGAGTAATGGATATATTGCTCTCTCCTCCTTGGAAAACGGAGGAAAATTTTACGGACACAAACGCGAGCGAGTACTATAAGAAGCGACTGAATTTTTAGGTAATCTGCTTCATCAGGGATTTATGCATCGACGCGATGCAGACATTCGCTAATGTTTTCCGAGGGATCGTTAACGTCATTAGCAGTATCAGTTGCGACGACATCGAGGACTTCGCCTCCGCCTGCATTGTCGTTGTTTTGTGCACCGGGGCCGTCAAGATGGTCATGGATCTTCTCAAGAGGGTATATACAGAGTATATCTCGCGATAATCGTTACTATCAACGATGGACAATTCGCACCCGGATAATCCGAAGGGTTATTAAGAGTTGCTCGCGAATTAATAAACAACCGCGCTTATCAGCCTTGAACTCTAACAATAAGTACATAAAAAAATTGTTAGATTTGTATTTGAAATATTCAATTTTTAGAGTCCCAGTTTTAGATATAATAATCCCATACTTCATTTTATCATTCATTCGGGACCAAAACGGGACTCTTTGCACTTAAAAAAGAAAATAAATAAAAAAGAGATCTTTTTCAAGTTATATCTTGTTTATTAATGCAATTTAAAAAAAAATTTTTAATATGAAATATTGCGGATATATTCCCGTTCTGGCCAATATCATTTCCCATTGTCATTATTGAGCGACCGCCTGCAAATGTGGTACCCTGCTTTTTAGAACCGTCGAACAAGGCGAAGCATAGGTATTTTAAACCGTTCGTGCGCGTGTCTCGCAAGAAATATCCCTGCCGTGTGACGTGGAAGGCTGCGGTGCAAAAACCAGGTAAACTACTTCGTAGACTACTCTTGCGACTGATATATCGATCGCGATTTAAAGATCCGCGCGTGGTAGCATGATCTGCATTATCTGGTTTTTGATCCGACAAAACGTCGCGTTAAACGTTTCTTTAACGCGGACGTTTAAACGGCTCCGTTAATTGTTTATGTTACGCGTAAAAGTGCAAAACTCACCCAACGGCGAAACTATTTCATCGTGACAGTCGTCGATTTGCATGGGAAGTAGTATCATCGTGTATCGCTCCCACCGCGATTTCTCACTTTCACGTATTAAAATGACAGACTGCTCAAATTCGACGCGTTGACACGTGCAATTCAATGTCATGTCGAATTCAATGTCATATCGATACTTCAGAATCCCCACGCAAGGCTGCTCGACATGTTTGGGCAACGCGTGACGCAGAGCGATAATAACAACAATCCGACGGCGAGGAGTCATAGCCAGGATGCGTGTCTTCACGAGAGAAAGACGGGAAGAAGACTAAAGCGACAATATAACAGGCGATATCGATCAGCGTCACGAAAGAATAACTGATATAATTACGTAAGATTCCCTTTGTGAAGTACGAATATCTCTATATTTACATTAACGTTTATTATCTATAACAATATGTAAGGCGCATTTCAAATTTCGTCGTAAAATAGCATATAATTTATATCGTACTATATACATAGTAAAGTATACATAAAAAATTCGCAACATTTTTTTATATATCGTTTTGTGCATTGAGATAACAATATTGTCGATTTAAACAATTTTACAAGTGTCGTAGAAATTTTTCATGTATAATATAAGCAGGCATCAATTTGTAAAAGAGAGACATTGGAACATTCGTGTATAGAAAAATATATTGCTGTTTTTTTTTCAAAATCTGAGAATGTGCGCAAATCTCTGCTTTCGCACATTGATGAATGGCTCAAGTATCTTAAACGCGTAGGATAACATTTATAAATTATAAAACCTTACGTTAGGGAGTCATGGAAAAAGTCATAAATAAAAAGGTTCGATCTGTAACGAGGCTCGATAATACTTTCATTGTCCTATCTTTAACTTAAATCTATATGAAACGGCATGAAGAGTGATCTTCGTAGATTGCATCGATGGACAGTTTTAATCGTTGATGATGGTGATGACTAATTTATGTTCCGGCCAAGAAAACGTCTTTGGCAATTGAATCTGTAATAAGATATATTAAGACATACATATAAAATATTCGGCAATCTCAGCACTTTTATTTTTTAGATCGATAACCTGAAATAATTGGACGTAACTAAATTCACGCTATATACACCATCGTTTTAATAATCTCAAAGCAATCTCGCGTGTCATTACCTTGTCTGGCGCGTTCAAAACTTGAAACTCTTCGGCCATCTTCTCAGACAGTTCTTCCGAGAGGAGCACTTGCAGCCACGGTCCTTGAACGACATACGGCTTCTCTTTGGACACGAAAGTGCCCGTAACCGATGGCGCGACTATCGTAACAGCCGAGTGGGACAGTATGGATTTGAACGTGAAATGCCTTCCGTGCATCACGCGGCCCCTGCAATATCAACATTGCATTATTCATTGGACGTCGCCACCGCGACGTTGCCGCGTGAACATTGTTTTCATCGTGACTAACTTTATCGCCAACGGCAATAACGAGCCAGCCTCAAGGTTGAACGTTAGGTGTAATCCGGACAGAGCTCTAATACTATTTTCGTCAGAGACGTTGGCATCCTGTTGCTCACACGGCGACAATCTCTCCGTCTTCACGATCGGCTTCACGTCTTCGTCATCGTCGGAATCGTCTCTTTTCTCCCTGTATCTTTCCGCGCTCCTGTCGTTTGTTATTTGCACCCACCTGCATCCAGATACATAAAACAACGGTTTTAAACTCAAATCCAATTGACATTCAATCTGTTTTCCGATACTATCGATCAGTTGTCATCACTTACCAACATTTTGCGGACACGCCACTCGTGTTCGACCCGTCTCTTTCGATGCCGCACTGTATCTTCTCCGCTATGGAGGGATCATCTTCCATGGCGGAATGCATTCTTCTCATGTCCGTAACCAACCATGGGCCACAGCCCCTGGCGCTTCTCAGCAAATTAACCACACCCAAGCCATTCCAATGTTGAGCCGCCTGCAATTCCTCAGAAGTAACGCCGACGATTTGAACGAACGAGACCTGTTTTTAACAATAAAGGAACATAACAATGACCCATCTTCGAACATTTGAAGCACCATATCCATTTAATTCGCGATTTAAAGCTAAATGCAATTACTAAGTTACAAATTTTATTTATTTGATGTAAAAATCTTAAGGAATTCAAAAATGAAACCATCATATTTCACGGCGAATACGGGCTTTTTACACGTACGTCGCCGTGGGGCGTCGAGATCGACGTTGGAAGCTGCGGGTCTTGTCCCATCAAAATCTGAGTTATACAACCGTTTCCGCCGTCCAGTGGAGCGTGCCAAGAGACGTGGTCGCCCGGCATCAGCGTGTTCCCGGAATTAAAAACATATTTGGCCAATTGCTGCATCACGTTTGCCGGCCACGTGGGCGGCGTCTTCTCGTCCCTTTCACGAGCGAGACGGAAGGTCAACTCGAATCCGAATCCGCTGGGACGGCCTGGACCAGGTTTGGGATGTAATCTGCCGTCGCCGTGTAAATCGGACAGTCCTAAACTGCATTTAAACAAACGGGCTAAAGCTAACGTAAAACAAATATCTCTTTTCTCGTTGTATATCGCAATTTTTCTCGTACCTTTCTTTTTAAAGATAATTCCTCTACTACAGGAAGGAATAAAAATCACTTGAGGAAACGTTAAAAAGTTATTGCGTACAAGAGAATAAGAGATGCTCAACGATATCTCGCAAAAAACTACGTAGACTTTTCGTCGATGACGAAAGTATAATTAGCCGGCGCAGACGAAAAAGGGGAAGTCCGGCGCTTCTATTTCCGACTCCCCGCGCTTTAAACGACTTTGTTTCTCCTGCACCCTACGCGCTCTCTATATATAGAGAAGACGAAGACCGCGGAGTAGTATTAGGACAGCTGTCTGAAATTGAAGACGCGAAGGGTCGCCAGCGCGAAGAAAAAAAAGGGGGGAAAGAGCCCGCACCCTTTGGCGGAAGATCATTCGTCATTCCGCACACAGATTCCAATGAAACGTAGTAATGAAACGGTAGCGCCGACATATCGCGCATCTGCCGTAGTTCGTATTCCACTTAAACTTAACGAACGCGCGCGAGTCTTGACTTATATCCCATATTTAATGCAAGCACGTCTCTCAAATAATACATTTAAATTCATTTGCCGCGTACCTTACTCTTTCAAGCTCACACATATATTCACACATTCGCATATTACTCATTTTACTGTTCCGTCATGCATATGTAGATATTTTTATTTTTATTTTTATTATTTGCATTCTTTTTCTTTATTTTCCTCGCTTTTAATAATTTCTTTTATCATTTCTTATTAATTTCTCATTAATTATCTTATTTCGTATTGATTTGGTTTCTATTTTTGTAACAAGTTTTGATACTTTACTATATATATTACAAATGTAACTAATCAATGTATTTTAGTTTTAACGCTTGACAGAACACTGTCGAGCGCTCAATGAATAGCGATATCTATCTAAAAATCGACATGTGTGAAAATGGAAAATATATAAATATCTTTTATATATTTTTTATTTAGTTACTCGTTTCCTGAGGTTTGAATAAAATTGGAGCAACAAATTGCTCGCTCCAAATCTTCAGGTTCAAAATGAGTCTCTGGTAATCTGAGATACCCTGCATAGAGCTTACACGTAGCACTAATGTCAACGCATTCTTACCTGATGTAGTGCCAGTGTGGAGGTACACCGAGCTCAGGATACCCCGAATTGGCGTACATGCTGATGTAGTCGAGGGGATCAGGTCCTCCTAACCTAAAGGGAAAACTCGAGTCAGCTGACAGGATATCCGGTTTCGCGTGTGTAAAAGGGGAGGCTAAATATAGTCATCGTAATCGCCTTTTCTCGCGAGGGTGGAATAGAAAAACCGAGTTCCTGCCGATGCCTCTCAGATAAACGTATTTCGTACGGTTCATAACTTCGGTACATTGGCTTGATAAAATTGATACTATAATTCGTAAAAAAAATCTGCAAGCATTCCACCATCTCCACGTGATAATCAGAAAACAATGACAGAGAGAATCGATACATTAATTTGATCGAACAAGCTTAATTAATTAAATACGATTAATAAAATAATCGCTAGAGGGTCAAAAGACGTACGCACAAAATTGATTCTAATCGACTGACCAGCGGGACCAAGCCACCTGTGACCCTCGGTAAAATAAACGGTCTCGCGACATTCATCCGTTGCCGTGGTCGGGTTCTTACCAGTATTTTATAACCGCCGTAACCGTCAGCGGATTACTCTGGTCCGGGTAGATCTGCTTGCAGAGACTGTGCAGAGCGTCCAAGCCTGGGGCCCGTGGCGACGGCGGTGGCGGCGGCGGCGGCAGGGAGACCTGGGCCGGCTGGCCCGGTAGGAAACACCTCGAGAACTCCTCGCGCTCGCGCATGTTCGCGCCGTACATAAAACTCCGGTGGCGCACGCCGAATATACGCGCCTTTGTTTACCCACAACTTTGTCACCGCACGCAACGCGACGCAGTCGCACGCTCGGAGCTGCTCGGAACGGCACCAGCGGTAACAGCACACAGCACTGACAAACAAAAGCGTGAACGTCTCTCCGGCGCGTGCAACGTAGACGAGAGATCGGCAGGCGAATGGGATCTCGAGAGCGATGCGTGCGCAGCACTCCCTACAGACGTCAAAAGTTACTAAAGCTGGCCGCTGGATATCCACCGCATCTGGAGCAATTAAATTCCAATTAATTCCAAATAATTAATCGGCGATTAATTTTTTATCAAGTAATTTATCAATACTATTTTGTTAACGTGGAATAATAAGCTTTTTTGTTGCTTACACGGAAAGATCGAAATATTAGATTAAAGACGAATTAATTTTGCAAATTCATTTCGTCGATATCTGCAAACTGATCAGTAGATTTGACATGCAAACTAGATTTGGCAGGGGACATAATTTACAACTATAGCATCCTTGAGACTATTTTTTTTTCTATTTTTCGATTCTTTCTATGTATCACACACAAACACGTTCGTTAAATAGGTTTACAGTTTCACAAAACGCAACATTTTGTCTTGGTGCACGTACCTGCAATTCCAGCAAATTTCACGGATTGTCCTCGAAGTAATTTTTGAACCTCTCACAGTTTGTGTATAATCTAAACATAACCATTTGTTAAACGGCTTTACTGGGGATGACGCGTAACTCCGTGGCTTCGCGAGTGATTAGAAACTCAAAGGTCCGTGGTTCGATTCCGACCCGGCCTTCAACCCACGTATGCCGTATACCTTTTAAGAGATGAAGTTAAGGATTAAAGATCCATATGGATTAATAATCCGTTTAAGGGCCGGTTGTTCCAACCTATCGGCAAGCTACCTAATAGTAAAATCATATGTCTATCTTTGTCCAATGTAAAGGATAAACAAAGACGTACATATGATTTAACTATTAGGTAGTTTACCAACAGGCTGGAACAACTAGCCCTAAGAGTTTAAAAGTTGTTGCATAGCGCAAGTGATGGACGGTAAAAGAGGTTGTTGAAATTATATATATATTGAGCTTAGAGTTGTTTGTGTCAAATTACCTTTGAGTAGAAGACACCTTAACCTCCCTCAACCGAGGGAATTGGAAAAAACCCATTAAACGGCTTTACCTTCAATAGTCGATCATCCAACCTCAGTTCACAAAAACTTTTCGATTTCATCCCACTTTCGCTCTCTAGTTCCACCTCGTTTATAAAGAAACGTCTGTTAAATGGACCATATGCAATTTAAATATCTCGGTTATCAATCATGCAAGCACGTGGGAATCGTGGAGCAAAACAAACATCGTGCCGCCATCTTGTGGAATTCTCGACACACGTGCACGTGCACCCGGTGCCGGCGGCCCGGTGCACCGCCGACCACGTGACGCCTTGACAGATTCGAGCTAATTTAAGCCTAAAAAGACATTGTTTTTTTTTTATTTAACGAATTTTGTCTTATTGTATGTATACGTACACGCGTAAATAAAGTTGTAAAATAGAAACACAATTTTTTTCTGCAGCTTGTTCTGCTTTTATCAAACATAATTGTTATTGTTAGAAATATGTATCTCCGGCGACACTATAATAAAAGCTGATGTTCCATAATATATTTTGTTTTTCAATTTTTGTTTTTTTATACGACTTTATAGCAAATTATTTCAGGAAGCATAGAAGGGGCTCTGAAGAGGCTAGAGATTATTTCGTCGGAGTTTCAGAACAGAAAAAGAAAGCCTGTGCGGATATAGCGTGTTACCTGTTGAAAATATTTGTGGACATATTGGCTACGTATAAGTAGTTCAATGTCCACATTTTGTGCACGCAGAGGCGCCGTGGACGGGCATCCACTTAAAATGCGAGCATATATCCGCTCTAGAACTTCTCTCTCTCTTTTTATATTCCACTATTACGCATGAGTGAAAAAATTCTATTTGTTTGGATCTGGATAAAATAAAAAAAAAAGATCTGTTCTTTATAACTGCGCCAATTGAAATAGTTATATAATTAGACACAATAAAGAGAAAAAGATAAAAGATGGAACGAATATAGAAGCAGTTCAGCTATAATGGACGAAGAAACGACTTACACATGTATTCTATACACATGTCTCGATTAATTAGCTTATTAGCGCGTAACAGAAAAAATAAATTGCGCTAAAAGGAAGATATTTTCTTTTCTTTATCAAGGATTATGTTGTAAAAATAAAATAAAAATAATTTTCATAAATAAATAAACCTAATATATTCTAAAAATTATCTAATACGTTTTTTATTCAACACCTTTTATCTTCCCTTTTTTTAAAATTAAATCCGAATATATGTTATCTTTTCTAGTACGTCGTATATTACAATTAACTGCCGTTTTTTTGCAATGCGTGATTTTCGCAATCTTTATTTGGAGTTATATGTAGATAATATAAATCACGATAAAACGGCGATAAAACAATTGTAGTAAGTAGGCAAATAAAAACAGTAACTCGATAGGTGACTGTAGGTGACGAATATTCGATCCACGATCGGGGCGACCAAAAGCATCGACGATATCGGTTCTCGCAGTTACCCTCCCCGATGATCCATTCAAGTTTCTGGTTGCTGATCGCGCGCGTCATCAGTTCCACGACCTAGAAGCTTCCCAGATGCGCCACTGAGCTTCTCGAGACCGGCGCTACTATACTGCTATTTTCCCAGTTTGCGAATCGGAATAAACGAGTATCCGGAGTCCGGAGTACATACCTATCTCAGGCTATCTCCGTAGAAGCGGGGCGGGCGAAGGAAGGAAAGGAGAAGGAGAAGGGAGGAGGTGGAGTGGAGGAGGCAGGAGGAGCAGCAAACGTGGACGGTGGACGGCGTCGAGGGGATCGTTTACGCGTGCCACCCACGGTGCTCGCTTCGGGGTACAGGCGTGCGACAGTCCGACAGCGTCCGCGGTGTTCGCATATGCCAGTTGATGCCAGTTCGCAGCAGCAGCAGCAGCAGCAGCTTCGGCGGCCGGCAGAGCGTGAGGCAGCGGCAGCGGATCTCTGTGCGCGCAAGCGTGACACGGGATTTGCAGCATGGCGGAGCGCAGGAAAAGCAGGAAGCGCAAAGATGTAAGCGTTGACGCATATGGGTGAGAATCGGCGGCGTGTCGCGCGCGGGACGTGGCACGCGAACGCGCTCCGGCGATCGGCCGGACTCGCGCGTCTCGCGTCGTCGTGCGCCGCGATCACCGATCACCCCGCACCCGCGCGTTCCAGGTCGATTCGCGAAACGTGTCAGCGCTGACGTGCGCCGCAGCGCCGAGTGCGTGTGACGTAGACAGACCACGAGATGCTTCCTACGATCCTCCCGGAACGGGAGGAATTCTGGGGAACGCGTTTTCTCGCGTTCCCCCCCCTCGTGTCAGTCGAATTCGCGTGCTCCCTCGCGTCTTTCCCTCCCTTTCCCGTTTCCCTCGGGATGAACTGTCTAACGGACGGACGTCATTGTTTCTTTGACAGGAAGTAGCCAGTTTGGACACCAAGGTCGCCCAGGACAAACCGTCCAAGAAGGAGTACGCGGTAGCCAAGTGGATCCGCAACAATGTACCGTCGAAGAAGACCAAGTTCGATAGGACCCACGTCGTCGAATACTTCACTGGGTCGCGCGCGATTGACGCCCTACTGGAAAACTCACCCTGGAGCACGGTGTTTGAGAACCGCGAGCAGGTCTCCCAGTTCTTGGACCTGATGCTCAGGCACAAGTTCTTTCACCGGGCCAAGAAGGTGGTGATTTCGGAGGAGGAACTTAACAAAATCCGGGGCATTAAGAAGAAGACTAAGGACGCGAAAGAGGACAAGAAAGCCACGGATAAAGAGGACGCTAAGGAGAGCAAAGACGCGGCAATGGCGAAGGAGGAGAAAGGCGAAGAGAAAAGCGACGAACGGAAGGAGCACAAGAAAAAGCCAAAAGTAAGGGTAAAAGATCATTCGCGTGCCGCCAAAACTTCTTTTCTTTATCTCGTTTTTTAATGAGAGAAATACGCGTTCTTCCAGGTAAGACTAGAAATGCACATGGAACAGTACTTTGTGGATTGTAACGATGCGTACGTGTGGATATACGAACCGATTCCTGTGTATTACTGGTTCTTCGGCACGCTCGTAGTCTTAGGCGCGATAGGAGTCTGTCTCTTCCCGCTGTGGCCCTTAACCATTCGTCATGGAGTTTACTATCTAAGCGTCGCGGCTGCGGGATTTCTCGTATTTATATTAGCACTGGCTATTATTAGAATGATCGTGTTCTGTCTTCTGTGGGTACCCACGTTGGGTAGATGTCATCTATGGCTGCTGCCTAATCTGACAGCGGATGTTGGCTTCTTCGCGTCCTTCTGGCCATTATATCAAGTTAGTAGTTTATTTCGTTCATTTTCATTCATTCATTGGTCACGGTGACGGACATTTAAAATTTAATTGATTCAAAAATTTCCTTACAGTATGAATATTATGGTCCCACGTCGGACGGCGACAAGAAAGCGAACAAAAAGAAAAGAAGGAAAGAAAAGGATTCTGACTCCGAGGATGCGCCACTACTTCAGTCAGTTTTGTGATTTATACTTGATTAGGCACTTAATAAAATATAATACGAATCTCTGATTCGACATATTTTTATGTCCTCAGAGAAGAAAAACCTGTAGCGACGGAGGCATCTAACGAAGAGTTATCTTTGCCTAGCGAAGAGAGGAAAACTTCGTCCGATTCGGCCGAAGGAGAGGATGGCAGTGAGGAAGGCTCGGAGAGCGAGAAGTCTAATACGAGTCGAGATTTTGTTATGATTTAAAACGTGCGCGCGCGCGCGCGCGCGTGAGAACCGGGCAGTAGATAGCTTCATGTTTGCTGGGACAAACAGCTATATTAATTGTCACATTAATCATCATTGAAATCGATATACATATGCTTGCGGTGCGTTAATCCGAGCGTCGAATTCGACGCACGAATCTAGCAAACCGATCGTAGCGAATTCTCCACATCTATTGCATTTAAGGGTACGCGCGTTCATGAACGAGAACGAGTGGGAAAATCGCTTTGTGACTTTTTGCATGGAGAGAATTTTCCGTAACTGGCGTGAATGTAAAGTATTGTCTCTAAAAAGCGTAAGCGTGATATAAGACATATTTTATTCTATGCATACATAGATATCTATACAAACATATATGTGTAATATGAGGAAATCGTATTAGACGTAATTTCGTTATCAGTTTCCGTTGAATAAATTGTGGGTACTGTTCGAAGTCTTCAAATCTCTCAATGCGATCAATGTCTACCGACAATGTAGTTAATTAATAAATACGCACCGAGTTCTCTCCGTTAGATGTTAAATCTTTGAATCTAGAGAGGACTGATTTATAGCTGGAAGAGAAGGAATCTTTACGGGTACAGAACTTGACGTTTTTTTCGTTGTTCGGCGATTTAGCGCGAGTTCCTTTTTTATTTAGAAGAAATTAGGCCCGATTTTACAGATGAATATATATATTCCGGGTTTAATACAAATAATTTATATTTTTATCCGAAATTTCCAACGATAATCATTGTTATTGCTATATTATTATTATATTATTATTTTTACGATTGTCATTATATCAGGATCTGTAAGGTCTTGTGGATCCGCGCTCGTGGATTTATCTATATGGAAATAAAGATAAAATAAAGCGTTATATATATCTATTTTAAGTGGTCATTGCTTTGACCTGCTAGTTCCATGTTAGATTACGGTCGATTGGCCTTGAGTGTCATCTTGCGCAGCATCGCGTTGCACATGGCCGCATAAGGATTCAGAGCGACCAGTTGCGATTTAGCGAAGCTCGAGCCAGCCTTGGCCGCACGAGTGAAGTCTTCCTTGGCCTTGTCGTCCTGCTTCATCCAACGGTAAAGGGCACCTCGTTGACAGAGTGCCTGAATGCCAGCTCTTCCTTTTCCTTCGCTCAACTCCACCGCCTGATGCAGATCCTTCAACGCTTCTAAATAATTTGCACGATAATCGAAATTGCAGTTCTCTCCTGTGAAATTTATATAGAAACTCTTTTTCTCGATATTCGTAATTGACGTAACTAAAAGTACCTTCGTCTCGATTCGCCAGACGTAACGCTTGCGCTCTATCATTTAAGATCGACGGCGATTTAGGTGCCTGTTTTAACGCCTCGTGGAAAAGCTGAAAAGATTCGTCGAACTTCTTCTCTTCCGCGCAGACTATTGCCTTCTTCACGATGTCTAGTACATTCGGTTCTAAACGATCCTCCTCAAAGGCATCCGTCGTCTCTTCTTAACAAAATATTAAAAGAAATATATATGTTATATGTATCACGCATAGCTTTTATATACGGAAAATTTTATCTTATAATTGTGCATCCCAAATTTCAATTTTGTTTCCCATTCCAGAATAAAATATTTTAAATAAAAATTTCACAGTTTTAGGAAAAAATATAATGCATATAAGAAGTTTTTTATACCACGTGTTTCAGTATGTTATCAATATTTTATTTTAAATGAAATTTATGTGATTTTTCTTATACATATAATACGATTGCTCTAAATATCATTCTGCGTATAGAAATATTAAAGTAAGATTACAAAAATTGAAAAATTAAATTTAAAAAATTAATGATTTACAAAATATCAAATTACAAAATTTGATACGATATAAAATACGAAACATTGGCTTGTGTAACATGTATTATTTGTTCGGTTTTTCAAGCAAAATTCACAATTCAAATATGTATCGAAATAATAAATTTTTAAATATTTTTTAATAACTTTTGACAATTTTTTACATAATTTTATGATTTCATCCCTCAAATTCCCTAAATTTTTAAGCGAGAAAGTGCTCACGAGACAGATTTTGCAGTTTTCCAAAGAAACGTAGTTCTTGTTAAAGGAATTTTACAGAGATCGGAGTAAGTAGTAATCTGAAGATGCAAGGTCAGATGAATATGGCGAATGGGATATAGAACATCTCAAACAACAATTTTTTCCAGAGCGACATGCGGTCTGGCACTGTCCTTGTGGAACACAACGCCCTGGCCTTCTGTTGACCAATTCTGAACGTTCCTCGTAGATTGCTGCCTATAGTTTGGTCCATTTATTCGAATTAATCGTTTGATTCGATGGCAGGAGCTCATATATGGTATAATAATTCCCATAATACACAAATATCTTCGACTGTATACTCTGTATCATAAACCCACCTTTTTTCAATCCCATCAAACGTGCATAGCATAACTTTTCTTCGGATGATCGCTTTGCTTGTTTCAGGATCTTTTCTGCTCAATGTTGTTGCAAATGATCCATTTTTCATCGTCTGATATTATTCGTTTAAAAAATGGATCGGTTTCGTTGCGCTTTAGCAGCAAATGGAGATGCGGTTAGCATATTAGCATCTTTTCACGTTTGTGGTTTGCTTTTTTGTTGTTGTTGCGTTTGCTCTGCGTTCTTATTTTTGCGACAATAGAAAGGCTGTCCGTGATGCACCTTTTTTTCCCCACTATCTTTAAAATTACGCGCAACAAGCACAATATCAAATGGAGAATATGTACTTAACAAAATAAAAACGTTGCTTAAAAATTTATTTGTTTCTTGTATTAAAATAATTGATTACTTATAATTAAGTATACTCTATATAATTATTTGTATATGTATCTTAGTTTAATTTGGATATAATATATGATACAGAGTTTACAGAAATTGAGTGGCAGCGTAAAACAATAATTTTATTCAAGGCTCGACAGAGCGCAGCCTTGAGAATTGATACAACAACAAGAAACTTATCTCTGTTATTGCATCGCGCAGGTTCTTGCATATTCATGACAATTTGAATGTCTCGCGTGAGAATGACTCGCGCCGAAATACATTTTGCGCCAGACGAATGCGGTTACCCACGGGCTTTAAGCGCTCGCGGATTTTTCGAGCGATCTGTGAGAAGCCTGCGGTTTTGAATCGTGTCCAACTAGTGCAACAAGTGTCTCGACTACCATGGTTATCATCTTCAGCTTCAAATCGTTACACTTAAAGGTTTAAAGAAGTTCTGATACGTATATCTTTAGATCGGTTATAAATATACGAATAAATAATATTGACAAAATAATAAAGTAAATCAGGACTGTTATGACGTATAATCAATTAGAAAGAAAAATATCATTTTTACAATCCGGACTGGATCTCGGTAGCCTAACAAAGGTGAAAAAGCCGTTATTTTAAACGTTTTAGATAATATAGTATAGATTTTAATAGTTGATAGATAACGTAGCACGGATTTTAATAACTGCTAATTATGCTGTCACCAGCCACGTACCAACTTCCTGGAAAGCCGGAAAGTCTGGAATATCAGACGGACCGAGCGTGTGAAACGGATCGAAGATCGTCTTCAGAACGGCTCTGTCACCTTCGCCCAGGCTCTCCATGATGTCGACTGAATTCTTCCGTAAATCTCAACGTTTCCATTCGACGGGGACTCGTTTCTGTTTATCGTATACCCGTCGTGAGCTAATCGCGTGTGTTGCGTAATAGATTAATAGATCTGTGGAATGTCGCCCAACTGGTGTGTCGTTTGGATTATAACCGGCGGGAGTTCTACTTTTACACACGGATACAACTCGAGATCATAGATTTTCCGCTTATTCAGCCGTTTGGTCGATTACACAAGGCATCGAGCAGCGCGAGAACGAATATCAATTCCAATTGATTCCGGCAAGAAGCCGGCATTCTTAAACGTCACTGAACCCTCGCGCTAAGTTTTCAGAAATACCACTGGCCATGCGGTTAATGACCGCGTCGCCGAAGAGAGAAAAATTCCGCTTGACCCCTAATCATGATTAATTCTTTTAAATTAACATTTGACTTTTAATTAAAACTTATCTCGGCGCCGAGATAAGTTATCCGGCGCGTCTCTTTACTTATCTCGAGTCCGCGCGCGCGACTCGTTGCGCCATACAAAAATCGCGAGCGGAAACTCGCGGGTGTCATTAATTTCGGGAGTCGCTCATAAATTCCGCCTTGCCGGGCGAGCAAGGCAGATATCCGGGAAACGCCAGGTGGACGTTCAATCGCTATAATTTTCCGCGGATCGTCTCGTAACAGTAAACGCGCGATTTGACGCGCGGCGAGGCGGATTATGCCTCTCGCACGCGATTCGACCGGACGGGCGTAACCGCGCGCGCGCGCGCGCGCGAGAGGCGGCCAAGAACCGCTCGCGGAGCCGGTTTTCGACGAAAATCGACTACGGGACTCCGCGGACATCAACGCGCGTCCCGTTTCCTCGTCATCAACCGCTCGCTCGAAGCGCGTGACTTTTCGCGATTGCCGCGCGACTCCGCCGTTATACCGTTACCTCTGGGTAAGAGGACTGTTAAACGATCTCGTCGTCCGCGCGCGCTTTCCCACGGGTTAGAGCGGACCACGAGGAAGCGGGAAGACACCGAGGGTTTTCCCGGAAGCCAAAACATAGCCGGCGAAATGACCCGATCTTTTCGTTCCACGCGAGGTCGATCCTAAAGGGATGTTTTGGTGTTGAAACATCCTCATCCCTTTCAAATAAAAAAAAAAAATCAGTTTTGCTAGATTTGCTTCAAAAATCTATAGGAAAAAATGCATTAAAGCAGGATCAGAAGTTTCAGCACGTCTTTGTCGTTGATTCTGATGGGATAAAGCGTGATACTAATTGTAAGAAAAGTATCAAACCAAATAATTTTGCGGAAACACCCCATTATCGACAATATCTGCGTCAGGATTTACTAGTGCGACTGGTCCACTTAGCACTACAAATGGTTCGAACCACTCCTCTTCTCCTTTTTTTCAGTGAAGAAAGAAGAAGAAGAACGCTTCAAAGCATTTGTAGCACCAAATGGACTGCAACCAATAGACTACGTGGTTCAGAGTTCAGATCGTGTAATTGTCAACTGTCAATTGTCAATTGATCTCTTTTGAGTCTTGAGCTTATTATTGTTGGTCAAATCTTGCTAACCTCTGCTCGTGAGCCACGCTATACAAAAAAAGTGTGAAATATCTAAACTTATATACTCGTATATACGCAATAATATACAAGATGTTCCCCGGGTTAAACGGCGCGCCAAACTTGAAATTTAGGCCATTTAGGGTCTTAAAACAAACAAAAATTTTTCTCTGGAGGTAAGTATATAAGTCTTGATTTGACAGTTATTTTTTTTCTGTGTACCGTTAGTGCGACATTCTTTTTTTCTCTAGGGACTTATTTGTAATTCCTTTTTTTTGTTTGCATCTACGTTGCTCCGAATTAGTTCAATTGCAATCTGACTTCTGACACCTGCAGTTCGATTCGCGTCAGCTTCTTTCATCATTGTGTCTTTGTGTCTGGTAATTTATGAGAAGAGAGATTTTAGAATGAACAATAGTAAAGCGCGTGACGCGGGAGAGCATCGTGGCGAACGCACCTCGGTAGAAATCGGCGCGATAATCAGGCAGGCAAGCCTTTCTTGCAACTCCTTCGGGACGGAATCGCGATAACCCGACTCGCCGCCGGAACAGGCGGGAACCGCGAAAGCGCGCAGCCACGCGGTTCAGCGCGTTACAATACGGGCTCTGCACGTCTCGTAATGGAATAAATATTTCATTTCGCGCGGCGCGGCCGTACGGGCCCCGTCCCGCGCGTTTTTCCTCCGGGGGGGACGCGGTGGCGATGCCAGCTCGCTACGCGCGCGCGCGGGGCGCGGGGGCCGAAGGGCCCCGGGTCCCGTCCCGTCACGACGGCGGACTTAACGGCCCATAATTCATCGCCGACGTATAATAAATATCGTTAGCCCGTCTCGAGCGCGCGTAGACACGCGGGCAGCGAGCTCACCCGTGCGGGCCCCCTTTTCCCCCCTTTCTTTCTTCCTATCCTCCCCGCCGCCCCGGAGATTTTATTATATATGTATGGAAGGAGCGTACACCGCGTCAAATGTGCCATCGAATCGTCCTACGGAGTCGATACACGTCGAGGACTCGTGAAGGGCCGATTCGGCCTTCCCGGTCGAGCTTAAGAAAACCCTCGACTTTCTCGATCCTCACTTTTGAATTATGAGGTTCGTCCGACAGTCACGGATCTCCGGGTCCGCTGGAAAAGCCAAGGACGAGAGAGTACACATCGCTAATAATGCGGATTGGAAACAGCGCATGTTTAATTACAAACGCCCCTCGTGGTCAGCGCAGGTTCGTTTTTCGACCGCGACGGACTACGACGTCGGATTTATGGAGCATCGCGCTATATGCATTTATGCGCGATATTTATGGTTATAAGAAGACGGCCCTTTCGCGTGCGCGCAGTACACGCCTTCCTCTCGTCGACTTCCTCGGACGGCTCCTCCGCGCGCGGCGGCGGAGCTTTCGGCCTTGGCCGCGGTTACTTAGGTTTAATAAAAGTTTCTTGAATAATGCGCGCCGCGCTCTCCGTGCATCGACGCCGCACATAAAACGCGGCTAAAACCAATATTGCAATACATCACTGCCTAATTAATATTTAGCAATGAAGCGTGAGGTACAATTTAAATACAAATTAATGTTTAGCACGTGTATGAATAAATTCAAGAATTTACCTATTCAGTATACACGCTCTGTATCCAATCGGCATAATGCTGTAAAGTGTAAATGATGCTTGAGATCCTTGCTGGAGTAAGTTATTAAACTATTATATGCACAAAAAGGTAAGCCAGTTCGGAATTCAGAATCATTCTTTTCATTTTAAGTTTTAACGAATAACAAAAAGAACGTATAGAAGAATGAAGCTATAAGTATCGTGTTCAAAGCCGTAATAAGACAAGAGTAGTGGAAAATGATTTCCAGCATCTCCTGCTGAGAGCTCCGTGACAATAATTTTGAAATTTGTTATTTTACATTCTTAGATTTATTCGCATGTATTAGACATTAATTTGTCTCTAAATACTCGTTTTACTTACTTATTAATAGTAATTATTCAACAATTAATATATCGCATGTTAGTTTACAGTACCATAGTTTTTTCTTTCTTTACTTTTATACGATGGATGTAAAGTCATCCGGCCATCGCATATTGCTTTATTTTTGACAAAAATGTACGAACTGGCGCTTTTTGTGTTGAGAGATATATACATTGCAGTCGAAATTAATACAGCAAAATTATAATAACCATTCTTATTTTAAACTCTTGAATAATGCATTGCTCTTTTAGGTTCCTTCGTCTTTCTTCCTCGATCTACATACTTGACAATATCAATTAACAGTCACGATGGGGATACAAGATTGGACAGTCCTGACTTCAAGTTCCGGCGAAGGTGAATATTTTTTTCAATTCCTTACGCATATTGCATTCCACTCGTACATTTTTATCCGCTCTGCATACCGGGTTGATCTCGGCGAGAAAATTTCGCCCAAGGGCGACCCGGCCGCGAATAACCGTTTCGGAATTTTACGAGATCGTTACGCGGCGCAGCTGCATCCTGCCGCGGACCGTGGATCCGACGCCGTCCGCTGCGATCTTCCTCATCTTCGTCGGCGAGCAAGCGCGGCCGATGGAATTTCAAATGAGGATGCGGTCGCGCGTGCAAAATTGTCCGAATGAATTTTCGTCGGGACGTGTTCGCGCTCGGATGATCGGTCCGAGAGGACCGCCCGAGTCGTGGACATCACGCGAGAGCATTAAAACCGTCGCCGAACAGAGAGGCGGAGGAAAAAGAGAGAAGGAGAAAAGGAGGCGACGCGAGGAGGACCCGCCGAATAAGACCGCGAAAAAGCCCTGAATCTCCAGCCGACCATCGCGGTCGACTTGCGGTTACCGCGGATACAGGCAACAGAAAAAAGGGGGCTCTCCTTTTTATCTCCCTCTCTCCCTTTCTCTCTGTCTTGTTCTCTCTTCGCCCATTCGCTCCTCTCCGTCCTTACAGCGTTTTATCGTTTCCTTCCGATCCCTGCGAGAGGTTCCTTTACAGTAAGCGAGGGAGAGTAACGCGTATAGTCAGTCGGATTTATATTCAAATGAATCGCGATGGAAGCCACGATTTATCGACGCCCCATCAAACCCCGTAGCGCACATGCGGGTTGCGCAGGTCGGGGAGAGGAAGGAAAATCAAAGGGTTAAGTTACGGAGAGAGAAAGGATGCGCCTAAGAAGCCGGATATCCTTACCTCGCTCGCTCGAGCTCGCTGATGTTACACCGCTCGGGGGGGGGCTACCGATCTCGCGGCCGAAGTCGAAGATTGGCGCGGGGTAACGTGTGCCTCTTCCTCGGAATCCCGAATTTTTTTTCCATCATTATGTTTTATAATTATATACGTTGAATTAACGGCACGTCATCGGGACTTCCTGCAAGACGCATTATCGCATTCTTCATCCGCGCGCAGCAAATGTTTCCGCAATAACGCGAGCGTCGCTGGTACCATCGGGATCGTCTTAGACGACGGTAACGCGACAAAAATTCGCGAGCGAAGTTTTTCGAGAGCGCAATTAACGACACGGCGGTCTCCTACCCTTGCGCCGTGTGTGTGCGTGCGTGCGTGCGTGCGTGCGTGTGTGCGTGCATGCCTTTATTTAGCTTTAGTTGGTCGAAACCGGTTGCAAGCGACTCCACTCCACTCTCTGATTCGGAAGAAAAAGAGAGAGAGAGAACGAGAAAGAAGGAGAGAGAGAGAGAGAGAGAGAGAGAGAGAGAGAGGGAGGGAGTGTGCTGGGAGAAAAGGAGGAATGCTGCGGTCCAGCGCACCGCAACTTTTAGGGTTCCCTCAAGGCGCAGGAAGGAATTTCGCACGGCCGAATAAAGCGGCATCGTGAGGACGTCCACATTTCTTTCAGCCGGAAATTATCGCTAAGGTAACGCTGCGGTTAGTCGCTACCGATTATCACCAGGTAGTTCGATTTGGGGGGGGGGGGATAAAGAGTTATCTATTTACTTCTAATTCGTCGTGCATGTAGTACTGAGTATGATTAAACGTATGTTTTACACATATTTCAAGGTAAATTCATTAAAGTATACAATTAATTCAAAAATAACTCGATAAGATCGAGCGATTCTATTATTTGCATTGCT
The DNA here is from genome assembly GCF_048541705.1 of Temnothorax americanus. Taxonomy (NCBI): domain Eukaryota; kingdom Metazoa; phylum Arthropoda; class Insecta; order Hymenoptera; family Formicidae; genus Temnothorax; species Temnothorax americanus. Next base: position 2,817,777 of record NW_027509371.1, on the reverse strand, counting down.
TACAGGGACAAGGATCTCGCGCTTCTCTATCGAAATTCGGTCAGGGTCGATCGGATAATTTGCTACCTGTGTGCCCGCCACCGGCCACTTAATTACTCTTTCTTGCGCCCTGTAATTTTCGTTTCTACCTCTCGCGGATCTCCGTCCAGAACGAAAGCGTGCTACGTGCCTCACGCTAGATCGCGTGGGCAGCTTGCGTCATTAAGGGTAGTAACTTGCGGTGCCGGAATGACTTTGGCTCCGGCGGAGAAAGTGGCCGGGTGTGGCCAGGCATTACTACTCTATAGGAGACAATCTTTCTCTCTCTTTCTGACGCGCTTATATATGTGCACATGCGCAGTGAAAGAAGTCGTTCTCCTTCGAAAAACCTTGTGTTTCTCAATTTGCCTTATTCTAAATTCTTTCGTAATAGATGATAAGTACACTCAGAGAAATGGACAATTCGTTCAAAAATTAACAAATAGATAATCCAATATTTTTAATCGGAATTATGAAAAGCTGATCAATTATTATCAATGATATCCGACTATATCATTGATTGGACATTATTCTAATCTTGATCGGCTTTTCATAATTCCGACTAAAAATATCGGATTATCCATTTGTTAATTTTTGAACGAACTGTCCATTTCTCTGAGTGTACGGGGGATACACATATATATATATATATATATTTTTTTTTTAATTATTCCTTACTCCTCATCTCGAGATAATTATCTTTCCTCGTGCCGCTGATTCATCGCGGTGCTCTCGATTCTTCGCGATCGCGATCGAGATGTATCTCTCGTTCTTCTCACGTTCTCTCGCGCGACACGTGCGAGAGCGCGGCGCGCGCTAAGATCGCACGTGGGTGCACGCGCCGCACGTCACGCGCTGGACCGACGACGGTCGGCGCGTTCGGTAGCCGCACCGCCGCCGCCGCCGTCGCCGGATCGAACGGCCGGGGTTCGACGAACTCTTTGTCTCGAAAACCGGACAAACCGTACGTTCGTACGTACGTACGTCGGCCACCTCTGGCCATACCGCAATAACGCCTAACATACCTCGCGCGTGTCTTGCCTCTCCCGTGACAACGTCGCCGCGCCGCCACCGCCGCGCCGCCGCGCCGTGCCGGTATGGCGAGCCTCCCTTTCGCAAAATTCAAACGCGAACTGTCTCATTTCTGAGATTAGATTAAACGCAGTTATAACAATGCAATTTGGTTAGAACAAAGATAATACCTAAATCGGATAGACAAGTGAATATTTTTCTTTGAAATTTGAATCAAATGTCACGGGAGAGAAAGTCTTCCGTATATTGTTACGCTCGTTTTGGGGAGAAACCGAGAATTCCGAGGACAAACAGTTGGTTGTAAAAAATAAGCGTGTTCATTGTTACGAGATTTACTTACGGTACACATTCGCTGTGTTTTTCGACGCTGTTTTTACCTCTTGCTCGCCCGCTTCACGCGAACGCGGAGTTGGCGAGTACATACCGTTGCGGTCGTCGGGGTCCTCGCTTCTTAACCGCGGGCCCCTTTTTCTCGGGCCGATTTACGGCGCGATACGCAAGAGGGAATTTTAGGCGCGTTTTATTTTTTTCTTTCCACGTACACTCTTAACGCGCCGACCGACGTCCCGAAACAACGTATCCCGCCAACAATGTTACAGATCACCGACAGGCTGGCAGGAAACATAAATATCGAGTCTGAAAGTTCGAAGCTCCGAATGCGTTTCCTCCCTTTTACGGGAGTGACCCAACCCTTTTCGGGCGGAACGGCGATTGCGATTTTTGCATGCTTTTTGCGCGCGACCGGCGTACCAGAAGAGACCGGTAGCGCGTTCTGAAGGATCACATCTTTGAATTAACCTGTAGCTCGATAAGATCACGCTTGACCGAGAAAAATTTAACGACTGTTCTTCAACGGAAAATTTACGGCTGACATTACAATATATCACCTTTTGAAGCGCCTGTTTAACCCTTCGTAGTCACACTTCTCTGGAATCCCGCGGTAGTCACACTGGATCGTATATTGACCCAGTCGATTTTTAACGGTTGGTATTTTAATGGTATCGGTCCGATCGGGTTCAAATAATTCTGGAACATACCTTGAACACTCTAGAATATAAAACATAACAACTGCGTTTTTGTGAGAAATCAAATGGCAACAAGTTGAAAAAAAATCGTGAACGAGTACATGATTAATAGTCTCTATCTATAGAGGATACTTCAAACTCTTGTAGGTGGTGAACCAAGCCCAATTTTAAGATAGGCATTTAGCTGATATTTAGATTCAAATGAGTGTGGGTCATATTGATGACTCAAGTGTGACTAAGAAGGGTTAAAAAGAAGAACAAATCTCGTTGAAAGATAGTTTCGATGATTGATTAATAAATGACTTTCGTGGAAAGCTTCTGATTAGCGAGCATCCGCCCTCGGACGTGCCCTCCGTGTCATCCTTCGAGATTTCAGACGGTTCGTTCCCTCATCCCGACTCTCTCCGCTTCCCGCAGTCTCGTCTCTATGCCTTCTCGCCTTTCGCTCGGAACCTCGGCGAACCTCGGGCCATTGTTAAAACTTTTTCGAGGTTATTACACGTGAGATATGTAAATGCGTCGCCGGTCGGGGTCGGTCCTCGACGTCGAAGGACCAGCTCCACCGGGTCGTTCCCACTCGCTCTTTCGGGCTCTTCCTCGCTCTCTCACTCCCGGTTTTTTTGCTCCGCTCAGCAGGGGCGGATCGGACTACAGCGTGGCAGACAATTCGCGATCTTGCAATGCGTGCAATCGCATACATGGTCAGTCCTCATTATAGTTATAGGGACGCGAGCCCTTCGTTTGAAAACCTTTAAACGATTTAATCACATAAAGATTTGAATTACTTAAAAAATTATTTGAAACCGAAATTCCTAAAAGCATTGAGCGAATCGAAAGTTCCAAATGTCTTAAAACTCTTGAGAATCTTCAACGTTCAAAAAATATTCCCTAAAAAATGTTTGAATATCTGAAACGTTCAAAATTCTCAAAAGTTGTTTATGGTAGAGTCAGTTAGTATTATAATTATTATAAATTATAAACGATCGTTGAATTCGTTTAATATTCAAAATAATCTCACGTTTTTTGTATAATTTATATCTTTCTCATCCGATTACCGAATTTATCTAGGCTCAATTAAACTAACACATTGTTCCCTAAAATATCGATCCAATAGGTCCGTAATTTATATCAGTTTCGATATTTCTGAACTATTTGACAAAAGTATCATGAAAATATTTAAAACGTGCGATACCGAACCATCAGCTACTCACTCGCCGGTCTTGAACAAATATATTTTTGGACAAGGATGTAACAACCGATGTTGTTCCATGCAACGACATCTTCTCCCTTACGCCTGGATTGATATTATTTAATCGCACGCGGTGCGTCGTCCGAGATGGAATTTCTTTTCAGTATCCGCTCCTGCTCAGCTCGCCATCGCCACCACCGCCGCCTCTGCATCGTCATCACCATCTCCCCGACTTCTCTGTAACGGATAGGCCTCACCTCCGGAACGGAACTGACTCCAGTCTGCTTTCGGTTTGGCCATCGCGAATGCCAGCGCGTCGAGCTCAGTAAGAGCGTGGCGTTCACGACGTGCGCTTCGCTGACCGCTCCGAACACGCGATCGTCGTCCTCGTTATCTCGGATAAAGTTCCCGGCGATCAGACGCGATTGCCCCAATCCGCGCCGTCCTAGTCCTATCGTTCTCAGAGCGAAAAAAAAAAAAGATTCAAAGAATACGCGCGCGCGTGTGCGCCCCCGCGCGAACGAAGGACGGGGATCCTGTGACGAGTGGATCGAATCAGGATACCGCATGTGACCGGGTTGGAAGGAATGAGTCCAAATAATTCGGCGAATCCACGAGAAAGAAGCTCGATGTTCAAAACGAGCCTGTAAGAGTCTTCTCTGATAAAGAACTCTCTCTCTCTTTTTTTCTTTTCTTTTTTTTTTTACCGAAATGATTCGATTCTTCCAGTATTATAAATAATTAGGTTAATATATGTGAGTTTTAGTGACACACAGAGATATTAAATCTCTCCAGACAGATTGTTACGATGTGTTTTCCCCGTTACATCCACGGCACTCATATTTACAACGATACAAATCGATCATGCTGCGATCCTTAAAGTAGTGCTAGTGATTAACCGTGATTGATTTTACTACAGACCTTTGCCACGATCGAAGCTACATTAATCGAAATTCGAGATCGACTGAAAAAAAAGAATGAAGCGGAGCGCACGGATGAACCTCCGGTTCTTCTTCCGTTTTGGCGCGAATCTGAGGAGCAGCCTGGCGTTTCGCGATGCTCGCTCGACTCCACTCGATCCTCGTCGAGTGTTTCACTCCGTCCGTGCTTCACTCTACTTACCGAGGCTGACCCTGTTCGTAATAATTAATGGCGTTAGACCTGGGCGAATGCGTGGCAGCGGTTTACTCATGCCTGGCCCCGGCGATAAGTATGTACATACGCGGACTCTCGGGTATCCGTTCGCGTCCGCGAGTAATGCCATAGAGCGCTCCGCCGGTTATTAAACAATTTCCGCGCGCAATTGAACACGCTCATAATTAACGACGTTGTAATTAACGGCGTTGGCGCATGCAGATCGCTCGTTGAAGTTACACGCATACTATCCGGCGCTAGACGCGAGACGCGGTCCTAATTGATCATTAACACCGGGGGATCCCATCGATCTTCTCTGCCCTCCTTCGCTTTCGGTCGTGACTTCGTCGGATATTATCGTTATTGTATACAGCCCCGGCAGTTTGTAAAGACCCGGAACATACTACTCGCGAGGCGAACGGCAACGGTTGGCTTAAGTCTCATCAGGTCGCAATGCTCCCGAGAGTAGTTGATACGCGTCTCTGATAACCTCGATGTGCACTGGGATGATATGATTGAAAATATTCGAAAGGCTCGAGCGTGAGCCTAGCACACGCCTAGGCACACGAGCGAGAATTTGACACGCGAGCGCAACGGAAGGGGGATCATAAATCATTAATGCGATCCGGCATTCCTCCGTTAATAAGATCCCCTCTCATGAAACGAAGCCGGAGTTGATGGTTTTCCCAAATGTTGAGCATCAAGAGCAGCCAACTAAGCTTCGCGCGGCTCGCCTTTCAATCAGCTTCAAGTGGAATCAATTTCTACATAATTGATCTACCGCTTTGATAAATACGTTTCCCAATGCTTGGAACAGTAGATAAATCATGTAGTTTTACAAATATATTTGCTTACTGCCTACATCTGTTTTAATTTTTGTGTAAAAAACATAGAAAATCGTTTGAACAATCTCGTTCAAACAATCCTTGTTCGAGCAACCTCGTGATTCAATAAAAATTCCGTCTATTCGCGGAAATTCGTTAATAAATTAAGAATTCGTGTAGGACAGGCTGAAGAGACTAATCGGCCTGGATCGGTTGGAGACATGCGAGTGTCATTTAATCACAAGTGTGGTTTTACAGGCGCAGCCGGTGAACCCTAACCGAGACCGCGGGCACGGGTGCGTGACTGCAAGGATGCGCGCACGCAGGAGACGGTGCGTGATGTCCCGGTGACAACGACGACGGCGATCACGACCACGACCACGACCACGCACGCACGCGAGCTCGCACGTATTCATACACGTGTACACGCGCGAGAGAGAAAAGAGAGAAGAAGAAAAAGAGAGAGAGAGAGAAAGAGAAATAGAGAGCCAGAGACAGCTGCCGATGCCGCAATGAGGCTGGGCCCGATTATCCTGTCGTGGGCCACGGCCACGGCCGGCTGGCTGGGCCCGTCGAGCGGAATCACGGTGACGGCGACGGCGATGGCGCGGACCTCGCGCTCTCGGGACTACGAGCTCTCGACCGAGTTCTTCCTGGTGCCGTCCGAGATCGGGCACGGCCTGGCGAGCGTGGCGAGCGTCATCAGCGTGCCGGCACCGAATCGGACGATCACCGTCTTCAGGACGCCGCCGGGCGTCAGAAAGAGCCAGGAGGTGGAGATGCGACCGACTGCGAAGTCTTTGCTGAAGCAACGGCCCTGGGCACTGCCGCTCGCCGCGCTCAGCGCCGCGGCGATGCTCCTCATGGCCGGCTTTGAGGTCTTCGTGTTGTTCAAGGTGGGTCCGGAATTATTTAACAATTAATGCATTTATTATATGTTCTCTTTGTTCGCTCGTTGTGAATGCTTTATATATTTCTTGCCTAGCGGATAAATAATTTTTCCTTTGATTTCTCAATGAATATTGAAAATTTACTGAAATGAAATTCTATGAGTATAGTCAGTATATATATAGAAATTTCATTCTACAGTATTACATATGTATCTTTATAATTGGACTTTGCAAATGATATCACTTTCGATTAATTCATCATCATTTGAAAATCTTTCTATTATTAATCTTCTTATTTTACTTACTTTATATTTGAGTTATTATATTTGATTTTAAATTATATCTGTTTTATTCGCACAAGTCCATCTCTCAATCCATTCCGCCTCATATCAATTTATACTCCACACATTCACCATGTAATTATTCTGCCTGTCTATTTACTATTTTTTTTTTATAATTTTATCAACGTTTATTTTAAATTTTATTCTAGAGCATAATAAAATACTGTCATCCGGTTGTTAGCTGTCGTGATATCCTAATTTCACTTTTCCGCGTCGATCGAAAAGTGTGCGTCCGAAGCGGTCCCACGGGTGAAATGGAACGCGTATAAACATCTACAAGATTTGTCACTTAGTGATCGCGCAACTGCGGGATTAATAGAGCTCGGAAAGGAACTCTCCTCGCCGACCAACTATTAATCGTTTTCGTTTCGACAAGCTCCAGTAACCGGCGCCGAGGGAATTTCGCCCGAGACCTAGGCCCAGTTTACGTTCACGTCAGACCGGCCCCGGTTTTCTATCCCGGTCGCACCCTCCGTCGCGCTCCATTGAGCACTCGCGGCGAGAAAGGCCAAGCTAGCTGAACGCTGTCCAATTAATTGGTATCGGAAATTCGGGATTTTTCAATTCGAGAGAAAGTATATATATATATATATATATCGAGAATGAGATTGAACAAATAAAATTAAAGTTTGATTAATATGACTGATGATATACAACACAGTTCGGTTTTAACAATTTTTTTTTATTTTTTATATAACCGGTATCCATAATTAATGTAGAGAATCTAAACCAATTTTTAGTACTTTTTGAATTAAAAAAAAAACCTAAATTTGAGAAAGTTATAGCTTGCTAAAGTTTCTTTGATGACGGCAACTTCAAAAGGTATAACGTAATTTTTTATATAAGGTATGACGTCAGAGCACATTTTCGTGTACTATATTTTCTTCAATTTTGAAGATATTGCAAAAATTCAAAAAATTTACAAAGTATGCCATGATCTATCAGACCGCTTAAAAAAAAAAAATTTATGTTAAAACCGAATTCACGAAATCCATTAAAAATTTCGAGAAACATTATCTAAAAATTTAGCGTTTTATTTTATATTAGTCCTTTTTGAGCTATGAAGATTTATTTATGAAAATATATGTTGTTCTCGTTTTTCCTTCATTCATATATTATATATAAAGGAAGAATATGGAATTTTAGTAGTAAAAAATAGTAAAAGGTATGGAAAACAACTGATTAATTTGTAAATATGAAGCGAATCAGCGAGAAGAAGAATATCGGTTATTTTAATCGGTGAAATTAACATCGGCTCCACGTGAGCTCACTTCCAGTTTAATCCGCGCATAATTATGACGCGCGAGCTGTTACGGTCCACTCCGCGCGACTCGCATTTTGCGTCTCGATCCTCTTTACGGAATTAATATCGCGTGAGAGCGATATGGAGATCGGTACTTCCAGGACACTTGAAGATGCACTCTTGTATCTTGCGGAGTACGCGCCAAACCACCCGAGCATATCAAATAACTCGACGAAAGTGCATTTTGTACTTTAAATGTAAACGTATAGCATGACAAAAATGTATGGTATACGAAGTATAGAACAGTGGATATATTTAGAATCAATTAGTCAGAACATTGATATCAGCATCTCGACATTATAACACTACAATTATAACAAGCGACTTGAAATCTTGTTCAAAGAGCTAACATAAAAAATTGCAATTAAAAAATTATTTTTTTTTAATTCGCAAAATAATTGTTTTTTTTTTTTTTATCATTCTCAATGGCATTGTTCTAGGCTAGAGCAACGGCACCGAACAGACGACACTTGTTTCTGGGTCAGGCGTTGCTCTTGGGCCTCTTCCTCCTGGCGGGTCTCTCGGCCGCGGCCTCTCTCAGCCAAAATCCGCTGTCTTGCGCCGCTTTCCGGTTAGTGGGTCTCCCCGCCGCCCTCGTATTCGCCGCTCTGCTGGTCAAATGCGTTTTCCTGCTCTCGTTGAACAGCGGGGTGTACCTGCCGGCGCCCTATCAGGTGAGCAATCATATACAGAGTATTCTAGAATCGCAAGCGGATTCATCGACTAATTTAGCATACGTTTTAGCATACAACTACCGTATTTTTAATAAGCGACGAAGACCCATTGATATCAAGAATTTATTTCTCGTACAAATAATTATTTTGATAGAACATCGAAGCCTATCAAAATAGCTAGTATGGAGAATTGAAAGTTAAAAAGATACTGAAGAGTCCATATCGGTCGAAGAGGTGGCGAAATCATTTTAGAACGCGTGAAAGAGGAACATCATCGATAAGACGCTACACGGCTAATCAAAATCGGCATCACGAGATGCACACAAATATATAAATTACAATGTCATTTTATTCGTCTTCTCCCGCAGAGAAACTCCGCGCAGCGGAGCGACGCGCTGACGATCCCCGTCGATTTTTTCATCGCGCGCGCACCGATCCGGATATTCATCTCCCATGGCCATTTCTATCGTCGCGAACGAGTCCCGGATCCTTCCATCCAGCTTTCTCCCCTCGACTTCCCCTTTTCCCTGCGTTGCGTCATCGTACCGTACGCGCGACGATTAATTATAGGCGAGCGCGCGAGCGCGAAAAACCACGGAGGCAATTATCGCGGCGGTGCGTTGGTGCGCACGCTGAATGACAGGCGTGGCGGGACGTGCGCTTCTCGCCCTGCGGAGGCCTCCTCGCCACAGGATAAACATCCATTTTTCACGTTCGACGCGCTCTCTCTCGCCTACTCCGGCGCTTCTCGGTGGATCGTTTTTACGAGGTCTCCAAGAGAACTTTTCTTAAAAAAAAAAAAAAACCGCACGTAAACGAAATCGGGACGATCTGTACGCGGCTGACAAGATGCGCCTACTACCCGGTGAAATGTAATTACATTCGCGTAATTGAGAACGCTGCCGTTGAAATGTTTGATTAGAGGAAAGCGGTGGCTGGCCGATACGCGCGAGTGACATTAATAGGATTTTAACGATGTAATTGTAGCCCTTGTATCTTCTCCGTGCGTCCTTAAGACGCGAGGATATATAAGAGCGAGAGATTAAATTTCCAGGCGAGGAGAACGCCATACACATACGGTTAAAACTTGGAAATTTTCCACGCGTATATCCCTCGAGTAGGCCATTCCTATTTCTCATATGTCACGGCGGCGTCTGACGTCACGGCGTTAAAAGAATGCACGCCGGCGGTGCCGATGTCACCGCAGGCCGTTCACCTTTAATTAAAAGCGATCGACCAGGGGTAGACGGCCGCGTGAATCTTATATATAGAGGGGAAGAGTGTAATCGTGCGAGGGCCTTTCTTGTCTCGGTTCTCGATGCTGCAGGCGCTGGTGCTGGTGTTCGCGGTGTTGGTGCAGGTGGCCATTGTCGGGCAATGGTTTTACGGCGAACCACCTGCGGTGATCCAGGTGCAGCAGCAGCAGCAGCAGCAGCAGCAGCAAGCGACGGGCCAAAGCTCGCCAACGTCCATCACCTCCTGCAGGACCCCGCTCGGACAGATAATGGCTTCCCTCGGGTAAACTTTTTGCGAATACCTGAAACTCTCTCCGTTCCCCAATTCGCTCGAGAAACAAGTAGTCGAATCGATCAAGCCAATCTATCACCGCGTCATTCGCGTTATTTAATAATCTTCCGCTATTATTCTCCAACATTTTGTCCTTAATTCTCTTCATACTTTGATCAAATTGTTATTCAAATTGATTAATATCCTCAAGACGCGCGACTCAGCCTGACGATCCTGGTAACTGCCATCGCTATAGGTAAACGAAACCCGTTCTTTCCGCACGTGAACCGTCTTCTCCACGTGAATTCCAGGTATCCCGGAGCGTTATTAGTGGCAGTGGCGTGTTTAGCGATCCGTGCGCGGGGCGTTCGGGACAATAATCGGGAGGCGGCCTTCATCGGGCTGGCGGTCGGCCTCTCGCTGCCAATTTGGATCTCAAGCGGGATCGGCACCCTCGCGGCCGGCAGCGACGGCGATCGAGAGGCTTGGCTGGCCTACGGCCTGCTCGCCACGTCGCTCTTCGTCTTCCTCACGATGTTTCTGCCGAAGGGACGTCAGCTAGCTGCCCTGGGTCGCGAAGGGCCCGCCGCGGTCATTCGCGATCGCGACGACGGCCTCAGCTCCCTCCCCGGCAGCGGTTACTCGCCCTCCTTCTTTCACTTCAAGCCCGCGGAGGCGTCCCTGAAGAGGAAGATGCATTACCACAGTGCCGGTAGGTCGTGCCCTTTTAAATAAACGGATAACGAGAATGAAGCCGTTCGCAATAATGATACGTTGAACAGAAGATGCGCAACAATATTATCGCGACGATCTCTCTCTTTTTGCTTATCCGAATATCCAAGTTTCTCTCATCGCGCACGCACGTAAGTACGTTTCGCGATTACACCTCTCGGGAGCTGTAGCGCGCAACGTTTCTCGTTCCGATTCGTTTGTTCGATACCCGCGGGGTAGATCTTCAGGTCAACGCGCGGTAGCCCGCGCTATAAAAGTGCGGACAACGTAATCGCGCGCCGAATAACGGAAATGCGGTCACGACCGGCGGGATCGTCGGCGCGTGAAACGTGAATAAATGGATAAACGAGAAAGTAAATAAACGGAACATGTATTTTCGTTTAAGAAAAAAAAATGGAGCGGCAATTCTCGCGATCGATGACGCGGAAATATTCGCGATCACGATAATTGCACGCGAAGGTACGCGTGCGTCACTTAAGGATCAAGTGCAAATATAAACTTCGCTTAAATCTGATCGAAGATCCTGTCCCTTTGAATCGTGAATCATGGAATAGGGACGACGAGCTTAATCGAGCGTAATTAACTGGCGATCGACTAAGACAGCGGTCTCCAGAGTAGATAGTATCGCATCTCGCGTAATCATTTCTTCCCCTACCTTCTCTCTCTTCCCCTTGGGATTATCATAACGTGGAAACTTCTAATTATAGATCGAGTCGCACTGGTCTCGTCCGGGATACCCGGATGCAGCGCCTGCAGGCACGGAGGAAGTCCCATATACTCGGACGGTAAGCCGTCATTATTTATTTTCAGAATCAGATTGATCATTATTACGTGCCGTATGTATAAAACCACCCTGTTGCGCGTCGTAACGTATCGCGGCGCAAAGACCCCGTCGTGTAGGTGCCCCGGGACGTTCACCGGGATTTTCACCGTCGGTGTCCTTCGCGTCACGCAACAGCGCGTTAAGGCCTGTGACGAGGCACCGACAAACGTATACGTGACATCGATCTAAATATGATATGTTATAATTAGCGTAACGATCTTAATTATTTCACGTCCAGGGAAACATGTACGTTTTAGCATGTTTAAAAAATCGAATTTCGGTGATATATGTGTATTGAGTCACTAAGGTCAAATAGGGTTATTAATTATTTAGGGGGATTTTATTTTAAACTCTATGATAAAAGAATATATGCGATGAATACTGTTATGAAATACCAAGTTATTTGCATAAAGTTGGAAAGTTCTCGGATTAACCGTAAAAGCTTTGAAATAGCGCGCAGCGTTACTTTCGCGTGACGAAATATAATTCTAAAAACATAAAATTCTGATGATATTTACACTATACATAAATACTATAAATTAAACTTTCGAGCCTCATGTATATTCCCTTATTATCATAGTCATAGTTAATACTTTCAGATACGAGATATAGAATATGGGTTGAAAACTGTTGTACTTTACTACGCACACTTCTTATACCGGATATACGTTTTATCATATTTTTTTTATCTCGCTTGATAAATTAAATCTTGCAATCTTAAAATCATCTTAATAGAAAAACTTTCATTTAGAATTTAAAGATATTTTATTTTTTGCATCCGCAATATAAGATTCGTTATCTTAAATTTTTACGTTTCCAACGACCGTAAAAAATTTAAAAACTAATTGTCCTAGATATGCTCCTCTTCTAAAAAAAAAAAAAAAAAAAGTCGGACGTGAAACAGTTAAATGACATCATTATTATATTCTTCGAGATCGGACTTTTTGTTTCGAAAGAATTTGATTTTAAAATTTCGGGGGCAGTGTGCCGTTCTGTGCACAACTTTTCCCGTTCCATTTTTCATCTTCAGAGCTGAGAGAAATTAATTTAAACATATATTCTTCCACCGAGAGAGTGCTCGCTCGCCGTATATACGTCGTTATCGCGCGGTGTATCGTCCGCAGAATCTCGACACTTCCTGTCCTGCCCGCGCGCGCGCATTTCCTGGCCCGAAACTTTTCCTTCGTCACGCTAACGCCCTCGGCGACCTTCACCTCGAGGTGCGAACGAACGAAAGGGTGGAAAAGCGACGGAAGGGGGAAGACTGCGGGGGACACGGGTCGCGCGGCGACGAAGAAAGGGCGGAGAGGGAGAAAGTCCGAGGCGGAGGTCAATCGCTTCTTGCTTCGCGATGTTGGAGACGCGCGGGGGAGGGAGAACGAATCCCGTTAGATTGGATTGTGTCGCTAACGACGACGCTAATCGCGGTGACAAAAATACGCCGCTAAAATGGAATGGAACGATCGCGCGACGGATATCTTAGTAAATATCTTTACAAAGACGCAGCGGCGGGCTTTTCCTCATCTTTCCTCGTCCGAGAATCCGAGTTTCCAGATATATTTCCCTTTGGAAAGAGCAACAATGCCGTATAAGCGGGAGTTTCACACTTTCTAGAGACACATAATGGAAAAGCGCGCGCGTACGAGTTTCTAGATCCTATTCAGTTTTATTCGAAGGGAACGCGCCATTGCATTGTAACGGGGTCGCGCCGTTACTCGCATTACAAACGAATCAAGAGAAAAAAATTAACAATTAAAAAAAAAGGGAAAAGAAAGACGAGAAAGAAAAAGCCTCCCATCGATGCGAATCATCGGCGAATCGGCGATTAATTTCTCAAACGCGCGCGCGCGCGCATTCATACGACACGCACGGACGGCGTATAGATCATCGTTGGATCGTAAATCACACCTGGGATGACTTTCACCCACGCGCGATACGCATTTACGTTAAAGAACCCTCGCGCGCGTCCATTCAGCGGGGAACGACGTAGCACACTTTGTAAACGAGGGCTACGCCAACCGGCCGACGTCGCGGCCGTTAAGCCGCGCGATCCTCATGTCGGATCTTCGAGAAATCGAGAAACACGCCACTTTCGCCGGAGGATTCGACAACCGGGGGCGGCGGGGGCCCTCGTTCTCGTAAGAGCGAGAAATTTTCCGAGCGGACGTTATCCCGTCGATAGATCGCACACGCGCATCCCCCCGGCCGCGATATATACGATTTTTCCTTCGCGTTTCTTGCGAGAAACGCTCGTTATTGCAAGCAAGGCGTGAAATATGCGTGAGATTACGAGAGAGGCGAAGGTCGCTAGCCTCCTCGGACCGGGTACGACGGGCTGGTTCACGATTCTCATTATGCGAGGCACGACATCTCGCTGTGACAGGAGCTTCCTTTATCGTTAGTCCGTAGCGCGCAGACCAACGAATGCAAATACGAGAAAAATATATAGAAATAGCAGCAAAACTTTTGCTGGGAATATAGCGACATTGCGTTGGAAACTGAATTATTTTTATTTAATATATTATCTATATCGTTTCGCATTGCAAGGATTATTATAATTATTCGAGTTATCTTAATGTACAATTTAAAACAACCATCAGATTTCACTAAAGCGAGAGAGAGAGAGAGAGAGAGAGAGAGAGAGAGAGAGAGAGAGATCTTGTAACCTGAGTATATGAAAATTGCAACGAGAACAACTTATAATTAGCAGCTTTAGCAAAAAATCATCTATAATTACAACGTATAAGCATTGCTATATACATATTATAACTTCTTATATCACATACAGTTTTTTACATATAGCATAGTAAAAAATACTTAATACAATCTTTTATAATATACATTGTAACTTTAGCTAATCAGATAATATAATCAGAAATATGTACATATATAATTGGTTGTCAGTTGGTATTAAATTAATATATTAACGTAATAATATTACATACACTGTTTAAAGGATGAAATTTAAGTCATATTTTAAGTTAAATAACATTTTGTTATTTTTAATTATGTCGAAATTTATTATTTTAACACACTGTATTATTTTAACTTCATTGATTTAGTTAAATTAACACCATATTGAGTAGGAGCAGTGGCGACCTGGTTCAAGTGATTCAAATTGAGCATAATTTGACACTACGAATTTAACGATGTATTGACATTTATAGCTTATAGTAATAAATGCTATAACGTGTCGTTATATTCCAACAGAACATTATAAAGAAATATATTTCATATATAATTTATACTCCTCTCTTTCCTGCTCTGCAATATTTTCTCCGTATAAAAAAGGGAATAAAAAAAAGTAATATTATCTGCGCTTTATAATATTTCTGCAAAAAAAGGTTTCCTCAATTTTTCTTAAGAAATTATGTTAGTTAATTACAGATTAGGCTATACGCGTGTCAAGGCAAAGACGAACTCGCGTAATCGCCTTGTAACGACAGCTGCGAACAACGAGACCTACTTTAAGCTGGCGATTTTAAATTACAGTCGCGCTTAACGCGTACGGCGTATCGAGGGCTTCGTCCCGGTTATGCACATAACGCGCGATTTCGATTCTTGCGTATACTCGATACCCACAATTGGGTATGGAAAATGATAGCCGCGCTATATAGACACGCGGGACGAAAAGTTACGACCGGATACGCGCATCTCCGATCGATACTAAATAATAAAAAGCATTTCCGGTGGATGTAAATCGAGGCGATGCGTATATAGTAGGGGGAATCGCGGTTTGCTCCAGTTTTCCGAGAACGGAGTCTTGATTCTCTCTTTTGCAAACTGATTATTCAGAATACTTGAACATTATCGGACGAAACGCAAACACGTATCTCTCTGTTTCCAGATGTACACGGACCGATGGAGACGTTCGTTCTGCCACCCGGTATGTACTTGAGGCCGGAGGACGCCGGGAATCTCTACACGACCTTGTCGGCCAATCCCAACGTGTTCTTCCAAAGGGCTGCCCATCCCGGAATGATGTACTGACGATGAGACGAAAATCTTATCGTCGACGACAAGATTCGTGTATGCGTGTCGCGTCTTAAGATTAGATTAACTCGACAAGCGCGAGTGTTGATCTCTCTCGTTATTGTAAATAATCGTCGTTATATCAGACTTGGTGAACGACTCTGCGCGTGCTTCTTTGTAACTTGGACGATCATCGCGGGAGTGTATCCCGCCGGAGAGGCGTATACGCGATCAATTGCAGATCGCCGTGAGCAATCCTGCGTGCTGCGAATCGCCGATATGCGAGAGATTCGAACTGGAAGTGTACGCGTCTCCGGAATAACGCAATAAATGTTACGACACATTTTTTTTACATGAGAAACACATTATTTTCCACTCATATATCTTCGATAAGGAACTTCGCTGGCGGATAAGTTTCCTTAATTAACCGGGAAACGAGCGCTTATAATTTTTTCTCTTTTCTTTTTTTTGCATAAATGGTTACCCGAGATGATTTTTACACCCCAATTGAAAGTCATTGTTATTAATTACATATTGCATATTTTGTAGTATATTCTATAATTTAGTATTTGAGAACATGGGGAAACCGGGGCTATATGTGTCCACAGTACTGCTATCTGAGGTTTTAAGAGACAGACGTCTCTACCATTGTAACGAATAGTTTAAAAATGCTCTACGTAAGAGATTCAAAAGTTGTTTGCTTTCTTGCGATGCTTCTCGCAGACGCATACGTTAAATGAAAAGCGAAAGCAATTATTCACATTTTTTGACGGTCGAAAAATTTGCTGCGCGACAGTAGTTTAACTAAAATTAAGGTAAGCAATTCATATAATATTACCAATTAATGTGTAGTTATCAGGCGCGAGAAGCATCAAATCTTAATTCCGCATAATCTAAAGCGACATGTTAAAGACTGAAAAACGTGGTCGGGGCTATCTGGTCCTATTTTTGATGGGGCAATGTGTCCACACTTCAATGTGTGTGTGTGACGGATTGTTCTTTTATAAATAGATAATGGCGCGTAACTACAAAAGAAAGACTTTCCTTAAGACGGATAATAAGTAAATATATTCAATAAAATTATATTTGGAGCGATTAAAAGAATAAAAATCAAGCGAGAATCTTTTCGCAAAAACAGCGTTAAACTTCAGGATTAAAGTTCGGGCTCTCAAAATACATTTTTTCCCACTTTCACCGGCTAGAACTCGACAAATATTGATTTTAAGTTGGGGTCTTCGGGAAATAAATTGTAGGGCTTTAAAAGAGCTACAAAATGAAAGGTTAGTAAATCATGTACGGTCAAAATTCGCCGAGTTATTGCGAAAAAACGAAATTTTTCATTCCCCCTCTCCCCCCTTAAAAACCCATCGGTCCGATTAACCCGACAACTCAGAAATAAGCTCTTCTACATCTCCCCAACAACCCTAAAAAGGTTTCATTGATACCGCTTCACTTCCGAGCAAAAGCCTTTTTTTTTGTCTAATTTGACTGGATGACTAATAGGACACTACGTGCGCTGCTCATACGACGACTCGTTATCCGCGTATCGGTTTCGTCGCGATGAAGATTGCATCGCGTGGTTTGCCGAAAAAAACTCAGAAAATTAGCGCATGATGTAAAGTCTATCCTGTCTGGTAAAGTACCCATGACAGATTTAACGCGAGACGAAATGCATTCCGAAATTTATCACAATTAAAAGAGGAACAATTAATATTTTTGTCTATGATTGTACAATTATCCCCTTCTGGTTAAACCATAATTTCCGACTCATTGTATATATAATATCCATATAATATCGCGCGAGTACTATATAATTTTAATATCTTATTGCGACATTTTTCGGTCTGCCTCAGATATCCTGTGGACGTCGTCTAAGATGTCTGCACCGATACTATAATTAATAGCCGGACACTTGTGCGTCTGCTCGATATCCGCACCTATATATCTGAGACCATTTTGGAATGTCCTGCGGTTATTGAGATATCCCAAAATGATGTCTGGAGGACGTCCCTTCAGATAAAGTGTGCTGTGTGGGAATCTATGTTAGTAAATAGTATAAGAAATAGAGATATTAGAGTTTATTATTAGTTTAAAGAAGAAAGAGTAAAAAGAGTTAAAAAGTTATAGAACTAGAATGTCATATTGCCTAAAGAAGAAGCAGAAGACACCTTTATTTTCCTTGCCTTCAGGATAATCATCTCAAAAAAAGCACGCGCGTAATGACAGATATGTCACACTTTCACAGTCACATGGAACGACGATCATGGCGGGGATGGTCACGTAGCAGGAGAAGAGAAGAGGAGGGTGGGGGAGGGGAGCTGTCTTCCCTCCGCACTTGTCACTTGTCATCTTGTCTATTGGTCTGTTTTCTGTTGCTGCACTGCTGAACTAGTGCACACTGGTGCAGTGAGTTAAAGTAAAACAAAATATACCTGTTCCATTCTAACTTATTGCACCAGTGTGCACTAGTTCAGCAGTGCAGCAACAGAAAACAGACCTATTGTCAACACCAACAGTATGGCTCCGTAGACGATGCGTATATACGTCGTACGGAATCGCGTGACCAGATGTTGCACGCGGCAGCGAATGCGATGAGTCTCGCTGGCGGTGCGACGGTAACATCGCGGCCGACATAGCCGCGGGTGAAAGGTGAAAGTACGAGGAATCGGAGAGGAACGGGAACGCGCGATGCGCGCGAGTTCCTAACCTGCCGAGCTGTCCAGCGTTGTGCGGAGTCATCGCGATGTGAATCAATGTGAATCCGTTTCCCTTAGCTACGCGATTTACGTAAATTCCTCGTAGGATCCCCTTGCCCCCCCCCTCCTTGTGTCGTCGAGCGCCCCTGAAATGGCGTGTCCGGTGGAACGGCTCAGGTAAATCGAAAAGAAGTAACCGGATCTATATAGGTTATATCTCGCAGAGAATGTATACTGTGTCTTGACGCGTTTCTCTTCACGCCGCATAGAATTTACTTCGTCACGTACAATGTGGCTACGAGGTTCCCGGATCCCAGACAGGACCTTCAGCAGCTTCTGGGCATTGCAGCCTGCGACGAGTCAAAGCTATGGCCAGATTTATATTTCATCGGGTACGTTTAAAACGTTTCTCTGCGTGTGTCAGATTTAATGATAAAGCGTGTGTGCTTTTAGTTTGCAGGAAGTTAAATCCCAACCGCAAAATATAGTGTTAGACTATATACTATTCGAGGATCCGTGGACTAAAGCCTTTAGGTAAGTCTCTTAGGACGATACAACTTGTATCATACATATGTAATTATTCGATATATATATATATATTCATTTAGGAGATGAAAATTAAATGCTGACATGTTTGCAGAGATGTGCTGAAGAAGTATGATTACGTGAAAATACGTTCGCAACGGTTGCAGGGTCTTGTTCTGAATGCTTTCTGTCTGAGGAAGCACTTGACGCATTTAAGATTGATAGAAGCTCAGTATACCAAAACGGGTTTCGGTGGCATGTGGGTAAGAAAGCAATGTGACAACGGCAATTGCTGTTCTACTAACAACGTGTTACTTGTCTTCAGGGAAACAAGGGTGCGGTGAGCGTAAGAATGAATGCCTACGGAGTCAGCATTTGCGTGGTGAACACGCATTTGACTCCTCATGACCACTTGCTAGCCGATAGAATAGCGGATTATAATACCATCGTGACAGATCATACTTTTACCGCTCCGTTTACATCGAGAATATTATATCACGAGTATGGATATTTTTATGCTGAAATAGGCATTACATATCATTCAAATAGAATTAACGTTCTCAGTAAATGTTATGTAATATACGCTTCTTACTAGCTATATATTTTGGATCGGTGACTTGAACTTTCGACTTAATGGAGAGGAGTTAACCGCCGCCGATATAGACTTACTGGTGAAGAAGAAGCAATTGAAGGAACTTCTCGAAAGAGATCAGTTGAGAATGGTGATGAAAGAGCAACAAGCCTTCGCCGAACTTAATGAAAGTAGCATCACGTTCCCGCCTACTTATAAATACGAGTTTGAGTCCCAGGAATTTGATCTCAAGTAAATTTATATAAATCTGAAAGTATAGTAATTATAAATTTCAGATATACATTTACGTATGTGATATATATTTACATTCTTTTTAATGGAACTAGCGTTTTAATATGTTATGTAATTAATTTGCCACGCAGGCGTAGACCGTCTTGGACCGACAGGATTTTATACAAAGTAAATGCGGCAGATATATACGACGACATAGAAATTCACACCGAGCAGCTTACTTACAAGAGCCATCCCAATTATAGCGTTTCCGATCACAAACCTGTAACTGGAGAGTTCAATATCGTGGTAAAAATACAGTCTTGTAGTACGTCACCCCTTTTTATCGAGCTACATGTGAATGACAAATTTTTTTCTTTTAGGTCAGACCTAATGTAGAAAACCACTTTGTGGAATTTCAAGACTGTACCGTGGAGGAAAATTTTATATCTTACAAACTGCAGAGAGATTTCATTCCAAGCAACGGAGACTGGATAGGTCTCTTTCCTAACGAATTTTCCAGTTTAGATGATTACATCATTTACGAATACGTTAGCCGCGGTAAGTTTCTCGTTCCATTACATTCGTTCCTGATGTTCCTAATAATTATTTAATATGTAGGTAAACCAACATCAGTTTCTGACGAACCTCACGCGAATACGGAACAAATATCATACAATGACTCGGCACTTCGTCTGTCGGAAATGTATTGCTTGGTGTATGTAGCTCAACGAGGAGATCTCATGGAGATTTTGGGTGTGAGTCCGGAATTTTCGGGCCCTCGCAGATCAATCGAACAGTGTGTTTTAGCTACATAAATTTTATAGCGAACAATCAATTTACTTAAAAAATAGCTTGCGCTTGTGATCGGTAATCGTTTTACCGAGAGATTAAATATCAAACTTTGGTCAATTTTCTAGATTAATGAAAATATTTTTTTTACTTGATTTTTTGTGGTCTTATTACCACAATCTTCTGGGAATTCTTAAATATTTTAAGGGTGAAATAGGTTCACTACTCTAAGTTGTGACTTGGGAAGTTAAATGAATCAAGAAATATGGCCTTTAATCGGAGGGTGCTTTTGGTATGGTGTGATAAGTTTATAAATTAGAAGCATCACATACGAAAAACGATGCTTTGCACGTAGGATTTAAATGTTACTTTTGGTACCTGGTTTTCGCACTCTCAGGCTGCCGCTTAGAGTGCGCAGCGGTGTATTTAACGTCCGCTTTAGAGCTTACGGTGAGTGCACGTTTTTCTACACGCGAGATCTTCCTCGATTCATTGACGCCCGCTGTTATTAGAGAATAGGATAGGTATAAAATTATTTTTTCCTGCCTCTCGAGCGTTAATGGATTATGCGAGTGCGCTCACGTTATATATCATGACTATTTTTGTAGTATAATTTTTCGCAGCTAATTTGGATTCTGGCAAAGTACGCTTGTACTATAAAGATTATATTGTTTGTTATATGTATATATATAGCGCGCTGTCGAAAAAAAAGTAAACGAACAAATGTACACTATGGTTTTAAAAAGGAAACGCAAGAATAAAGGATATTAATATTTTTTATTCGTCTCGATTCATTTTTGTGCCTCGTCGTTCTATATATATTATGCATGATATATTCAATAAATTAATATCTACCACGACAATAAATAATATGTGCTAACTACATACAGAACATAACAACACGATGCAACAACAATATGTGTAAAACCTGTTTTTCATCAAATCCAGTATATAATACGCGATGTTGATGTGTTGTGGCGAACTTACAGTTGTGTATGAACGTGTTTTGACGTAGCCTATTCAATATCCTGCGCTTTGTTTGGACGTAACTGTGCAATGTATTAACATAACGCGTTATACTTGAATGAAATGAAGGCTTTAACCAACAATGTTGCTGTATTGTTCAACAGTAAGCACGACGCGTAAATACAAAGGTATAAATGGTACATTATTGACGCGAACATCGATTTGCGGCGTGAATTTAAGCAGTACAACTATCGCAACATCTCGACTTACGATGCATAATTAGTACTAACAAGTAGCACTCTCGATAAACATCGATTTACGATTACGGCCGGTTCTCACATTTATAATTATGCCGCGATTGCGTTCTTATCACTTGAGATCCTTGAGTGAGGTCTAGCAGTTACCCGTTTCCCCAACGGTTGTATAATTAGCGCAGAAACACAATGCGACACAGCGTGCGCTATATATTTCGCGGAGGCGGACGAATAATGCGTTGTGTAACACGTTACCTTGCAGAAAAGAATTTATTTTCACATAACGTCACGATTGAACTGCGATTCAACGCGCGCGGCGTCGTGTTGTATACGTATCCCTGTGAATGCATTATACTCGAAATAAAACATGCGCCGCGCGGATTGATATTTACGATTGCAGATAATATTGCAAAAAAAAAGAGGACTAGAACTATTACTTATATAACGCACGATTGCGATTCAATTAAATATAAATAATCTCCTTCGGGCGAAAGTTCCGCGCGTCGGATCTCGCGGGCTAATTCCGTGCTAACTCGAGTGGGTTTGCAACGAAATTGCACGAATAATATATATTTCGTGTCTCTTCATCGAGCGTCATCGAGAAGGCCGCTCTATTTCGCCGTTGCACATAGCGAAGTTAAAATAACTTTTTATCGTCGTCATGAGATCCCGGCTCCTTCCATCCACCGGTCTATCGGTTTATCGATTGCTTCAGGTTTACAGCCGATATCACGTACTATCGGCCAAACCGCCTGCGTTAAATGTATCGTCCTCTTATACGTTCAGAAAGAGATCACTCTCTTTCTTTCTGAGAACTTTTCTAAGAATGATTAAACGATCTCTCTGGGATATCGCCGTTTATCACAGGCAGTAACGCCAGGTCCATGCTCCCGACGTCCAGTTCCGTGGTGTCTATCCCCCGTATTTTCTGTATTCGATGCCAAACGAAGTCCCTGATGGGCCTCCTCAGGACGAACAGACCGAAGATGAGGACACCTTGAAGCGCGTTTACCAAATCGAACGCCGTCCAGTCGAAGGGATCGCCGCCGACCCACCAGGAGATTAATTCCATCATCCAGTTGAGACCCATCAGAAAGAAGAGGACAAGGCAAACGATGAAGGTTCGCTTGAGTCTGCGAAAGAGCCTTTGATCGTGCCGATCGATATGCTGGTTCCTCGCCAGCCGTCTCAGCGCGAGCTCTTGCTGGTAGCGGCTGATCCTGATGGCAGTGATTACGAAGAGGACCGTGTTCGTCAACAAAAGGAGACCGACCGGCACGTAGAAGTACGGCATGGCTTCCGCGTCGGCTGCAGAAAGAGCGATAATAATTAATACCCGATATTGGCGAAGCAAATTGTTCAGCAAAGCGGAAAGACGGAAGGCTCGAATTACAACAATTTTTCATTCAATATATCTTTAATTTAATTTAACTAAACCCCCCAATGGAGTTAAAATAGTACTGTTTTATGTTGAAATAATAAATTTTGACACGCGTGATGGTTAAAAATAACAAAATATGTTATTTAACTCAAGGTATTGATTTAAATTTCATCCTTATTTAACAGTGTTACGAGTTCTGTAAATGGATCGAGACTCACACTTGAACCAGCAGCTCTCGCTACCGAAAGCGGGCTTGACGTAGGTCATGGGTATTGTAGGACTGAGATCCATTGCCATCGAGACGAGAATGAGGACCGCTGGGCAGCCCCAGGCCCATATCGAGTAGTAGAAAAACAGCATTTTAGGCTGGATTCTCCGCTGCGCGCACTGCTTCACGTGATGGCGTACCAACGACCACGTTTCGATGCATATCACGTTCAGCCAGAAGAAGCAGGCCACGAAAGAGAATTGGATGACGAATGCTGAAAACGACACCGACCGCGGTCTCTCAATCAATCTGCCTGTCATTCACGTGTGTCGTCATACTTCCTAAAGCGAACCTGCCGCGTTACACGACGCCGCCGAAATTATACCGCTCGGTAAAATTAAGTGACAGTTCAAAGTCCAACCCTCAAATTATAGGCTACCATTTAAAAATTATTAATTACAACTTTTTATTATCTTCAAATTTTTGTAACAATCTTCTTGTAATAAATTTGATTTAAATATTAAATTCGATTAAACGTTCAAGCAGCAGCGTAATTAAAAAGAGAGAGATTTTTCTACTAATCAAAAATCATAATTTTCTAAAAATGTATACTTACGTACTTTTATTTAACGGTGTCACACTTACAATATTTTTTTTGTTGATAATTAATTATCTTACCCATGCTAACGCAGGCTTGAGGTGCTAATTGCTCGCTTGTCAGTTGCGTAATGGCCAAAGTAGTGAAGGCCAGTGCCAAGCAGCCGCAATAGTGGCAAAGGGCTTTCCCATGGATGTCCCTCAACCTCGGCGTTATCGCGTATGCCGCGATGGTGAGTATCAAAAAAGGAACTGAGATTAGGAGCCCGCAGGCGTAAATGATGACTCGCGCATCCGTGGTAGGGACGGCGATGTCTGCAAAATCGTTGCGTTCCATTAAAGACTTAAGGACGAGGAGACTCAAAAGAAATTAAATATCAAGTAACTGTCGATTTTTGTTTGGTGATATGTGGATCTGTTACATAAAAATGATACGTTATTATTTTTTTAAGTTGAAATCCCACAGAAGGATTCAGGAGGATTATCAATGAAGATCGAATGTCTTCATATGGAAAAACAGAGATACAGATAAACACAGTTAGGAAAAGTTCGGGAGGATTTTCTGATCTTACATTTAGTTCCTTCCGTACGAACCTTGAAAACAAACGAATGCCCTAAGTCCCAGCTCGGGCACGACCTCCATACAGTAATCTTTGCCGGGCATCAGCATAATCGGTACGTGATCGATTCGCGGCGCGAAGATGGAACCATTCATCAATAAGTAATACTCATCCTCGCTTTCCTCCGGATGTAGCATGTACCTGAAAACCGCTTCGTCAAATACGTGCGCGCTCGTATGTGCAAACGTCGGATCGTCGGGCTTGAGAAAGGTGCTTGAGAGTCGAGTATTCGAGAAGTAAATGAAGTTTTAATTTACTTTGAATACCCGCACCAGGATACACACACCGCGACAGGAGATATCTTTCCGAGAAACGCGCGTTTCTGTAATCAATCGCTCATGAGAAACGAGTTTTGCTTGTGCACGAGGAAATAATTTCTGTCTAATTGCTACGGAAATCGCGATAATATTTTTTACGGAGGAAGAGAACGGAATAAAGCGTTATTTATCACAATTCACGATTGAATGTCGCTCCTGAATATCATCACTCGAATCGATCCATTGAACCACGTTACAAGAATATAACAAATTTTATTTTGCCAATTATTCAATATAAAAATAACGTTATCTACAACGAAACCTGATTAAAAATTATACATGGTTGTCCGGAAAAGTTGTGCCGATTTTTAAAGAAAAGTAAAAGCAATATTTTTTTATATGTACACAGATATCTCTTTATTCAGCTACGTACTACCTTTTATTCTGCAATTTCTTGTTATTTTATACATTTGAAGATTCCATCTTGAAATCTCTTATACATTTTCTGGCGAGGAATAAAGCCTCTCAAGTTTCGGACAACCTGACGTTTTTATAAATCCGTCTGGATTCACGCGTTGTATCTTCATTGTTTATACAAGCATAATTCACACGCTGTTACGTTTTATCCGTTCGTACTCTATCTATGTGTGAGTACCCTTTATCAATAATTCATGAACAATAACGCGGCGATGTCACTGTCATCTATCGCTGTTTTACACATCCGCTGCGATTAAACGTCCCTTTATGATTTCATCTCCGCCGATTATCACGATACGATATAATTTTTTTTTCATTGGAAAAGGAAAAAATTATTAACGATACGTTATCTGCCGGCAATAAGTGCGCGCGCGTGGAATCCAAACTTGTAAATTACTTTCAATAAGATACACAATTGCTTGTTCGATATATCATAAGTACCCGAGAAATGTAATATCGAGAGTGCAGTTATCAATTCATAATATCAATTATACTTTTTTCAAAGAAAGTGTTATAAATAAGTTCATCTTACAATTTTCAAGATATAGATACTTAACTTGCGATTACGTAAGGCCTTAGTAGGTTTATATTTCGCGCGATTGGTTTTTGGTTGGATTTTCCAAATTTTACAATCGATACAATAGATTGCAATTGATAAATTGATATTTGAGTCGACTAGTATTTAAGTCGATGGGCCACAACGCGAAAACAGAGTCTTATCGTAAAATGTGACCAACCACGGCATTCCGATCTATTGATAAAGATATCGACAGTACGAGGTCTACGCATTTTATATATTATGTAACGGACGACCTTCGGTAAGATGGTTTGTTAACACGTGGCTCTCTCTCGACAGATTCGATCATTCAAATCTTCACAGATCCTCCTCGTATTCCACATTATACGTACTTTAGACTGCAGGGATTTCCCACGATAGCGACGAATGTCTTATATTCGTCGCCGGGCACCAGCGCGCCGGTGCGATTAAAGTTGCTGAAGAAAGGTGAAAAATACACCGTGTCGTTCGAGGAGGCGCAAACGGTATTCTTGTTCCTATCTTTTGCAAGGACCTCGCCTATGGGGCAACATTTCCCCGCCAATGGCAGACTCTTGTGTTCCTCCGGCACTACGGTCTCATTTTGCTGAAACGAACATATTGAAAGTATTTTGCGATTGCCGATGTTGTAGCAACGACGTTGTCGTTGTCTCGACGTTCCAAAATTCGGAGAAAATGCAAGCATTCGAGACGCGTCGCAAGCGTAAATAAGAGGATAATGACGTAAATGATGGCAGAAAACGTTAGCGTTGTTGGCGTTGTGAACTTGTCATTATGGAAATTGACTTGACATTATTCGAAGACAAAGGGCAAAGAAAATTTGAATTTTTTTTCGCAACTTCGGAACTTCTATGAAACAGTCTCTATATATGTATAATATAAATAAACATAGATCGTTGAGTAAACAACAGTACCTAATATAGCAATCTGTAAATTGATAAACTGATCGCAGGTTTTCGAAGAATTTGTACTGTTTATATTAATTTGCATACAGGAGTTGCCGATATGCATCGAGACGCGTTTCGAATGAATATCTTCTTTTAGAAACTACACTTTGTTTTTCTCAGCTTCTCGATTTCCTATGCAATCTCGTAAAGATCAGATATCTGCGTAGAGCTTTTACAACCGAAGTTATCTGGACAATATCAAGAAATTGGTATCAATAGTGACTACTCGATCTAAATATAATTCAGCGAGAGAGAGAGAAAGAGAGGGAGAGGGAGAAAGAAAGAAAGAGAGAGAGAGAGAGAGAGAGAGATGCGAAATACGTGAAGCTCAGGCAAATAAATATAAAACCTAAATCTGGTATGTCATAAACGTCGAAGGTCGAAGGTGCACTTACCAATAGGATAGGATATATAGTGGGTACCACGTCACTCGTGCATGCAATTGGCGTCAATAAAGACACGAAAAAGACGCAAACGTGAATGAGTCGCATCCTGAATGAGTTTGCACCTTATCAAAGTCTATCGAGTCAATGTTGAGCGTCGAGCTCGAGATTTATACTGCGTCTATCTCTGAATTAATGCGCGTCAAAGCACTTCGCATTGAGCATAATCGAACTTTGAATTTTTCAATTATCGTACTTTGCGAACGGAAATGGTGATTCGGCCTTGGTCCGGATGTACCGACGCTACGATTACGCTATGCGACACTTGTCTCGGCGACATTTAGGCGAGACAGGCGCTTTCGCTCCTCTTTCGTCACAGCTCGATATCACATTAGATCTTGCACATTTATCTTGTCACACCCTGGTTACACTCGCCGATAAGTCTTCCGTGCAACGCCGGCGTTATTTGCTTGATCGATGCCGGTTTTAATTGAAGATTTCAGTCACCTTTCTCTCTTTATCTCTCTCTCTCTCTTTCTTTCTCTCTCTTCCTCTCTTGTATCCGCCGGCTTTAGTTGAGCCTTCAGTTAGTCAGACGGATAAATCCGAAGCTCTCGAGAATTATGGAATCGAGACTAGCAATGCGTTATCGGTTGATTCTCCAACGATCACCCATACATTTCGTTATCTCGCACTCTCACCGACGACGCACCGACCTTTTTCAGCGGTTTCTTCGCACGAGTGCACGTGCCATCGATCACACTCGATGTCGGTGTGAGCATTAAGTCATCCGGAAATTCCTGCCGGGTCCTGCGATCCGAAACACCTACGGCGATGAAGATTTTATCATACGGTTAGGACGTCGGTTAGATTTCGTCGTGAGGTAACATCGCCCGGCGCGAGCCTAGGCTTAAGATATCGAGACTTTTAAAGAAAGGAGATCTTTTCGCTAATATACGCAGCTATTTCGGAGTCCGAGCCGGATTAAGCAATTTAATTAAAGCAATCTCGTCGGCGCGACGGAAACGTCACTTTCGAGAATTAGGAGGAGTGCCGTATCGGAGAAGATAGGCAACCGATGACGAATGGTCATTGACCTGCAACTCCCGCTATACTTCGTCACTCGAGAACGAACTTTATTGTAGTCCCGCGGCGATTTCCGCTCATTAACTCAGTCTATATTATTTCCTCTCCTATTCGACCGTTAGGCCGAATCTTCGAAATTGATCGTCTCCGCGCGCGCACCGAGAAGGCGAACTTACGTGAGACTGTCGGAAATTCGTAGATCCTCGTTGTCGCCGCGGCACCCACGTGCGCGATCGATTCTTTCTTTCTCTCGTGAATTATCGAACACCGTGTACAGCGGTTGATTGATTATTAAGGACCCACGAACGCACAGTCACACACATACACACACGTGCTCAATCGCCCGATCTTCACCGAGTCGTCGTTTTTCTCAGTCGAAACGTGATTATCCACATTAAAAGTCTTGATATTATATCAAGCCTTCCGCGAGATCGTTTACTTATCCAACTGATTTCCTTGCGTTACTCGCGAGCATCTTCCGCGAAAAATTACTTTGAATTTTTACTTTAAGCGGTGGGAGATCCTTTCGACGATCGGAGATCGACAGCGTGCCTGGTGCCTGGCGATCGGCAAGATCGACGCGGCACGCAGCTTTAACGATCGACGTCCGAGAACTGACTGGCCGGACACCTCGATCCGCTGGTGCCTTTATCGAAGAAGAGAGCGCGAGAGAGAGAGGTAAGAACATGATGCACGCACTCCGACGAACGTGCCGATGGCTAAGCTCGTATATACGTACGTTCGAACGTGATGTATACCAAAAGTATTTCACGGAGGGGGCGTTATCGATCCCCTGGGACAGATATTTGTTCGATCTGGTCGATTCGCTAAATAATCGCGTAACCCGCCGTTCTCGGAAAGACCTATCCCTTATTACGCGGTGACATATAAATTCCCCAATTAGCTTGATCCGCTATTCACTTCCCGCCGAGCAATGCGATAATTTGTTAGCATGTAATTTATTGATTACAGAATTGTGTTAATTTTTGACCCAAAAGATAGATTAAAAACTTCTTCTCTGAGAAATAGATTAGATCAGGGACAGCGAAGTATAGTTAGAAAATGCACTGTAAGCAATTCTGTTGGTTGAATCAATCGGTCCGATTAGGTCAATCGGAGTTTAGTCGAAGTCATCTCCCTAGGGAAGCTTCACTAATTTTATCTCCCACTGCTCTATTGCGCAGCGCTCATAAATAAGTTCGCCGTATGTCGTAAATTATGCCCCCGGTAAATCGTAAACTAATCTACTTGCGCTATAATTACGTAGATTCTCACATGGCATACAAAATATAAATACGTCAATGTTTGCAGAAAGTGTCACGTGTGACTTACATGAGTCATACACGTGCGCGTTGGCGCATTCATTAAAAGCTTTTTCAATGAAAAATAACGAGGTACGCCCGAAGGGACGTCTCATTAACATTCGACAAAATTATACGGTCTTCGCCGAATCGATACCGGCCTCCTCTCGAAAAAAAATCTAGCCTTATCAATTCGAACATCTGACGCAACGTACACATATTCTTTTAGATAACCCGAGCACTCAAGCATTATAACAACGTTATTGCATTACACGATTACACCATTACCGTGATTGTAAGAACAATGTAAATACGCAGCCAAAAAATTTTAGGAATTTTTATGCGCTTCCATAGAGCGAGATGTGCAACCGTTTCACTCTATCTAAGAAGACAAAGTATTCTTTGCGCGAGCTCTATTTTTAGTCCGCTTTTGATAAGAAGAAAATAAACTACAAGTTATCCAGTAGATACCCAGTCTATCTTATTAGGAAACCACGTCGACGAAATTTCTTGAAAGCGACGTAATCGCGGCCGGCGCATCGCCACGTCATTTGCCGGTTCAAGCCTCCAGTGAACTTATTAATATTTCAACGATCGCGAGAAATCCTATTGGCGCTTCTTCGAAGATTCTACTCGATCGATCAGGCCTTCTCCCTCCTCGGGGTGTGTCTATTCCGCATGGTCTGCAGGCTTTATGTATACATACAAGACGCAGCGGGGTGCAACAAACGGAGCGCAAACGAAGGCTGGGCTGCGTGGGCCTCGCAAGGTATTGCGACAAAGCATAAAATTTAGACCGTGTCTCTATTTTCGGTCGGTGGGATGCAAACGTTGAAACAACTCACACGTCTAACGTTCCGATTCATTCTTCAAAGAGTCATTACACATTACACTGGTCGACGTGTGAGACGCGGATTGGGTTTCTTGAGTCGTTTCCCGTATAAATTTTTGGCCGCTGAATCAGAATCTGTCAGTAAAACTTTTCCATCGCATCTGGTTTTTGAAAAAATTGAGGTCAAATGTGCAAAAAAGGTGTTTTTAGCCATTTTTGACCAAGTATAGATGATGAATCCAATATGTCAAAAAATTAAAAAAAAATCTTAAAATGAAGGTTAGACAATATACTTTAAGCTAAGCAAACCCATAATTAATCCGCAATCATCCATCGCGAGCTACAATTAACGTTCTTTTGTGGTGGGATGCGCTTACGCCTCACCAGCCGTTGGCTGAGGGCCTGAGGAAAATCAGACATGAATTCAAAGTACACCACACTCACAATTTTCATCCAATTCAAGTTTGTTTTTTAAATTTAAGAGCGATAGAAAAGTTTTAATGACAGATTCGGATTCAGCGGCCAAAAATCTACAGGAAACGACTCGAGAAATCCAATCCGCAGCTGACACGTCGACCAGTGTTATTATTGCGATATTATTATAAACGGTTGTTTAGACTCGACGGTCTGAAATTAATTTTTCGTTTCTTTCATTGCGTCGAACTGACAGGAAAAGATAAAGAGGCAAGTTCTGTTAGCTACAGAGAACTCCCGGATAAAAATAACAAATATCTAAAAATTGCTTGGGTTGCGTGAAAACCCATGTTGAGAGAGCAGTTTTTCTGTTAATTAGAGGAAAAAATAAGATCGACGTTTACATAGATTGTTATCTAAATGCAATTTGATGCTATTAATAGTGCATAGATATGTAGATTCGAACTGCGTGATTCGCGTCATCGTCTCTCTTTCTCTGTCTCTGAACAAGCTTTGGATTCGAAGCTTGCAAGACTCTTTTAAACTTTAAAGCAAGAGTTATTTACACGATCCAAATTCGAACGGACGGATTCATCGTTCGGAAGTGAATTCGACTTTCGCGTGTGGGTGACTTCTTTATTTTACTTTAGCCGGCCCGGGCATTTTTACTAAACCCGGGTTACCGTACCAAAAATCAGATACAGAGACATGCCGTGACGTCGTACAAATTGTAATTTTGAATTTGACAATCGTATCGGTTTTGCGTTTAGAATGTGATTTCGGGAAGTTTTACTATCACGTACCGATAATATATATGTCGTTATGACGATTGATAAAGTCACGGGCCTCGGGACTAGGACTAGGCTATAAATATACGCTTGACGCAGAATGCGCAACCTCTTCCTACACTCGGCGGCGGAGGAGAAGAGGTAAGCGTACGCGCGTCTGGCGAAATGAAAGATGAAAGAGCGAGAAACCGATGACGCGAAGAGAGAGAGAAGCGCGTAGGTGCGTAACTAAGAAATCCATGTTGTGACGTCCAGAACATCCTACATATGATGGAAGTTCCGAGTCGGCGTTTTACGTAGGAAGAAGGAACGACGCTATCAGTCCCATTAAAATTCCCACAAAGCGAGTCTCTATACCTATAGCAAGAAAATGACGGTGTTCGATTTGAGTTTGACGTAGATGATTGCAATTTAATTATTTCCTTTGGAATTTTCACGCTAAGGTACATAAATCTCCGAGAAACCTCATATCGAGAAATAAAGATAATGAAATGAGATTTCATTGAAAAAGACATCGGCTCATTTGGATCGAGATTCTAGAAGAGGACCCTTTACAGTGCAAATAAAAATTTGATGATAGACATGAAAAATGAATATTCTTGATTTGAAAATATCTTCAGTTTCAACATGGAAATCTTAAAATGAAATTGTATTACGTTAAACGAAGAAAACTTGCTTGAATAAAGTCATTACATAGTTTAACCAAGAAAAAAAATGTTGAAATAAAGAGTTGAAATTCTTATAAGAAGATATAGATTGTTTCGTATATGAGCAAGATCACTATATAATCTTCTTATAAAAATTTCAACTTTTTATTTCAACATTATTTTCTTGGTTACATGAAGTTTTCTTGAGAGAGGAGAACTATACATTATATAATAACTTCATTCAAGCAATAAGTTTCCTTCGTTTAACGCAATATACTTTTTTTCAAGATTTCCACGTTAAAACTAAATATATTTTCAAATCAAGAATATTTTTCTCTTCTGTATAGAATTTATTTAAAGAATTGAACTGAAATAATTTAACTTTTCTTTCTTTAGAGTTTTATTTTTCCGCTGAGAAGTAAAGAGGAAGCAAAATAAAGACTAGGAAGATTTATGTTAATGTAGTCAAAGCGAATGAAGCTAATATATTCACGTGGAGAGCTCAATGCCGTTCTCTGTCTGATATCCGCTTCGAGCTCGTCTCGCGAACTATACTGCTCTCTGTTAAAGTGTTCCGCAGACTCCGAGGTTCACAAACGGTCGGTAACACAGCGTAATTACGTGGTAGACAATGAGTTTCTTATTAAGCATTTTCATCTGAAAAACTGCAATCGTGAACGACGACGAACCGTCGCGTTAGCTTCTCGTTCGAGGGAAAGGCGCTTCCCAAATGGCCGAAAATTTCGGGAAAAATGTTCAAATACCCGGTCAGAGACACTCGTTAAACAGCAATGCCGTAATTCAATAAGGACGCTCGAATTAATATATGTAAAACCGTACCGGAGTTATACGTTACGTCGCGTAAAAGTACGTCGCGGTCGCCTAAGTTTTTATTGCAAGGTCCGCCGAAGTCACACATACACGCATATATTATAAATACATGCGTACACACACACGCAGAGGGGTCTCTCTAGTTCCTCGGCGACTGAAATCTTTCTCTCGGGCGAAACTTCGGGACATAAAACTTCTCCGTGCCTTTTCCTTCATATATGCACTCCGCACGAATTATTAAAGCGCAGAGTCAGCAGGTTTTTGCCCGCATTTGTATATTT
This sequence comes from Temnothorax americanus, assembly GCF_048541705.1. Taxonomy (NCBI): domain Eukaryota; kingdom Metazoa; phylum Arthropoda; class Insecta; order Hymenoptera; family Formicidae; genus Temnothorax; species Temnothorax americanus. The sequence continues at coordinate 2,784,673 of NW_027509371.1, read as the reverse complement.
GTGCATAAAGTATACTTTGCGTGGTTTACATCACCAATATCTTTCTTCTCTCTATTTCGCTTCGCGCCGTCTCACTCGCGTCTTTATCGGGTTCGGTTTTTGTCCATAAATCAACCCGCACCGTCGTGGCCGACGCGCTCTTTGATCCTATCGGGAACTGCACACGATGCGTAAATTAACTAAATAATTCGATTCGTCGAAGTCATTTGCATGCGTAATAAAAATTACGCGTCAGCGACATAAAAACTAAACGCATTTCCGCGAACGTTTATCCCTGGCATCTCCTCTCGTTTCGTAAAGATCAATTTCTGAAGCTAATAATAATAACAATAACGGTAATTTAATACTCATTTACAATCGATACACGATAAAGTCTAGTTTAGAGTTAGAGAAACGAGCTCTTTTAGAGGACTCGACGCGGGAACTTCTTCGTTTTATGTCGGAATATTCGTTCGTGCGATCGCGGGGATACAATCGCAAGGTTTCGAGAACCGGATTCAAGGCTTCTTCTCGAAGCTGAAGGGCCGAAACGCGACGTCACGCGCGAAATTGTCGCGAGTCTCGCGTGCATCCACGGTCAGTGACGTCGTCGGTTCCTCTGCCGTGCCCGTGCACGCATCGTGCGCGCTTTTCGCGGTGACCATGCATTGACATGGTCCACCCGACCTTGGCGAACGTACTTTGTTTGTTTCGTGTTTGCCTTAAACACGCAAATAAACTCGGCAACAGGCGTTATCAGGTCCCGGGACGCATCAGTAAGCTCTCCCGGGTTACGATATAGCATCAGAAATTATATATAAAAATATGCGCAGTACAAGAGTAGATGATTGATTTGGACAGCAAAAGTCATTTTAAATTAAAGTAAAGGCCTTGGCATATGGAAAAACTTGAGCGGTAAGTAAATTGACCAATCATAAGTCAAATACACAGAAAAAAAGAAAGTGTTAAATCGAGAAGCAAGAATCTATAATCTTGAGATGGTATATAAATTGCGCTAAATTACATAATTAAGAAAAAAAGTTGAAATTCTTATAAGAAGACTATAGATTCTTGCTTATATACAGGTATACAAGTCTTGATATAACACTTCTTTTTTTTCTGTGTGTATGCTCGAAAACTTAAGATATAGCTATTTGTTAATTTGTTTACTGCTTAAGTTTTTCTATATGCCCCTACTTCTTACTTGCGAAAAGATCATTAATTGATCAGATTTATCTTCTACGACTGTTAAACCTTCTTTCTCGTGTACGAATCGTCTTCCTCGAAAAATTTAGCAATTCTTTTTCAATAGAAACTGTCCAGCAATTAAATAAATAGGATACAATCTAAACATCCTGAATAGCTTCTTTCGTTCTGTCACGAGATTGCATCTCTTAAAATCCCTTCATACGAGATAATGCAATTAATGTTCAGTTCGCGTGCGTCGATCGCAGGTACGGAAATATGGCTTAATGCGGCCTCGCCGGGGACCGCCATGATCTTTCTCCTTCCCCCTTCTCTCCCTTCCCGCTCCACGCGCCCTTTTTAATAAAAATATTTTCCCCCTCGGCCCTGTGCCGTGGCCCTTTCCCCTACTCGAGAGAACCCGACTTCATCCCTCTCTCTCTCTCGCTCTCTCGTTGGCTCGCTCGATCGCTCGTATCGCGGTGTTGGAGTGAACGCGATTCGGGGTCCCCCTCACTGGAAGCACTTAGCGTGAAGGTATTTGTCTATCGAAAACTATACCCTCGTTGCTCGCGCCGAGAAATCTGTCCCTTTCGCACGCCCTTTTACGAGATTCCCTCGCGCAACGCACGAAGGAATTGCACCGGTTTACTCCGGAGTGACCGGAGTGGAGTGGTTCGGTAGTTGGCGACACGTGTGCCCGATTTGTGGACACGGGGGAGAGGCGGATATCAACTTCGGATTTATTCGTTGGCGCCCTTTCCCACCGACATACCATCGCGTTCGCGCCGCGCAGGTCGCACGCGCTAAAAAAAAATGTGCTAAAAGACGCTAAGAACTTGTAAAAAGGAAAATGAAGAAGATGATAAAGCTATTAACTATAAGCTGCTTAATCACCTTTATACGCTCGTATCATAATTACGCTCGAAAATTAAGCTAAAATAAGTAGCTTATCGCGTTGTGTTATCGTATACATATACGCGAACCCCATTAATTAGTAACTAAAAATATAAATTTCCTTGACGCTCGCGATAAATCAGACTTATTATTTTTTAAAAAAGGGAGCGAGATAGCAAGGTGGATACCAACGTGTTATCTCCCGATTATAGAATATTCATACTTCTCGAAAGTTCGAGTTCCGACGCGAACGGAGCTTCCGCCACAACCGGAGCGCGTTGCCCCCCGCAACCATTCTAGATATCTTCGATCCACACTGTATAGGCGTGTGCATTATGCAACGGGGATTTTGAACAAGGGAGAAAACGAAGAAGTGAGAGGAGGGGTGGACGGATTTTGTTTCGCGGAGTACGACACGATGTCGTCGAGGCGATTAAGCGATCGTAAAAGCTTAACTTCTCCCGACCTTCAGCAATCAATCGACGCTATTGTGGCCGATGTTACCTTCGGTACACTCTGTATACGCGTGCATATACAGTGCAGAGGCGCTCTCCCTCTTTTTCCCTCCCCTCCCCCCTCTCAATCTCTCTCTTTCTCTCTCCCGATCTATCTCTCGCTGGAACCTTATCTATCTCCACCATTCTATCTGTCTGTCTCTCTTCCTCTCTTCACGGTCGGTACTCCGCTCGCGAGCCGCTGCCTCGGCCTCGGGGCGAGGGATAAGAGCCTACCATTGCAGTGCTGTCGCTATCCACACCTTACCCTGTTCCAAAGTTCCGAGTATCGAGCACGAATTTTATTATAATTTCACTCTGTATCACGTTTAGTTTATAACGAAAGTACAATGTATATTTAATAGAGTTAGAAAGAGGTATTTAATAAATTGCATGTGCAAACCGACGTCAATGAAAATGTGTATACTTGAAAAAAAGAAAGTTTTCTCAAAGATTTTCATAATATATCATTCATTAAAAAGATGCTGACAGTGTTGTAAGATATTCTTATAATATTAGAGGTACATCATCTATTGCGAAATATTTTACTTTCCATGTACTTATACATATGTAATATGTATAGAATGAAAAGAATATTTGACATTTTTATTAAATAACATGATTAGCTTTGTTCTATTAAACCAAACTGTGGATGGAGAGGGATCCAAAGATCCCACCGCTTGAGAGGGTTAAGATACAATATTTTCTTAATACAAATTACGTATTAAGAAAAATGTTCAAGATCGAAGGTACCTATTAGGCTAATTAGGCGAACGGATGCATTTGAAGAGTCCCTAATCGAAGAGCGCGCGGTCGCGGTCTCCTCTCGAGTTATAACTCGATATATCAAGAGGACGTACGCTCGAGCCGCACCTGCGTCGCGATCCCGCGGAGCGGGGGCGGCGAGGACGACGTCGGTGGCGGCGGCAGCGGTGGCGGCGGCGGCCGCGGCCGCGACGGCGTAGAGGAAGGCAACGAGGAGGCACCACCGCCAGACCGCCAGTAGCTCCCAGGCAGTGACTCCGTCTGTAGCGTGTAACCGGTGGGCGGCCTGCTACGCCCGCACCGTGTGTTATGTCATCGATGACAATCCCAGGACGCGGCGGCGGTGCTCCGAATTCGCACGGCGTGGAGTAAGCGCGAGTGACCGAGCGCAGACCGAGGATATAAAGTGAATATATACGTGGCGGGATACCCCGCCGCGGAGTGGAACGTACGGATTGCGAATCGCACGATCGTTCGCCAAGTTTCGATCTTATTGGCGATTCTTCCCCGGCACGTTTTCATCTTCCTCGTGGTGTCGGTGCCCTCGCGTTCCTCGAAAGAAACACCCCGCTTCGAGAGAAACACCTATAGGCGAGAAGCTGTAGCCGGGCTAGAACGGGCTAGAACGGGCGAGAGGCTCGTTGGCCGGTCGATGGGTCGAGCTCGGTGCCCAGCGTCGTCAGCGGCCGCGAGCTCGCGCGAGTCGACGCGCCGCGGCAACGAGCTTCGATGAGGATCGACGCCCGCGCCCGTGTCACTCTTGCGTATCCCTGTTCGGCGGCGCGACATCAGGCGCCGTGTCACGGTTCGATAGCCGGATGAACGCCGGCGACCCCGCGAGCGTCAGCGACGTCGGCGGCGCGACCGAGCTCGGGATCGGGAACGTACGAGCAGACGTCGACGAGCTGCTCGCATCAGCCGCGTCGGGACGATAAGGGACGAAAGCGGTGGTGGTGTCGCGACAGGATTCGTCCCGAATCGGCGGCGGAAGCTTCGTTCCGGGTCGACAATGGCGCGGTGGCCTTGAGAATCGATCGCGCGGGAGCGAGTCGGGTGAACGGTCTCCGGGGTTTCGGTCTGGCGCGATTGAATCCGCGCGATCCACACGCCGCGCGATCGTTTCGCGCGCGCGCGCGCGCGCGCGCCTACCGGGTGTCCACGATGCGCGGAACGGTAACCGGTCCGGTAACGCCGGGTCGCGATCACGTTCAAGAGGTACGTCGCCGCGACGTGCGGAAGCGCGACAGGAAATATGTGAACCACGAGACTAATTGTAAGTCACACACGTAGGAAGGTGATACGCGCGCGCGCAAAGAAAATCGCGTGTCGCATTACGCAGTGGTCGCGATAATTCAATAACGGTCACCGCCCGGTCATCGCCCAAGTCATTATCGATCGATCGGTCAGCAGTCGGGGGACCGGAAGCGATTCCGTCGGACGAGAGAGACAGAGTAATCACCGTTCGTTGAATGGAGTAATGAGCGGGGCCCCTGCGCGGGGCACAGTGCCCCGACGTCAAAGACGCCACCATCATCACCACCACCACCACCACCATCATCATCAGAAGCATCAGAAGCGCGTCCGGGACGAAGCGCCACGGGACGAGACGCTGGACGAGCCCGCGGAGAAGCGACCGAAGATCAACCCGATCTTCCTGTGGGCGTCGCAGCGCGAGCAGAGGATCGTCGAGGTGAGATGCGAGGATTACGACAAACGTAATCGCATCAAGCTCACCAAGACCGCGCAAGGATGGCGCTCGATACCGCGCACCACGTCCAACGGGTACGCGATTGCCGAAGCCGCCGCTTGCATGAAGACAACGACGGGCATGGCCGACACGTCGCCGGCCTCCTCGGTCTCGTCCAACGACGAGAAGGAGAACGGCAAGCAATGTCTCCAAGAACCGGCAAGCGCGACGGCGAGCTCCCTTCGGTGCCATCCGCGAATGTATTCGCCGAACGGCACGACGAACGGTTTGCTTACTGGCGAAGGCGCAGGCAGAAAGAAGCAGGCGGAAAGAAGAGGTTACGATGAAAAGACGAATCGTCGAGGATATTCCTCTCCCTTGAGGGCGCGCGATGAAATTAACGATGACGAGGGCGGAGAGAAAAATGGCGAGGAGGGTAAAAATCACGAGCATAGCAAGCTGAAGGATCGTCTGTCCAATTTGAAGAATAAGCATAGATTGAACGGCTGGATCAACCTGCAGAGATTGCAGATGGACAAGCTGTTCCAGCCGCGCGTCGTGCTGGAACTGCTGCAACTGTCGCAACTCCCCGAGAGCACGCATCAAAATATCGTTCACCATACGAGAAATAAGGACGCGACGGCGAGTGAGGCGAAGCGGATAGAGGAAAATAACGAGCGGAACGAGGAGAATGAGGAGAGCACCGTGGCGGAAGAAGATGAGGAGGAAAGAGAGGAAGAGATGGACAACGAGGAGGTGGAGGAGGAGGAGAATAGCGAGAAATCGAATCGGATGAACAAGGCGGGTATTCAGGACATATTGAACATGATAGACGCCACGGCCTCGCCCGTTCTCGCTACTGATACTCCCAGCGCCGATCTGCCGGTGGACTCCACTAAGACCTACGAGGTCCTCGACGAGGAGCAATCCGCTGAGAGAGAGCAAGTCAAGGACACGGATCTCAACGTCGACCAAGACGGCGAGATCGACGATAAGCTGGAGGTGCACGAAGAAAAGATTCTGGAGGATTGCTGCCTGCAGGAGGAGGTAGAAGACGAGAAGATCCGGGTAGAGGACAATCTCGGGCTGCTCTCGATGAAGAATAACGCCGAGACGACTGCGAATTCCTGCAAAGTCGCCGAGGCCGACGGCGGTTTCGTCTTCGATCGACCGAAATGCGGATCGGACTCTCTCGTCACGTGGAGGCCGAGCATACCGACTGAGGAAGAGGAGGCGCCGGACGAACCCGGCGAGCCGATGAAGCTCGATTACGACAGCTCGAAGCTCCTCGACGCCCTGAGGAATACGCCGGGGCTCTCGGTGTCCGTAATGAGAACCCACACGCCTGAAATCGGTAAGAGTCCGATCGCGCCGCCCGCGAGACCACCCTCAAAGGCATCCTCGTCGAGCAGATCGCCAGATTCTCAAGCGGAATGTGTCGAGAAGCTGCTGAAGAACGCGAACGACTTTGGTCGCGACGGCTCCCCTCGCAATCTGCCGGGTCTATCGATCGTTATACCGAGCTACCGCTACAAGAGTGTCTCCGGCCAGCTAACAGCCTCGCCGAACACGAAGCGTCGTGTCGAGTCGCCCGAGAGCACCGTTAGTTTCAACAAGGCCGACGTGTATCCGGAGGAAATGAAGGTGGACGGCTTTCCCCACGAGGAGGACGGGGACGAGGAGGAAGACGAGGACGACTGCGACTCGCAAGTTCTGGAAGATCTCAGACAGCAGAAGGCGGATTCACTGGCGTACGACGGTATCGACGCGGATTACTATAACGGGCCCGGTACCAGAAGCAATCAGGACGATCGCAAAACCCCGCTGGAGAATACGAAGAGCGATCACGCCTGGATCGGCTCTGGTAGAAACAGCGAGGCGCAGGCCAAAGGTAAATATCAAGATCTCGAGCACTTTGACGAGCAGGTCTTGGAGGAGCTGCGATCCCGCGGCACCGTGGTCTCGCCGCAGCCCAGTGGAATTCCTTGTTCTCCCGCGTCCAGGAGACCGTCGTCGGCATATCTCGAGAGGTTACTTCCTAGTCCGCCGTGTTCGGTTTCCTGCTCGGAGGACGCCAAGAGCGAATTGACGTTGAAGAGCATCTTGGCCTCGTCTAGCTGCGCGGATCCGCGGGATTATGACAAGGCGAAGGAGATAGTGCCGATCCGGTCCGATCAGAGCGTCGATCAGCCTATTTCTCGACCCGTGCACTCGAGCATCGATAGGAACGCGAGAAGGACTAATCAGCGCGGCTTCCAGGAACGTCTGAACGTTCACAGTCAGGAGGCGAGAAACTCCGGCCGGCCAATGTCCAGCGGCGATATCCACAGTACCTTTTATGCGGAACGCGCCGCGCCCAAGAGACCGATGTCCGCCGAGTGGCAACCGGCGACCGGACAACGGCAAAAGAGCCAGGTCGCCTATTACCAAAAAACCGTTAGTAAAACGAGGGGCCACTTCACCGATCAAGATCAGATCATCTGTTCCACGTCCAGCAGCATGGACAAATTCTTGGATCCGGCCAGACAGCTTCGCGAACTGATCGAGACTGTCGGCCACCTGATTCCCGATCCTCTCCTAGTACCTCGCGACTATTTGCCAGGTTTGGCTGCCGCGCCGGCGACAGAGATACCGAAATTACTGTCCAGCAGGCCCGAACTCAGGCTGCCCGAAGCCCTCACCAGGCCCGATCTTCTCCGGGACCCCGATCTGCTAGTGATATCGCTGGCACATCTGCAGCATGTGCTGGACCACGGCGAAGGCCCGGTCGCCAGGTCGCGGCACTCGTTACCGCAGCAACCTAGAGTCGCCCTTAACGGCGCCGTTAACAAAGGACTGTCCGGTTCGACGAACGGGAATGGCGTGAGAGGCAGCGGACTCACCCGCACCATTGTCACTGGTGGCAGGCCCAAACTCAGCTGCAAGCCGATCTGCACGCTGATGCCGATGCAGCCCATAGACCTATCGAACGGCGGGCGAACGCGCGTCAACCCCTATTCGTCCTTGCTTAGAGTGCGCAGTGGACTGCTCAAGCAGGAGTCGGAAGTGAGCTCTACCGCGAGCTCGCCGGATGAATCGCAGCTATGGCATCCGTTGTTCGGCAGGTAAAAATTCATTTTTACGTTTGCTTTTGCGTTCGCCTTCTACCTCACACCGTGGTCTCAAGTTTCTTTTGCTGATTCACGTAATGACTCTGGCGAGCGAGAAAAAGCAAAATGACTGAGCATGCAAATAGCATCGCCAAATAATAATATATAAAAAAGTTTAAATTTCATAAAAGAAACATAGAAGTATCAACTGAAATCTAAGTAGACTCCAGTGTGCAAAGACTAAACTTATTCGTAATTTTTTAAGAAAATATCTTGTTCAATTTTTTTCTTAGAATTTTTTACATAATGTTAGAATGTTAGAATGTTTCACATAAAAGCTAAAAGAGCTCGTAAAATATGTTTATTTGAAAAGTAGACTTCTAAAGAAACACAACTGATTTCGATAAAAAATACACGGTTAAAATTAATACGGTTCAATATGAATCACGCGATTGCTTCTTTCGAAGTAAACAATTCAATTGGTTGCGCTGAGAAAATTACGGGCGACTAATGAACTTGAGACCGCTCGAGGATAATCGGGACGAAGCGTCGATAATGATGATTATTATACACATTTTTCCCGCTGAGTTATCTAACGATATAAATTACGCTAGTGCGGTATTTGATATAATCAAACGTTCAGAGCGCAATATATCCGCTGAAACGCACGGAGGGCGTGCTAGAGCGAGGCGGCCGGCACTTCGGATATATTTAGAGCGAAAGAGGTGAACGGAGGAAATATAAAAAAAATAAACAAAGAGTGGCACATCGATGCTTCGCGTAACTCACGCGCAAATAGGTCGGCCTTAATAACGATCGTGACGAACCGGGTGCGCGAAAACAATGTTGTTTTCGTCGAACGGGCACGGAAGATGCGAGAGATGAGCGAGAGAGAGAGAGAGAGAGACGACGAAGCGCGATGATGTTTGGAAGAAAATCGACGTCGGAGTCGACGGGCGCAATCGCAGGAAGTACACGTTGATCCCTTCCGTGCTATTAACACCCGGCGACATGTTCACACGCATGTGAAATGACTGAAATGCCGTCCCCGTCTCTCGTAGGACGATTAAATTTGTATCATTTATATCGACCGTCTGCACACCCCCGAGAGATTCGTCATGTTTATGCATACGAATCGCGAGGCGCGCGCGTGAGAGAGAGAGAGAGAGAGAGAGAGACTGCTGCTTCGCGATTCCGTTTGATTCGCTGATCCTAGGTGGAATCGACGACTGGCGATGGTGACTGTGGTCGTCGGTGCGACGATGCGGGGTTCATTTGCATCTTAATACCGACGTAGCGACCGCGCGCTATCGCGACGTGACTAACAAACTCCACCGCACTCGGGCTTGCCACTCGAGCTTATAACGAACCGATCGCACGTCGTACACACGTACATCGACACTGTTAAATATTTAAATTAGATCGTACGCCCGTGCGCGACAGGCGCCTTGGTATCACGCCTCCTACGTCGACAGGTCGAGCATGACCTACTATACCAACCCCCGCGGAGGCGTCCGAGGAAGGATTGATGACCGTCGTTAGACGTAATTGGTAACGAAAATAAATAGACGCCTCGAAAAAAAAAAAAGTAATTGCCATGCGATAGCGAAAGTTTTCACCTAAAGTTCCGTTTCGTTTTTCTCGCCGTTCGTGTTCGAGAGGTCGACCCTTTTTATCCTCACTGTCCACAAAATTCTACATGGTTCCGCGCCGCGTTCAACCGTCTCGCCACCTATTCGAGTACAGCTTAGAATAGAACCCCCGAAATTGTACGTAGCGTACACCGAAATTTTTGGCAGCGCTCGCTCGGAAACGCGCAATTCGTCTTGCGAAGGAACTCTCGATCAGGAAGTCGTCACTCTCTCGATCCTGCGGCGAACGCTCTCGATCGCTAATTGGCGATCGAGACTTCTCTAATTAGGATCGCCTGCTCCGCCGCACGATCGGCTGCATTGGCACAATGCGAAACTGGGTCGTGGCAACGCTTCTCGACTTCTCGTATCACGTTCGTTTGTCTATGCCTAATTCGCAAGCTCGACATCGACGTCGACGAAGACGACGACGACGACGACGACGATGACAATGGAAAAGTACCATTGCGCAAGTCCCGCATATTTAGGATTCATAGGCTCGGGTATAGATTCGAAGGATCGATAACAATACGTGGGTAGAAAGGATAAGGTTATTCGGTGACGGTAGGTATGCTAATTCTCTTCATCGGTCACGTCAGGAAGGACGTCTCCGACGTCGTTATTCGTGAAGGATCACTTCGTTTACTTATATTATGTTTAGGCCGCTTGGCAAGCTTGGAAGCTGCCTCGATAAATCAGCCTTGTATTAATTTGATCGGTATAAGACCACGACTTTCTCATTCGTCCTTCAAGTGGCGTCTAAATTCTACTCGTTTACTTTTTCCCCCTCATTGAGGAAAAATTATAACCATATGTCACATTGCGATAAACTTTAATTAATACCTATAACTTTAATTAATATATCGCTGTTAATATATTTCCCATTCTCAATATCGTCATCAAAAATAGATATTTATTCGTATAACATGAAAACATGTTTTTCAACAGATAGACAATAAAAACATTCTAAATTTATATTTGTTTTGACACCTTCGTGGTAAATAATGGATACGAAATAAGAAATTACTTATGTAAATTAAACCGACGAAAATTTCGCGTCTTTGTAACGTTTACGGAAATCGGTATCCGCAAGTTTATCGATTCGCCACAGGCCCGGCCGGGAGAGTAGCTTGCGCTAAATCTCTTCGTGTCGCGCTAATGAAACGCGAGGGACAAAAGGACTTCGTCGGCAATTAACAGACGCGGGTCTCTCAGAAGGGACAAAGAGAGAGACCGGCCGGGAAGTCCCTCGGTCTCTCTCGCGTTTGGGATTACACGGTGCTTGATCGCGCGATCTCCGCGCGACGTAAACACGAGCACCAGCGGCTACGTGTGCCACATGCACGGCCTCGACGAAAGGCGCGGGGTCCCGAACGCCCTTTCGCCACGGCAGAGGCACTTGTGTAAATAGCATTAGGATGCTACTCTCCGCCGACGAGGACGCCGAGCGCGGGCGGACGGCTTTAATGAGAGGGAGAGGCATTAGAGGAGAGGGCCCTCGTCGTCGTTGTTGTCGTTGTGTGACGTCGACACGAACACGTTCATCGATCGCGCACAGGGCACGGGGAATTCAAAAGCGCGGAGGGTCGCGGAGAGCAGGAGGGAAAACGCCGGACAGGAAGCAAAAATTTCACCGGGGTTTAACCCTCTCGCGAGCGAACGGGCGGGCGGGCGGTCAAAGGGAGGCAGGGTGGGAGAAATCAATTTGTTATTCCGGCGTAACGATTTCGCCGAAAGAATCGTCTCATATTTCTTATATTTCGGAATATTCATACCTACTGTTATGGTTAGATTTCAATTTGCAGTTCAGGTTTCAAGTTTCTCCGCTGAACAACATGTGGGTTTTAGTTCCATTACATGCAAAGAATAATATGATTTTAATTGGAAAAGACATGGGATAATAAACGAGCGGAGGAGTTAGAAATTGAAATAATAGCGATTTGTTATCGTTTATTAACTGTCGGAACGTTTCGAAGCGGGTTAAATTAGTTCTTTTCATTTTATTTGAATATTTTTTATACATACTTCTCATTTCAACATATACGTTTCAACTAACTCGATTTACGTTATTTATTTATTCATTGATATTTCTTGTCGGCTGATAAAGACTCTAGCTGTGTAATCGAAACGCATTCCGACAGCTAAACGATAATAAAGCGCTATTGTTTTAATCTCTAATTACCTGCTCTAATCGCTTTATGACCCAAGTCTTTTCCAGTTGCTTTGCAAAGACGAGCTTGACTTTATTTATTATTTTAATTTGATTTTATATTATTATAATAAAAAATAGAGAGATCTGGAGAAAGTATATAATACGTATGTGAGAGAAATGTAGCTGACAAAAAGTGCACTATTTACGTAAGCAAAAGACGATACCTTATCTTCGAGTTACATCGAGCGCATGTAACGACAATATTTTTCCCATTATTTGCTCATATGGCGGTATTTCTTGCATAATTAGCTTGCATAATCGCGTCATTCCCTGTATGGCAAACGTCGCAAAAATACATCTCGAGAGAGTATCGCTCCGATTAGTATTCGTCGTGCAACTTTATAAATCAACAGGATGTACATCACTCGTTGATAAGACTTTCTGCGCATGTTGCAAGAAGGCGCCCGAGACGCTCGTGCAACGTCGAGTAATCAAGCGATAATTAAAAAATAATAGACAGTTCTGGTGTCGTTCTCGATGATGTAACGACGAATCGATACGCAGGAAACGGCGGGAAGGGTCGCGCACATCCCTGCCCTTCGTATAATTAATTTACGTGCCGGTAGATGGAATAAATCATAAACGCATCTTGAAAAGCGTAATGGCACATATATATTGATAAGCATAGGTCTATCGTAATGGCGAAGTAAGCCTGCGCTCAAATCACGCGAAGAAAGCATCAAGTATTTATACACAATATCTATTAAAAAAAAAAAAAATTACACGAATGTTTTAAATATATATCCGGATATAGTCGGATATAATTCTACCTGCTAAACTTTTCAACTTGCAACCGTTCGATCGAGTCCGGATCCGGATGCTTTTTTTTTCGAAGACTTCATAGAGTTCGATCCCGATCGAAAGGCCGAGTTAATCGAATTCGCGCGCATCCGCTCGTAACTGCGATATAATAGCCGCGGCGATATTTTCTCGCGGAGTATTGCGCACTCCTGTGTGTGCCCGATTCCGTCCTGCTCTACGATGGAATCTCCCGAGGAGATCTCCCGCCATAGAATTGGATCGGCAGGGACGTAGCTGTCGATGGGAGGACGAGAGAATCCGAGGGTCCGCACGATTTACGAGACGTCCGGTCCGGGATCGGCCGACGCTCGCCGGCCCTGGCCCTGAAGACTCACCTCGCCCACGTCCACGCCCACGTTCCCGCCGCAAAGAGAGGAAGAAACCGCACGAGAAAGGGAGAGACGGGATCGGGAAAACGAATGGAGAGAAAGAGAGAGAGAGGGATCAAGAACGAGCGAAAAGAGCTGAAGAAGACGACCTAAAGTTAGAAGAAGAAAAAGTCGAGGGACGGCTCTTCGTCGTTCTCTTCTCTCTTTTTCTGTCTGTCTCTCTCTTCCTGTTCGTTCTTACTCCCTTCATACGATCGCGTTGTCTATCCTCTCTCTGTCCTTTCCTCGTTCCTTCGTTCTTTCTCGTTCTTCCTTCCGCCTCCCCTATTTCTGTCCACTTTCGTTGTCGTTACCTCACTTTCTTCAGCTCGCTTCCTCTATCCGTTTTTCTTATTGCCTTTGGCTCACCGTTTCTCCTGCCTAACGATAACTCGCTTCGAACATTCGCGATCCGGGCTGCCCGAGTTTGCGGTGTCGCTTGTAAAGTCGTCCGTGTCGGTGACGAGCATCGCGACACAGTGATCGAGCCTAGGGGTCATTGGTCCCCTGGGACTGCCACAGGCAGACCCCTTCTCTACTATCTCTTCGCCGCCCTGCATCTCCCCGCCAACAACGCCAGTCATATAGGTATATCGCCAATGTGAACGCCCCTTTAAAAGCGGATCGATGATCACTAGGAAGCGCGCATACATCGCAGCTCGTTCCGTGCGAATGGGTGATAGTACCAAATTTTGGAAGCCATTTTAGAATGGTTTACGGGAAACAATTCAATTTTCACTAAGAAAAGGAAACGAAAATTGTTGCGCAAGGAGATGAATGAAAAGCAGATTTCGGGACTGAAGAGAAAAAATAATCCCACATTTATATTCCATGCACGTGCATATTTGACGAGAGAAGCATCGATTGCCCATGAAGCCGAAATACTATCGAGGAATGTATAGCCGGCAAAATGGAGACTATACGTCATAGAAAAGAACTCAACTTATAACGCGACTATTCGCAGGAAGTAAAATTGCAACAATCGCGCAACATCGATAACTTCGGGAGAAAGTTGGCCGCCAAGTTCCGTCGCTTCTGAGGAACAGGACGCGGAACGAGACAACTCGAGACTGAAAGTAACGACAGAGTCGGTCGAAACGGTGAACTCGATGCGCACGACAATCTAAATTCGTTCGACGGGAATCAGGGAATTGTAGACGAGAGTACGTCACGTCGAGCGTATATAGGATAAGTGACTTAAAGATAGACCAGGTAGGCGAAATGGAAATCTATGTGTGTGCGAGGAGCGCAGAATCGATCGGCGAAGCGTTCCTCGCTTACCCGGTCTCAACGGTCCCTCGCTAAGGAGTCGAGTAAGGAGTTCTGTTGCTCGAGAGTGCGCGCGTTCGATGTACTATTCATTAACGGCGTACACTCGGAGCCTCTTCTGTCTCTTATTTTAGCACCGGAGGGACGGCCGTCCGCTATTCGCGCGCGCGCGCGCGGCGGCGCTAAATAATGAAAATAGGAAATCGGACAACGCGGATCGTCGGAAAATCCGGCCGGGTTGATGACGCCAACTTTGTCACGCGACCTTGTAAGTATTTACGCAACGAGGGAGCCAAGGCGGAACGGGAACACGCATGCGACCACGTCGCCACGTGCCATCGCTCCTTGCGCCGCGGCGATTCGTACTTCATTAGCACACGGCCGCACTCGCGGATCGATGCACGCACACGACGCACACTCTCACGACGCGAACAATGGCCTGTGTTCTGTGTTCATTCGGCGCTAAATGCGTCCCTCTAATGCCGAGCATATGTGGGATCGCGAATGCACAGGCACGAGGAAATCAGATACCGGCCTACAATAATTAACGTAAAACGTAGCATCGCGCGAGTGCAGCATTATTTGCGGGTTATCTTCTCGCTCTGTACGTTAAATCTAAAATTTCAATTATTCAGATTAAATTTTTAAGCGTACGTAAACCACGGTGCAACACCGGAGAGAAACAAATTTACGTCGACATCTCCGATTCCTTCCAACAATTCGTAAAGCAGGTGTCCGTTTAATAATTAAAATCGGAGCAGCGTTTATTCCGCGACGAATAACACGCACGCGACATATTGTATAATAGTTTTTTTTTTTCCCCCAGAGATTTTAGTTTCGCCATAGAACGGTCGACGTGGAATCTTTCGCGGATCGATGTCTATGTATAGCCGGCGCAAAGTATGACTGTAGATACAAGATGGGCTATTTCGGCTCACCTGGGCCGTACTTTGAGCTTTCAGCACCGGCGTTCTATTATCGCAATATGCAATTATTGGCTTCGCAAACAATCTTTTTTTTTTTTCTTTTTCAATCGTCCGTCGAACAAGGCTGACGGGTCTCCCCGTTCGCGGAGATTCACTCGCAGACTTATGCCCGAACGACAGTCGGGAATTACACGGATAGCGCGTGTCGCTCGATTCACGTGGCTTCTCCTCGGGTGGATTAACGTCACCATCGCGTGAAATCGTGACAACCCAGGTAAAGATTCGCTCGTACTGGCAACGCGAACTCGACGCACGTACGCGAGCGCACACAAGCGAACTCGAAAGAAAAAAAAGACGAACGAACATGTCTTATCATCCACCGTATTTTTTTTTCTTTCATTGGCGACGTCATTGCGTCAATGCCGTTGCGCGATGTCGGAGACGCGACGATCGATGAAAGTAAAAGGAATGAAATGAACGAGGGAGGGGATTGTAAAGCGAGGAAGAATTGAACATTTGAAGACAGTGAGCTTGATCGCCGACGACGCGGAGCGTTTTTTTCATTAGAAAAAAGTGTATCGCCTGATGTAAAACCAAAGGGGATCTCCGCTCCGTCCCTTATGGGGAAATATCGTGTGCTTAAATGCGAGGAAAATTTACGTAGAAAACGAGTACCTATCCCCGTATTTCTAGGTAAAGGTAATACAGCCTTTGCGATGTACTAAATCCGTACAGAAAATTTTCAGAAGCAGCCCCAGGGCTGCTTTTAAAGATATAACAGGAGATTATCACCCGGGATTATCTCTTTTCTATGACGTATTTCGTACGCAACGCGTACACTAATGATGCATGAATTTAAATCAATTTAAACAAAAGATCGATTGACCTTCGCGATTAACATTGAATTGCTGAATAATATGTGTGAAAGGCGATTTGCAAACAAGGGTGACTGGTATGCACGTGTTGAGCTGACGTGGCCACGTGGCTTTTCTTATTCCGGGCGTATGTATTCACCACCCTTTGTATTAAGATTTGCGAGGCATTCGGCACCACCGTGAAGCCACATCGCACACCCTCGCCTATCCGATCGATGTGTGTATCGACACGTATACGCGCGTGCACGTACATGCGTGTTTATGTACGTGTGCGTGCACGTACGTGAGCGCGTGGGTGACTCTATGGAAGGATAGCTACGTTAGGCTTACCTCGACGTGCAACTGACGTGGTTGTGTGGTGGTAGCCATAGAGAGAGGAATGGAGAAGGAGAGAGACAGGAACGATGGGGTGGAAGAGACGGAGATAGAGAGAAATAGAGGATGATAAAGGAAAGTCAGAGGAGGAAGAGAGAGAGAGAGAGAGAGAGAGAGAGAGAGAGAGAGAGAGAGAGAGAGAGAGAGAGAGAGAGAGAGAGAGAGAGAACCACGTAATCTGCGCACGTGCGAACCGAGAGCACCTCGATCGATCGTCCTCGTCGCTGCAGAGTCGTTACGAGCTGAGTACCGGTAGTGTCTCGGTTAGTGCTAGGATCCGTACTACAGCACGAAGACTAGCGAGCACACCGGTACGCACTCGATACTTTCGAATACGCGAGATAAAAGAGTACGAGATGATTTTTCTTTTTGCTCGAAGTCTACGGTCTCGTATCTACCAAAAGCCAATGATTCGAAAAACAAATATCCGATTTGCGAAAACTCAAAAATTTAAATTTTTAGCGCAAGTTAACGTTGACCGGATAGTTGAAGAACAAAATATTTAAAAATTATTAACATTATATTGTGTGTATATGTATATGTGTGTATATATATATATATATATATATATATATATTATAAATATTTCTATTATATATTTATATAGTGATAAATAATAATAATAATAATAATAATAATAATAATAGATATATATTAACTATGTCTATAGCCTCTCCCAGATATTGAGAGTAAATATTATCTACAGCATAAAATAATTTAAATAATGCACGTTCCTTTCAAAGCGACCCATATTTTACCTCGCACGACTGAACGGTGGCTTAGCTGGAAAGACGATCAGTGACACGAGAAAAAGTACTTAGCTTATCAACAGATGACCTCAATAACCATCTAACCTCAATCTACCCGCAACCGAAAATGTTAAAACAATTTATACAGTTAAATAAATAGGGTCAATTTTGGATATTATCTCTTATCGTATCTTCAGTAGGCTATTTATATTAGGCTATAAGGATTTAAAAAATTACACTTGTACAATTTTTATAATATAATGAGTAATATATTATTGAAATATATAGAAAAAAACACATAATTATATGATGTTATATTACGGGGAGAGCATACAAAATCTATTTCTTTGATCCAGTCATAGTTATTTAACGTTTATAATTTATATGCATTACATAAATAAACATAATTTAAGTTATATATATTGGGATATAATTTGACTTCATGATCTATTAACACTGTACAAGTAAACAGCTCGTTTAATTTATGCAAAATGATAAATGGTGGAATACGAAAAGTCTTATAGAAAATCATTAACTTCCAATAATGAATCCAAAAACAGATTATGAGATTATTATTTGTCAATCGACGAATGTCCTTGAACTTCGTGCTCGTATTAAGTGACCTGCAATGAGAAATTTACATTGCCAAGGAAAAAGTTCCTGGCCGGAAGTTCTCCGCGTGGTGATGAAACCCACTGACGTTTTTAGGGCAAATGGCACAAAAGTTTCGGCCGACATTTCGCCCATCAGGAACACCTTACCTCCAAGCCTTCATCAAAATTTCAACACGGCATTCACGCGGTCGCAACCATTATGTGTACATATTTCTCTCTTATACGCGCGCGCGCGCGCGAACTTTCCCAAATAAAGTTCAGAAGTTTCTTTCAGACTAAACACAAGCGTCCGCACATGTGCAAACTTTCGCGAGATAAGTAAATCGGGGGAAGTTATTAGGCAATATCACTCGTTTTTTACTTCGCTGCGAGTCTATTTCTGACAAGATTATCGTTCACAAAGGTATAGACATGCAACGTGTGTAATAAAGCTCCAAAAGCTGAGAAATTTACGTTAACTTCGATCCCTGCATCGAATTTGGAATTAGCCGTGCATGAAATCCCGAGGGGCTGTGATATTAAAATAGATTATGTAAATTACTCATCATTTATATAATAATATAATCTATATAGCCGTAGCAGACAATGAAGAGCATCGATAAAATACGCCAAATAAAACGAAATGTAAAACGTAAGGACTGGTGCTCGATTCTTTCGCGAATTTATTCGCAAGATAAACGTATGCGCAAATGTTGTTCTTACAGAAAAGTTGCAAGTCGATTTACTATCGCATATAGCTTTTAACCAATCAATTTGCAACATTTCTGTAAGAGCAGAATTTTCGCATACGTTTCTCTTGCGAATAAATTCAAGACGCGAGTCCCTGTTCGTTTTAGCTGAACATCGGTTTATCTTTTCTCTTTTCCTCTCCAACGTGAAAAGAAAAAGAGGAAAGATAAGCCGTGCAAGAAGTTCAGCTAAAACGAACAGGCCTATCGACTATAAAGTTATTTTCATATTTTAATAAACTATATGTATAGGCTTTCCTGAATAAATCAAATAGGGAATAGTGAGAGGGGCAATCGGAGCCAGCGCGGTAATTATTGCGCAATCAAAATGATAATTAATCAATAACATATTCGGACGTTTTGACACTTTCTTTGTGTCATCTTCAGCGTGTAAACAAAATTAATATACATGAAAATTACAAACGATATAAATTTAACGGTCAAAAGCGATAAAATGATATAATCGGTCGGTCGACAAGCGCAGTCAAATCAATAAAATAATAAGAACCATTCGAATGTTCGGTAGTCTGTCAGGCTGTGGATATGCCAGTATGCAATTGCTCCAAATCGATCGCATCTTCGACGCTTAAGACCAGGAAGAAAGGAGAGATTCAAATTCGATTGTCCTTTCTAAAGCGTAAATCGGAGTCGCAATATATTATTAAATAACGTAATGTATCATTATTAAAATCCACAGGATTACAATTCCAATTTCTTACTTACGGAGCATTACAGAACAGAAAGTCGCAGTGTTAAAATGTACTTGTCACTCTGACGTGCCGTGAGTCAGTGAAGCGTTTGGTAGAAATCGGAAGGTTAAAATAATAAAAGCGGTGTGTACATGGGTTAACGGTGGGAATAAATATTACCAACGAAGGAATCTAAAATTTTGGTTACCTAATATCAATAACGTTCAAATAAGTGTCCGGTAAACTTTCCGTGTCCGTCTGCGCAGCCTGACAGACTACTGAACATTCGTATGGTTTTTATTATTTTATCGATTTGACTGTGCTTGTCGACCGATCGAGTATATCATTTTATCGCTTTTGACCGTTAATTTTATATCGTTTGCAATTTTCATGCATGTATGTTAATTTTGTTTACACGCTGAAGATGACACAAAGAAACTGTCGAAACGCCCGAATATATGTATTGACTAATTTTGATTGCGCAATAATTACCGCTCGTGGCTCCGATTGTCTCTCACTATTCCCTATTTCATATTTTACATCTTTCTCAAATATTTAACGTAGTAACGTGAAAGGTATAAAAAACCAGATTTTCGCAAATTTAACACAGAAAGAAAGAAGTGTCGAATTAACACTCTGATATACTTGTATATACAAGAATATATATAATCTTGAAATTCGAGATTATATTGCGTTAAACGAAGAAAACTTGCTTGAATAAAGTTATTTATATAGTTAAATAATAATTAATAATAATAAAGTTTTATATAAAAAAAAAAGTTAAAATAAAAAGTTAAAATTCTTATAAAAAAGATTATATATTCTTGCGTGTATACAAGTATATCAGTGTTGATTTAACACTTCTATTTTTCTGTGAATGTATAGCGTGAGATACATAATGCGTATCGCAAAATTATATAGGTTTGCAGTAATTTTTGCTCCTCTATTATAATTGATTCCGCGAATAATAAGTCATAAACGATCTACCAGAGATTATAATTAGAATATTTATCTCAATTTTTCGACGCTTTACGTATTATAGAATCGATATCTCCTAATAAAAAGAACGGGTGAACGCCTCCCTTAGCCAGGAAATTATAGTTCATTATTGGTTGGCTTAATATTTCATGAGTGTCGGGGCATCTTAATTGTCATCGCCGATGCTTAAAAGAGACGAAACAGGTCACTTCGGGCGAGCAAAGTTTAATCGGGGGCACCGCATTGATGACAAAAGTCGTCCAATCGTAAACGCGACATTAAATATTCCCGCGTCGCATACGTGATACTTTGCATATTCCGTCTACCTCTCTGACATATTCGATAATATTCGTTGCACGGTATAAGATTTAAATATATCGCATTGAGAGGAACGTCCACGTGCGTATATGTCAGAACGGGAATAGGATCGATATGGCGCGTATGCTGAGAACCATAATTTGCAGGGACACAAAAAAAAAAGAGAAAAAGACGACCTATAATCAACATAGCCGGCCGTGATGTCTCCTTCACCGCGAAAAGAAAAGGAAGGGAAACGACTTAAGACGCTAACTCATCGCACAAGCGAATTTTATTCATACGGACGCGACGTTTTCGCAGCAGTAATCCAGTCGATACCGAACTCATTCACCCCTATCGTGCGCATTTAGAGGAAAGAACGAGAGCGAGAAAGAGAAAGAGAAAGAGAGAGTTCCTCCTGCGTGTCGGACATAAAGTCCGAAGTTCTGGAGCGCCTTCGATCGAGAATTCATATTTCATATGCCAGTCGCCGTACCCGTTCCAGAGAGAAAGAGAGAGAGAGAGAGAGAGAGAAAGAGAAAAACGAGACGGGACCCCGAGACACATCGTTCACGGCGCCTCTGAAACTCGGCCATCTATATTTCAAATCGTGGCGAGCGCCCAGCGGATAGATTATCGTCGTTGAATGTGCGCGAGGAGAGCGCGTCCTCACCGTTGCGTCTCATTATACAAGGAGAAGTCGCCGGCGCGAGTCAGACGCAAAAAAGTTTTGCTCGCTCGCTCGGAGAGGGAGAATAGCTCGCGAGAGGCGGCGCGCTTCGCTTTGTGCGCGCACAACTTTCAGCCTGCCGTCCTGTCCTGTTTGAGCCCCTCGCGCGTTCGTTCAATTCGCCGGGATTACAATAAACAACCGCACCGTGACCGTTAATTACGACGAGCCGCAAATATCATCCCTCCCCTCTCGTCGGAGGGAGGAAGGCGCGGTCGACAATAAATTTTTCGCGTGAATACCTAAATCTCTGCCCGAAAAATATGGAGACGGGAAAACGGGTGACCACCACCGCTCATTGTCAGACAACACAATGTCCAAAATCGGGACATAAGACGTCTTATTGCGTTGTCTGATGGCCGATCTCCGCGAGCCTGTCCACGGCATGACCCTAACGAAGAATGTTCGTAACGTCGCGTTGCCAAGCGTAGAGACTATATACCGTCTCGTTGGATATTGCAATCATGGCGAAAAAATGCGCATTGTGTCTCGACAGAAACGAAAGAAAAGCGACTATTAAGGAAAGGATGTAATTATTTCTCGACGCCGTGAGAGGCTTTATTTACAGCCTCGGAAGGAGAGCGCTTTCGGACGCGTACGCTCCGCGCGCGGTGCACCGTCTCTCGGCAGCGTAAACGGAAGGCGAGTCTCTCTTTCTCCCTTATCTTTTCAAGCCGTTCCACCGTGTTTCTTTCGTGCGTTTCTTTCACGCCGTGAGAATGCGCCATATGCCGGTGTGCGGCCGGGGGTAACGCGGACGGGCGCGCGACTTCCAGCGTCGAGGAAGTCGCGTGCGAGTAATTGTTCCGATTACCTTTGCTTATTGTTGCATTATGATGTAGGAAAAGTGCTCTTAATTAAGCGGTGCGTCCTAATTGATCTCTCTCTCTCGACGCGTGCAGCACGTCCAGTCGCGATAACAGCCGCGCGGTTGCTAACACGAGGGATTAGTTGCGATATCATTCGCGAACGCAACAAACGCGACGTCGCGGCGCAGACGTTGAAATTTAATGGACTTGGACTTGGACAACTGTTCGAACCAACCGCGCGCCTCTTAAAAAAAATCGGTTTCTTAAACTGCTTACGGTTATAGGAACTGTGTGTGCGGCTGACAGCCGTCTCACGATAACAGTAACGGCTTGGAAATTTCCATCGGGTCGACAATAAAGTGTACTGAGAACCGGTCTCCAAGGTAATGCTGCGAGAAAAATTATTTCTCGAAAGATTAAATCTCTCGAATAATTAGAATTTCTATTTTCTTAACCGAGCAATCGTTCTTTTTTAAAGAGTCATATTTTTATCCTACATGTATGTTGATGAAAGTATTCTGTCGCTGGAACAGTGACGTCTCCTAATAAGTTTCATTCTAACAAGATTCGTCGTTATCAATGATGTATTGACGCATTCGCTAACAAAAGATATGCAGATACATCTCTAAATTGTGAAGTCGAATAATTGCCGGTTGGCGCTGAACCACCGACACGAGTTTTGCATTCCGTTATAATTACTAATCTAAAGCCCGTAATCTCGCTCACGTGGACATCGTGACGCTCGTACTGGATAACTACACGACGATATTCGTTATTTTTGTAGCGACGCGCGTATCTATTATGCGCAGAGAGAGAGAGAGAGAGAGAGAGAGAGAGAGAGAGAGAGAGAGAGAGAGAGAGAGAGAGAGACGGTGACGTCGCATCTCGCATCTTCCAGAGTTCTTTCGTCGCAGGAAAAGAGCTACTATATACGTACGCTCGCGTTATCCTCGCGAATATCGAGCTTCGCGAAGGTATGCGCATAATTCAGCGCATTCGTGGCTTCGTAACTGATTTCGTAAAGAAGCAACGCACCGAGCACGTGCGTGTCCGGAGGAAGAGATACATGTCGGAGGAAACGACGATCCGAATCTTCTCCGTTATCTGTGACGAACTAGGCGCGTTATTCCGCGAGAAATAACAAAATAGATTGCTATTATATTGCATTAAAATTGTTTATTTTATGCCTCTTTTTTTATATCGCATCGATTTTATCTCCCATCACATCTTCTATATTTTAACAATATAATTAATTAATCTTTACATTTTAATATAATAATTATGGCCTAGTTTACACTGATCACTTGATATACGCGTATTAAATAAAAAATAAGTAGTAAATTAATTTGATTGGCTGATCAGTTCAACTATATTATTTGATACGCGTATCAAGAGATCGGTGTAAACTAGGCCCATGACATTATAAAAGTTACATAAACGTAATTTTTTATAATGCGGATAATATATAAAATACAGCGATATACTCTACGCATATTCGTATTTGTCGACTAAAGTAATAAAATGCAACCTTGTTACATGTGTGCAGCCAGAAGAGGCAGCAGCAGCAGCAACAACAGCAACAGCAACAGCAACTGCAGCCGCCACAATCGCAGCTACAACAGCAGCAGCAGCAGCAGCAGCAGCCGCCGCCGCCGCCACAGTCGCAGCTACAGCAGCAGCAGCAGCAACACGCCTCCTGGCACAGGACCACTCTCGCCTCTTGACCACCGTGACCTTGACCCTGACTGCGAGTCCAGCGATTCTGAAAGGCTGAGAAGAAAGGAACCGCGAGGAACGCCGCGACGCCACTTCTTACGCGGTTTCGGCTACTCGCCGAAGGCTGCTCGCGCAGACGAGGCGGAGAAATGCGAATGAAGAAACGCCGGCCGGCGAGGACTTTCGCGGAATGACCGCTGGACGACACCCGCAGAAGCGTGCCCTTCCCCCTTCGCGGTGGTGTAGTCGAAGCGGTCGAATCGATTCCGTTCGTATATTTTATTTTAACCCGTCGTTAGTCGTCCGTTGTTATATATACGTCACATTCGAAATTATTGTATGCGCATAAATTATACATGGGAAATAATAATTACAATCTCAGGAACTAATACTTTATCGAGAACGGTGTTGAATAATTTTGTATTCAGGATTTAAAGCTATGATAATTTTTTTACGAATGTCATTAGCGAGATAATGAAGAATGAGATGAAATATATACGAGCGAGACTGACGGCGTCGTTAAGATTAATTATACGACACGCGATCCTAGTAAACTCGATGAACATTCGTAAATTATATAAAGGCGTAAATCATGTGATAAAATCATATGCGAACGTAGGCGATAACCAATTAATAAAGTAGATTAGAGGTAATCTATTTTGACTGAAGAACTCGGCAAACTTCTTCGCGAGTTCAAGTCGATATATTTTTTTGTTGGACTTTTTGTACTGAACAAAAAGATGTATTCTCATATCTGTGCAGAATATAATGCCAAGCCGTAGGACCACAGTATATAAATAATGTACACATCAAATGTGCAAGTGTGAAGAATTACGCAAGAATTAATCATGATAAGGTTGCAAATTATAGAACACCGATACGCGATTAATTTGCTATGGTACGCAATTATAACGGAAACCAAGAACAAGTATCTCGATGTGGACTCGTTGATGTGATGTTTTTGTAAGACTACACCACTGCTTCTACGGTATAAACTCCGCGGTTTTCTCTCTCATCGTCACAGTCCCGTAAAAGAAAAAAACCCTTGACACAAGTGCAATGACATGCGAACGCCGTGATGAGGCTTTTCTGTTTAGTACATGTTATCTGTTGCAATAGTAAGGCTAAAGTTTATCTATTACTAATTATTTAGATGAGTTTTTAAAACGAAACTATATGCGTGAAGCACGTCACGTAATCTTACTTCTTGAGAAGGTAGAGATTGGATCATAAGTCTTATAATTAGATTCTTAGCGAATAAAAGGATGAGTAATCAAATTTGTTCATTATAGATACAGTTTTATATTTAAAGTTGTATTTGATTGTTTTTGTATTATTTAGTGCAATTTCTTTTGCTCTCGCTAATTGTTATCCCAGTTGTTACTTTGTACAGTCTGTTATCGACTTAACGTTAATAGAATATGCATTCGCGTAATATTTTCCATTTTTGCGCGTCACGGCGATCGTAACTAGTCCCCCGATCTCGGCAAAGTAGAAATTAGTTGCGTCACGATCAAATATTTATATCCACGACTTACGGAGCCGAGTTTACACAAGCAGCGATCAATTTCCATCTGCGTGATTAACGACGATGCGTTTTAAGCTCTCCGCGCTCCGATAGTTTTGATTCTTCGCCGTTTAATTTCCGTCGTAAAAATCTCGTCGCTCCCCGTTGCGTTAAATTTTTTACGAAACGCCGAGTATCAAACGGTAAATGCGCTATCCTAGAAATCTATCGGTGCAGTTCTCTATTTCACGGAGAATTAAAGTCAACACTAATTTATTTATTTTGGTCGGCGTCTCTCTTTTTGTTTCTATTTGCCAATTTGATTTGCAAACATTGTTTCTTCACATCGCTTGATAATATACCACCCATAAATGAGAAGTCTTAATCGCTTACGGACAACGTTTGCTTAGATAGAACAAATATTACACGCGCTTTTATGTAATACCTCATATACGATAGCGCGACGAAATTTACGATTTTAAAAACAAACGATCGCACATGTGCACGTCAACTGAATTTATCTTAATATCTCGAGATAAATCTGGAAACTTTACACGATTGTTTTTTCCATATTTTTCTTTTCTTTTTTTTTATATCATTTCTTTATGCGTCACGAGCGATGAATGACGATATTGAAAATAATTCTTTCAAATGCGGTTTGTCCAGTTTATTCCGGTTAAAAATATCGCGGACAATTAAAAAGTATGAAAAACTGATCACGACTGTTTAACTCACTTATCGTTTGCATATGTATACGCGGCTATTTCCATCGGACACCGGAAAATTTCAGAGACACAATAATGTTAGAGATCAGCCATTTCGAAATAGTCACGCTTTAGTATTCCGATGGTCATTTATTATGTAAACGTGCAATCCTTATCTAATACCGTTGCCGTTACTCGCATTATGGAACGAAATTCGACGTTAGAGAATGGAAGGCTCGTCGTTGCCGCGTGTAAACTCGGCGATCACATCGACAGACTGAGCGCATATCGATCCTTTGCAATCCGACAGGTATAATACCGTACAACGATCCAGCTTTCGCCAAAAAGATGTGAAAATAATTTTTGACAGACTGCTTAATTTTTACATGTTACCCATGTATGTATCCTATATGTATGTATTTTCCGTATTACATGAAAATATCTAGGAAAACAAAGGATTGATGCGCGCGCACGGAAGGAAGAGCGGAAGAAAATAAGAAAACGGGAACGCGAGGTGTGCGTATAGCGCGTGAAATATATATGACGGAGAATATAGGTGCTATTCGGTAGTTAAAAAAAAGCGAACGGGGAACGAAGGATGGCGAAAAAAAGAGGGCCACGACGAATGCGTGTATAGGTAGTCCATTTATAGGTAGGGAAAAGGTATTTTATACGCGATGTGTATTGTACACGCGTGCCCGAAAAAAAGACAGCGTGTGCCCACACGCGCACGTTGACAACGCACGAATGCACGGGACACCGCCGCGCGCGATACCGATTACCGTTTTATCGGAGTCGAAATCCGATACCCCGGCGTAACCACGACGAGGAGAATTCCTCGCGCGGTGACTCGCCGCAACCATTTGGCGCAGTTCTCATGCTGGATTTACCTCGAGTCGTCTCTCCGACGTGGATTAACGTTATATATAGTCAACCAAATTCCGCGGTCCCACTCGTGAAATATGTATCCCCGTGACATTGCAAACGTTTCGAGCTTCGGATTAGTTTATATCATGTATATACCAATAACGTATGTCGAATAATTAGGCGTGGCGAAAACTCCAATAGAGATATAAAGGATAAAACGCGCGGAGCATAAAAAGCAGAGGATAAAATTTTATCCTATAGATATATTTCATAATATTCTTTCTTTCTCAAAACCACGTGACTTCAAATATCTGATGTAATAATGTTACGAAGATATTACCACGTACGACTTGACGATAAAAACTGCTATAGAGACGTCGAACTGAATATCACAACCCGAAATGAGGCGTATATCAACCGTATCATTTATCCGACACCGAGATTTAATACAGCGTGCAGGGATACATGGCTCACGATCGTGGAGGGAATTCTCTTTAATATCATAGCTGGAGCTACGATCCAGAGAGCGACTATTATACGATCGGAGAGAATTGTCAATCATTTAATTAGTCGAGCCAATAACTAAGCATTGAATTAATTACACACACATGCGCGCGCGCGCGCGCGCTTACACAAAAAGAGAAAGAGAGATAAACCTTCCTTTATATTTATATCACGACCGCGACTGCGATATAGAGAGAAAGACGTATTAATTATCACGGATTAATCGGAATGAGCTCTAGAGTACTGCTGAACAGCAGCTGTTTGTGCAAAGTAGAAACGATGCAATTTCGCATCCAATTTTGCGTCCCACGGTCGCAGATAACGCGGAGGCGATCGTCCCCAGAGCGCCAGCGGTGCATCGGCCGTTCCAATTCCGACGGAAATGCGACGGCGGTTATTAGCGTGTCCGCGGCGACCCCGTTTAGAAGCCGCAATTTTAACACACCTACAAACGGACCGACGACAACAGACCGCGTGGCACACTATATACCACTGCGGTTAAAAACAAAGACAACGACTGTTCTGTCCCCGTTTCGCCATCGGTAAGGCGATATACGCGCGCTGCCATGCAGAAGACTATATCAGCGAGAACGAGACTCGACGGTAGTAAAAAAAAAAAAAAAAAAAAAAAAAAAAATTGCTTCTCGAGCGCGACGCAGTCGGCTGCAGTGTATACTCCCTTACCTCGTTCCCAATTCGAGAGGAAGTTTTAATTGCAGAAGCCTGGGGTCAAGGCTGAATTAATATATAAAATCCGATTATATATTATAACGCATAACCGACACGCGAGAGACTTTTATCGGACGGAACTTTTACACGTGTGAAACGCGAAAAAAATGCTTTTCACCTTCCATACGAACGTTTTTAACGAATCTTCTTTTAGTAAAGAAACAATTTCTTTTTTATACGATTGGAAAATTGCGTGAAAATCATAGAGCTCACACGAATGTCGATTGCGGGGAAAAAATAACACGGCATATATTCCTTAGATATTATAGTTTAATCGCGATTTACGCTTCATTATTCTTTCCATATTCGAACCCAGACGGTGCTAATGACAAATTATGATCCGCGAGACTTAGAACCAGAATTAATTCGTGACTTATTACGTATAGGTCGTGAAAGGATCGTCGCGTGAGATGATATATCTCGTTACCTGCGACTGTGGCATATACGATATTAATCATTATTACCCTCACTAAGTGCGGTAACGCGCGCGGAATGTATAAATTCGTATTTGTTTGTTTATTTATTGTTAGGTAGAGAGCGGATGTGACGCGAAGTTCCGCGGCTAGGCAGACATCACCAACTTTTAGATGATCGAGACCCTGTGACTGTTTAGCCTCTAGATTTTATTAGCGACATAAAAATGACTAAAATATTATTTTGTTGATATATACATATTATATATATATATACATATATATATATATATAATTACTATTGACTATGAATTATGAATAATCTGTAAATATACGAGAGAACACCGCAGTGTCGTGTGTCTCTCCTATAAAATTATCTCTCGAGAGTTCTCCCTATGTACATAGCTCCTCTCATCCCGAGATTTTTCCAAATCGATTTAAGCGTGCGTGTCTTAACCCAAGTCTTTAGCGAGTTTATCGTTACGTTGCACCAACCGGAGGAGACGATAATTGCTGGAGTGATTATCGCTGCCACTTACCTTGATCTATCGCCGCTTTCTGCGTTTTTGCCGATCTGCTCCGCGAAGAAATATGCGATCGATGCGTCGTCTGTTCGATGTCCTCAGCTGGTGTGGAGCGATCGATTCGAAACACGTCCGATGATCGCCGCGACATTTCTTCAAGTTCAACCATCCGTTTTTTAAGAAATTCAGCACGATGAATTGATGATTTAAATTCCAGGTTCACCGGCGAATTTACGAAATTATATACGCGTCGACAACACACCACGGCAAGAACGATCGGTGTCGTGCCGCCATACTATATTGACGGCGAATCGGCGATCTGAAGCAACGCGAGAGTGGATGATCGAACGCGGACGATATATTTTATGTAAATTCGCGCGCGAAATTCGACGGTCTCGTTGACGGGGATCCCGAAAGCGAATAAGGTTATCGGCAGCGATATACAATCCGCGCGAACTTGCATATAAACTCGCGAAAATTCACAGCAACGGGGAGAATCGAATTCACTATATACTTCATTCTATACGCGCGAGCGCTCCGTTGATGACTTATTCGCTCAGAAAAAAACCTATCAAATTCGACCGAGAAGCGAAAAGGCCTAAATTGGCTTAAAGGGCACTAAAGGGCCTAAAGACACGATCGCCATGTTGTCGGTGAATCTTAAACGCCAAATGCGATATTTCACCAAGAATTTGTGCGTGAATTCGCGTTATGCAGCGATTCTAATCGACGCGAGAATCGCGAACGCTATAAAATTTGCGGGAACGGAAAATTAAACTCTCTCGGCTATATATATTATTCCGTTGATGACTTCACTCAATAGACCGCCTCGTTGAAATGTGGGGAAATGAACTTTGCGCAAAAAAAAGCGCGAACGCCGTTGCTGCCCCATTGTTCGGTAAGTTTCTTTGTCTCCCTTCAGATTTCACTATCGTATTCTTGCAATTCCACACACGAAGTAATAAATCCAATTAAAGAGCAGCGCTCGCCCTCGATTCGAGGAAATTTTAGATAAAAACTGTACACTTTAATCTCTACAATCTGGATCGAAAGTCCAGAATCTCAAAAACCTGTTTATCGATTCCTTATTGATTTGTCAAGTGTAAATCTACAAATCAAAATTAAAATTCCTAAATATTAAAAATGTTTATTGATACACACAAAATAAAACATAAGAACTGCAATTTGAGCGTTCTCAAAACGACTGAAACGGTTTCGGTCGTCGAACTAAAATTTGCGTAAATTTCGATCAATATATCGCTCGCTGCGGTTAACAGCAGTTGATAAAGGTCTGATTGAATCGATCCTATTCATATTTGGAATGTCCTCTCGTGTATTATTCTCAAACAACAGAAAAATCAGCGAAGAGAGAGTGAGAGAGAGGGGCGAGGAGGGAAACGAGAGAGAGAGAGAAAGAGAGAATACCCGGAGAGAGAATGGCATGCGCATTGAGATTGAGAGCGTATATTACAATGAGCGTACAATCCTCGCTGAAGTTTAATCAATTTTCGCGATACCGGCCATATTTCATCCTACACGGCGCGAACTTTCTCGCAGGACTGTACCGCGCGAAAAAGAGAAGGAACGCCGCGGCGCGTGAAGTTGTCTCTCTCGGATGACGTTTCGAGTTTCGAGCGCCAGTAGTGCGCGTTTCAGCACGGATAAAGTTCAGTAAGGTCACCGTCACCAGTGGTCACCAGCCTCGCCGGTATACGGGTTTGTGTTTCTACGCGTTCTCGCGTTTCCTCGTGAATTTTTTCGCGCTCGCCCTCTCTCTCTCTCTCCCGCCTGAGTCCCGCCACGTCGATCCGCCGCGAACGGTCGGTCCGGTCGGTCGTTCGCTCGTCGCTCGCGCTCTCCGCAGTCTCCGCTGCCATTTCCGACGCGAATCGCGAATCCAAGCTGTCGTCATCGTCCGCTTCCCACGGACGAGCTCCGGGCCGACGTCGACGGCTGACACGTCGCGCGAGTTCTCTCCCGCAGCTCCGAGGAGCCGACTTCTCCCGAGTACGTGGTACGTGGTCGAGGTACGTACGACGATCTTATCTCGCCGCATTTTCCTCCCTCTCCGCCACCCGTCCCGTCCCATCGACGCCGGTTACGTTACCTCAGACTTCAGAGGTTAGGCGCGCGCGCGCGCGGGCGCGCTCTCTCGCGCATCTACCTTCCTGCGATATAAGACGTTGTTCCTTGCCTCCTGCGTCCTGCGAGCTGCGAGATGAGATTCGCGCAGCGATCGAACGTCCGTTGCGCGCCGTGACAATTCTTAACCCGGAATCGGTGTCGACCACACCGCAAGTGGAAAAGGCGATTTGGAAAGGGACGAGGGACGGCTGATGTCTCGTTGATTGCCGATGGAACGAACTCTCTGCGGGAGGTTAATCAGCCCTTTAGGACCGTTCTGTCAGGTAGAAAAGAAACCGACTTCTCATTAGGGCCTCGAAGGGTCTCCGAAGATGCCCTTTAATCTGTAAAATGACGGTCGGAGGAGCATGATTCACCGGCAGCCTTACAAGCGTAAGTCCTTGGGAATTCATCGTATTTCTTGAGTAAATACCGGGAAAAAAGGAACCTACTACCATTGTCCTTCGTCGCGGAAATGGTGACAACCTGTCTGGGACATCATTTGCGCGGAAAGATACGTAGCTGAGAATTACGATGGAGTTTGCGCGACGGCACATTCAGTGTTTATTAAACATGCTGTGAATTGCTTGTTAACAACGTATCGTGCGTAGTTAATGTCAGGCCATGGAACGTCGTAGCGCGGCGATTGCGTTTGCAATTGAACGTTTTTTTTTAGGAGGGGGAGGAGAATCGATACGATTAATATTATACGAAATGAGAAATAACATCGGCTTTTACGTGAAATTAAACGATAAATCGTATCTTGTCTAGTACATGGCGTTTCCTAACCTCGCAATGCTCCCTCGATAATGTAGAGATCTATCTGAACAAAAATTGTTGCTGAACCTTATACATTTATAATAGAAATAATATATATCTTATAATGATAATATACATCAATAATGCATTAATGATAGCAATACTAATACATGCGTTAAATAAAAATATAGGATTATTTCAATAAGTATCAAATTTTAAGTATGCATCGTTTATAAGTAGTAATTTTTAACAGTTTATTGTTTTATTATAGGAATGAACCGAAGAGGTAATCGAAAGGCAAAGTTGTGAAGAACATAGGAAGATATTTTCCTCCATTCGCTCCGAAGATGGTCAAGACGACTCAGATGGTAACAATGTGTCTTCTAAAATACTAAAAGTTCATCATTCGTCATCAAATTAAGATGCCGGAAAACTGATTTCTGTATCCGGCAACAATGGCAGAAAATACAGAAGAAAGTATTACTGTATCAACGGAAAACGAGATGTCTTCGGTACCAGAGGTTCTTTTGACAGACGATGGAGCAGTTTCCCCTGATAAGCAGGAGAATCGTGAACAAATTGACATTGACCTTGACAAACCATCTACTTCTAAAGAAGCTTCAGCCGCCACTGCTGATGAAGAGAAAATTGAAGGTGCAGATTTACTTAGGTCTAAAAGCCAACAAGATGCTTTTAAAACCGATGCTTCTAAAACCGATACCTCTAAAACCGATGTTCCTACAGCCGATGCTTCTGAAATCGATGCTTCTAAAACCGATTGCAATGGAGATTTGACAGAGACAACTAATCTCGACGGGGTAGAAAGTTCAGAAATGATTGAATCTGAAACTACCGAATTTGAATCTAGAGAGAATTCCGATGACATTTCTATAGAAACGAGTAACGAGTCCGTTACAGAATACCATTTTTGCCCTACCACCAAACAGAACAATCTAAACGATATCTTAAAAATTGTTCATGGAGATTTAGCGATGGAGATGCTCCAGCACGCTGACAAGTCTGCAACAGTTAAAGACAGTGACGAAGACAACAATGAAGAAGAACAACAAACGGTAAAGAAGAAAGATGACGTTTCGACAGACGATGCGGCTGGCAATGCAATAAAATGTACTACTTCCGTGTCCGTAGAAGATAAAAGAGACTCTATAGAATCTTCTGAGAAGACAGAAGAGAAATTAAATTTAGAAATTGTCCGTTCTCCAACCGCGATTGGCGAACTTATTGAAGAACAGCTTGCTAACAATTCTACATTATCGACTGATCGCACGGATCACATAGTAGAGTGGGTTAAAAACTCGGTACTGAAGGCGAACGAAGAGAGTAACATCATTGAAGAATCTAAAGTTGAGAAAACGACGAACGAGGCAGAGAAACGAAAGATGTGTAGCGTCACCCCGCCGTTCGTATCGTCGAGAAAATCGCAGAAGCTCGTAAGCAACATCATAAAGAAGAGTATTAAATGGTGAGTACCCTATGTTTAATTCATTACTGATTGTTAACCGCTGATTATCAACTGATCGAAATCGAAAACAAGAAAATAGGAGGTAACAGAATACTTCTGTTAAAATCTATTATCTTAATTGTTGTATTTTTAATCGTTCTTATCTCTCAAGCTAAATAAAAATTAAATAATTGGTTTTACCTTAAGGAGGTTCGATGGCTACAACAAAATGCAGAGAGTTTCATGAAATTTTAATATGTTGTTCTGGAATGCAAAATAGAATTATGTGAATTTTTTAGGAATTTTTCACCGTCCCGTTTTGAGAAAAAAACTACTCCAAAAATTTAAAAAGTACAATTTTTGGATTAAATTTTTTTCAAAACGGGACGGTGAAAAATTCCCAAAAAATTCACATAATTCTATTTTGCATTCCAGAACAACATATTAAGATTTCATGAAACTGACTGCATTTTTAACATAGATTTTTATGGGAAATGATATATTGCATATACCTTATACCTTCAGAATGAAATAAGTGCAAGAAAAAATGCAAATGATAACGAAAGAAAAATATGCACATGTAACTTAATAATTTACAAATAAATGAGCGAAAGAAAAGGGAAGGTTACCGCACATTTCGTAGAAAAATTAATTATTAAAGCATAACGTGCTTAATTTTTCGTCTGCTAGACTGCCACGGTCGTGAACGACGTGAACAGCAGCACGCATTATACGCACGCGGCGACCAGTCAGAGCAATCCCCTTCATTCCCACTACAAACGCTAGTGCGCTGTTTCCAGAACCCCCGCGTCCCACTACTCTCTCCGCTGAAGCCATCGAACCTCCTAAAAAAAAAAAAACATTTCTCAAAACCAAGTATAAAATTGCAATACTATGATGTGAAGAGGTACAAAAATATATTTTCTATTAATATTATTTGCACGATAGAGAGAGAACTAAAAATTCTGAAAAATTCTATTATAGATAATTTTTTTAAACTCGCGTTCGCGAATAGTATTCAATCGTATTCGATTTCTTCTTTCTGAACATCGCGAAGATCGCGTATCTATTTGCGCAATTTCGCGAGCACGTTAATGCGCAGCAGCGCAAGAATTTTGTACACCAGAAAGAGTTTCTACAATATAGAGAATATTACTCCGTTTTCTTATAATCGTTCTTTGATGATGGCCGAGATATTGGTATTATCGGCCGATAAAGCTGGGATAAGTGGTGAGCATACTGATGGGCGCGCAAACGCACGCTAACGACGCCGGGAAGCGGGATAGAGAAAGAGAGGTGAGGCGAAGACAAAGTTGCAGAAAAAACGAGCCGGAGGGAGCGAAATATTGACCGTGGAACGATAAGCAAACGTACGGTGGTGTCGATAACGGGATGACTATTTCTGCAACGCACCCTCTCCTTCTCCAATCTCCGCTTATCTGCAAGATAGTATGCGTGCGTGCATCTTATTTTTCTGTGTTTGTATCGTAAATATGTTATTACCCTTTTTCTCACATTCTTGATGTCTTCTATTTAACGTCTACCACATGAAAAGATAGGAAATCAATTAACTTAACTAAACATTTGGTGACTCATAAAATTTATCAATTTTCTTTTGAAGATTATTTTCAAATACGAACGTATCTAATTGTAAGATCAAATTACGCCCCATTATTCCATAACGTTTTAAATTTAAAACTGTGTCTTACAATAGAAAAATTACACCGTAGAAAAAATTTTGAAAGTTTACTTGTCGGTCTTTTTCGAAGACAAACGCGTTCTAGTACCTGCGTCTAGGTATGATAAATGATAGGTGTTGAGAAAGTCACTTGTCCAGCAATTTTCGGCAACATCAAAAGCATTGTGATTATGTTTTCACTTATAATCATTTTTCTTCATTATTTTAGTAGTAAAGTACTTCAAAAAAGATATCGCAACTATAATCTATGTAATTTACATTTTTGTTTTTCACTATTTTAATTGCTATAATTAACAAACTTTTGAAAAGAAAATTACAATAAATCTTTTAAAAGAATTACAATTCTGCTGCAGTTATGATATTTTTCATTGGTATCGCCAATTTTTGTCCACTGGAGAACATTCATTTCTGAATATGAATCGTGAAATACGTTTTTTTTCTTTTTTTTTTTAAATAAATGTATATTTGGTGCACGCAGAAGATATCGTTCGAACAGGCGGGTAAATAAATAATTTTGTCAGTTACCGTATCGTATATAGTTACGGTATCAATGCTTCGATGACACGAAGGTTAAACGGTGACAATATGTTGTTGATGACGCCATGCGTAACCTCGCAGTTGAGCGGTGCTGCGTCTCGTCTATGATATCGCTATCAAGACGTTACCTCGATGCGTGTACACATCGATACATTGCATTGGCAAAAAAATAAAATAAAATAAATCGCGCCTGAGCCAGTGAAACGCTCGAGCGTGGGCAATGAGCAATTTATGGAATTAAATTTATCTGGTTTTCTATATAATTATATATAGGTATATATATTTGATATTACATAAATGT
Organism: Temnothorax americanus; assembly: GCF_048541705.1. Classification (NCBI taxonomy): domain Eukaryota; kingdom Metazoa; phylum Arthropoda; class Insecta; order Hymenoptera; family Formicidae; genus Temnothorax; species Temnothorax americanus. The sequence goes on along the minus strand of NW_027509371.1, from coordinate 2,748,680 downwards.
ACCCACAATGATAGCCAGTCATTTAGCACAAAAGCAACAAAACATTACGTACGATTATTTATTTTATGATTGCGTATCACATGTTCGGTTCATGGTTATTGTCAGTTGACACTGGACTGTCTACCGTTTAATATATAGTAGAGCTATTTTTCCATATAATATAGAAACCAACAATGGTGATGCACCATAATGCATTATCTTCAACTGGAATTTTCCTTTAATGCCTCTGCGCTCTTGTCATTCTTCATTATATCGCCGCTGAATAGACAATTCTTTATTAACATACTTATTAATATTTATTATTTATTTGAATTATCACCTACTGATTGTTACCTAATATATTTTTAAAACTAAATAAAATGACTCTTTTCTTTGGCATCATGTTGCTGTCGATAAAAATTTTTTCGTTGTTCTTTGTTGTTTTATAAGAACATTTTGTTTCGTCAATCTGCAATGATTCACTGATTGAATATTTTGAAAGTTTTAGAAAGTTATTTAAAAAGATGCGCTTTATCTAAGCATGTAAAGCGCATTCTCCTGATATAAAACTGGCTTTTTTAAAAATATGTTTTACTCTCTTTTCCATTCTTCTCTTTGTTATCATAAAACGTTCCACAGAGTTTTTATATTATAGATAATATTTTATCAGCTTCGTGGGTAACTTTGTACTGTCTATCCAAGGTAGTTTCTGGAAGAGCTATCATATTGGAGACGCGATTTATTTTTTGATCGATGGATCGACATCGATGACGAGAGTTTTTCCAAGTGCCTCTCGGAGTGCCGCGTAGCCAAGACTTGGGATAATTATAATACGCGATCGACCAATATGTGCGCGCGCGTGTTTTACGGGAAGGCTATCCAGTTTCCATGGTCCCAGGCCAAGGCTGGTCTCACCCCGCAGCGACGGCAGCGGCAGCGGCAGCGGCAGCGGCAGCGGCAGCAGCAGCAGCAGCAGCAGCAATAGCAGCAGCAGCAGCCGCCGCCGCCGCCGCCGGATGAAAGTGGAGCGGCCGCGACGACGCAAGAGGGGCGTTAATCCCCACGAACGGTACCATAGAAACGGTACCGCTAGGGTCGTTATGCAGTCACTGCCATGCCTGTCGGAGACCAACCACTCCGGTACCGACTGGAAGGGCTCGATCCATCCAGCCTTTCGACTCGATTATCCCGACCTTACGGCCCTATCCACGATCGACCTACGCATCTTCAATCCTTGCGTTCGTCGATATTTTAATATTTTCTCACGGGTGTTTCTCAGCAACAGCGTCTCGCGCTTTACTGGCGAGAATGAAAGAGATTTCATTAATTTAACTTGAGCTTAAGAGAGTCGACCTTAGTTTAATAATGTAATTGAGAATGCAGACATTAAGAAAAAGTAGAATTCACAATCGAACAATGTTCCTACTTGGCCTGCGTGTTTCATGTTCAGAACGGTCTCATCTTTTCGCTGGAACTTGGCGGTCGACCGTTCGTGGCATATAATCCAGTCCAAAGACCTTGAAGAAAAGGGAAAAGTCTTTGTCCGCAGTCCCCTGGGCGAAGGAGACCGTAACCAGATGTCAGTGATGAGAGTTTCGACCGTACGTGGCGCGTTTGTGTGTTGCGTGCGTCACTTTTTCACATAAACGCACGCACACGCGTGTACCTCTCTTGTGTGCAGGACGTTTACATGTGCGGTACCACTATGGCGGGAAGTACTATTCCAGACCCGCTTCTCTTCCCCGAACTTGAACACGCTTTCTCTCGCTACGAGAAAAGTCGATTAGTATGTGCAAATTTAGATTGACAACAGAGTTAGTGAAATTATTACCTGCGTGAAAATTCTGATACTTAATGAAATAATGGAATATATTTGGTGGACGAAATAGACACTTACTTTGATCAACGTTTGTAGATTTCTATGTACCAAAAAAATTCCCCTTTCCCCCTAAAATAAACATATTCGCAGGTGGAAAGAATTAGGTAGAGAAAATTCTGACCAGTTTTTCGCAGCAGAATAGAAACTACACAATTGAGCTTTTCTAAAATATTACCTGTGTGAAAAATTGTGTTTGGAAGAAACGGCTTGTTATTGAAGCATGAAGTAGATTTTTTCTTTATGGAACCGCTTTTGTAAAGCATTTTTATACTTAAAAGATTTCTAAATGGAGAACAGTTACATTTGTGAAACTATTATCATTTCTCATTTTATATTGTATCAAGTTTTCATAGATATTTTCAAAACTTTCAATGTTGAACGTTGGAGACTCATAGGTAAGAAATCCAAGAGAAGATATGTTTGTGAAATTGACAAATTATTTCGTGGAAACTTGTAATACATCATTAAGAATTCTAATTCTATTTTTTGGTTCTATATCTCTCGAGTGAACAATTCACAAAGAAATTGCTTTTTTTAAACAAAATCAGACACCAGACGAGCGTTGCGAGAAAATTCTTCTATTCACTTTTGCCAGATTTTAGGCTGTTTAATTTAGGATTCGTCGCATCATCGTCGAATTACGAAACGTCGTAGGTTACAATCACGATTAATCGCGTGGAGATCCGGAGACCGCTGCGTGGCAATGGCGCGTCTTCTTCGCCTTCCGAACCCCGGTATCCTGGTAACGCCAGAGAGTGACGTCATTCGTGTGTGATCCAAAGGCCCGGCGGCCGGTAACCGTCCGTTACCATCGCGCACTGCCACTACCACCATCACCACTATCACCATCACCATCACCAACACCGCCACCCACCGCGCACCGTCACGACCAGCATCGCCGCCACCCTCGGATCAAGCCGCCCTCTCAGCCCCTCTTCTATCTCTCTCTCGCTCGCCCCCTCCGGCGATCCCCTTTGCAATTTCGTCGCCCTCTGAACGGACTCTGACCCCTCTCGCGTCGCCGCAGCCGCCGCGACCGCCGCTAAAACGAGAGCCGGATAGAGCAGGCTCCTGAACCGAAGCGAGACCATCACGAATGCGTGCAAAATACTAGCTATCTTTGAGACGTTCCTCGTTCTTCGACGGATTTTTGTATCGACATCACGAATGTGAAACACAATGTTTAGAGAATGTGACAGATATTCGTCACGCTTATGTCTTATTGAGTATAATTTTGTGATTTTTCTCTCTTTAAAATAGAAAATATCGAGAAGTCATTTACTATCTTACTATCTAAGAAAATTAAAAATGACTATTACGACGTTTCATTTATCGTTAGAAAAGAAGAGAATTCTTATTCGATATTCGACTTTATTAATAAAATCGAACACGTCAGGAAGTTTAAAATCGAAATTGGACCTTTCTCGAGTTAGCTGGAGGATTTATTTAATTTCTTATTATTAGAGCTTCGTAGTATTGCTGCATCTCGTGCATTTATGAAGCAGAAAGGCACACGCGGAGCCTCGTCTGTTACTCGTCAAACCCGAATGTGAAACCAGATCCTTCTCGTCAGTTCCCAGTTCTAAATAGATTTCATCAGGAATCTGTGCACGGATTTTTCGAACAGGATTTTGTTGTAAGGACCAAACGATATACAGGAAAGTGTCGATTCATCTACATAGTGGATGTAAACACGTAGATGCAACTTGGTTGATGCTTTATCGAAATATCACATTTCGTTTCTTATCCGTGCGTTTAAATTTCGAAATTCGTATCTTCGTTGACACGTGCGCCATTTTAATTTAATATCATAAATTATTAGATGCATTTTAAACAATACGGACTTTGTGAATTGTGATTAAAATCAATTTTTAATTTTATACCTTAATGGAAATATATCAATGTCGAATATTTATTCGTTTTATCAATTATACGATGAGATTTTCGAGATTATGTATGGTACATATTTGATTGTGATACAGCGATACAAAGAATAGTAGCACGAGTCACTGTTTGCCGCTAGCATTGGGGATCTCGGAGATCATTACATGCTCCACTCCGTATCGCTGTGTAAATATTCCGGAGAACCAGGCTCTCAAGGGCACACATATCGGTTGATACACGAACTATCTACGAAGAGGATATATTCTTCGTTACCGTTTGAATGGACCTAAATCGCTAAGTAGATTCATTTTTCCATCATGCGAGCAACAGGTCGAACGAGGTTAACGTCGACCGCTGCATCGCGCCGTCACAACGTAGGCGGAAAGAGAGTTTTAGTTCGGAACCAGGTTGGAAGGACCAAACGGGTTGACCTAATCGACCTGATCGTGAATGAGCGATCCCTAGATCGCAAAAGCGCAAGCCTGGAAGAGGCGGCCGCTCGTGGAAGTCTTCCCTGGAGACTCGAGCGCGCGACTTAGCAGGTTTGGCAGGCAGACAGAGCGGACGGCGCAGGCAAAGAGAGAGGGTGGCTTGGACTTTGGTCGGGGTGGTGGGTATTGATCCCGGCGAAGCGGTAGCAGCGGGGTGGCTGGGACCCCACCTCAAGGATGAAGGGTGTCTCCCCTCTCGCTCTCGACCGCGCGGCCTTCTCTCTGTCTCTCTTTACCTACCTCTCCCTCACGTACTCTTTCGCCGGCAACGATGAGAGGAAGCGCAGGCGAGAAGAGAGAGACACAGAGAGCAGAGGAACCACGTGAGTAGTATGCTCTCAAAAGAGAAAGATAAAGAAATAGAGAGGGAAAGGGGTGAACCACCTAGCGTACATCCGTGTGTACCAAAGATATCATCCTTTTTCTTTTTGTAATGAGCAGTCTAAAACCTTCGAAAAACCATTGGACCTTTATAGGAGATACCTGGAAATGTAGATCCATATTAGGGAAGCAAAGAATATACACCTGGGTTTAATTTTTTGGAATTATTAAACGATGAAAGGAAGAACAGAAAACTGTTTTTTTTGCTATCAATATTTTATTTTATGTGACCTACGAGTATTCTTTTTCGAAGACATTTCTACGTCTTTTATTTTCTGCCTACCTGCTGTTATGTTTCATGAATTGCCTATATATATTCATTGTCTGACAAGAGAATTTTCTCAGAGAACTTTCCTGCGTGGTTTGTTTATACTGATCCTCTGACACGTGTACATACCAAGTGCTATATTCGTATCAAATTGATTTAATTCGAGTTTAATTCGAATGTAAATGCATGGGATTAAATTATTATGATATGCAAAAGAAAAACGTATTGAATCTATATAATAAATAGATCTATAAATAGAATCTATATAAACATATATTGAATCTATATCTATATTCTGGTTTTACTTTTAATAATTTTTGAGAACTTTTTTAAGATAAATTATCGAGTATTTTATTTTACATTTTTCTGTTCTTGAAAATTTAAACAGAATTAATATATCCGCAGAATTTATGATTCTAAGTAAAAAAAGTCTTAGAATCATTTAGGATGCTTTTACTACTTTCAATTAATTCGTATTATATTTTCTCGACAGACTAATTGAAAAAATGAAGACTCAGGTAAAATATGATTTCTTAGTGTAGATAAAAATGCTTAGCTATTCTGTTTTATATTTTGCAAACTTTCAAAAATAAAATCATGGAAAGAGCAAAAGTTTTTAAAACGGAATAATTTTTTGTCAAAAAGAGGAAGAGAGAAAGAGAAAGAAAAGAGTAAAGCATAATTTATTTATGTCCTTTTTCAACGTCGTTTAACTTGAATCTTAGTTTATTAGTTTATTCACTCTTTGTTTTTTTTAACAGTCTCCCTTAGAAACAGACAAAGAGTGAACTATAAGAGTGGACTATAAGGTTCAAGTTAAACGACGTTGGTGAAAACGGGCATTCGTGCTTTTGAAATTCCTACAAATATAAGAATTAACCTGAGAATAGTTACTTGGGGTGACTATTCTCACTTTACACTCTAGCGTCGAAAAAATGAAACAGTAGTTCTGTTTAATGATCAAGAGAGAGAGAGAGAGAGAGAGAGAGAGAGAGAGAGAGAGAGAGAGAGAGAGAGAGAGAGAGAGAGAGAGAGAATCCAGAGTTACTTTTCTTTTTTGTTTTTTCAAACTTAATCTAGGAATAATGGATAGAAATTTATATTTGTACATTTATAAGTACTAACTTTTTGAAACTTGCTAGGGTGTAGAAATCACGTGATCATTTACGTTATTAAAAGTTAATAAAGAGTATGATAAAAGTTCATGTTATAAATTTGAAATAATATTTAATGAGTTTAAATGATGTTATAAGTACCTATAATATGTTTATAATAAATAAATAACATATAATTATAACAGTTAATATAAAATATGAAAAATAAGAATTGAATGAAAACGTATGTGTAAATGCTTAAAGCATAACAAGTAATAACATAATTGTAATTTTATCTAATGCAAAACATACTTTGTTAATAACAAATACAACATTTTTGTACATTCTTGAAGAGCAAACTCAATATTATATAAGTGTCGTTATCATATAAATTACTTTATAATGATAACGACTTTGCCTTGTTTTAAATTGCTATAAAATGAGTATTATATAACATATCCTTTTTTTAATAACTATTCTTTACGAACTGTTAAATATGCAGTCCCATCGAAACCTGCGATATAAAAGCATGTTATCAACTGATATCTTTATTTTTTTAGAAATATTGTCATATTTTTAGATATATTGTAAATTGTTTAATATGTTTATTCTCTTTTATTTATATTTTTTTCTTATTATATATATATATTTTTTTTCCCAGAAAATGTTGAGTAACTATATATATAGAGTTACTCAACATTTTCTGGAAAAAAAAATATATATATATATCTTGCTCTTAAATATAAGTTAGAGAACAATAAAAAATATGCAATATATAATTAATAACAATGACTTTTAATTGGGGTATAAAAATTATTCTAGATAATCGTTTACGCAAAAAAAATTAGGTGACTATTCCCGGATTAAGTTTTAAAGTTTTCAAATTTTCGGCAACATAAGTATTTGCAAACATATTGGTATAAATATATGTATTGCATAAACATGTATATGTATGAATACATATATCTGCTTGAGCTATTATTATATTATAATTATTAACATACCAGATTATTGCGATGACGAAAATAAAAGCTCTGTTCAAAGATACATAAAAGTCATGTATAAACAAGTTTATTTTTAATTTATAGCATTTATGCGATCTATTAGTGAATAGAAATTTTAATTCTTTTATAGAAGAAAAGAGTTCTGTATATACATTTTTTAACGAAAACAGTCATTAACAGCTTTTGCACCTGCAAATTTTTTTTTATGTTATATTTCTATACAAAAAGTGACTACTGTGATTTATTATTTGAAATCCCAAATAATACGTTATTTTGTTTTTTTTGTTACCTTAAAATCTCAGATTTTTAGTGTATATTATACCTCTTTCAATTCAGACAATAAATTTTATACAAAAGAGAAGAAAGGAAAAAAAAGTTGACTATACAATTTCTATACAAGAAATGTCTTTTACAAAATAGATTACGCGTTCATAAAAGGAAAGAAATATTTTGTGTCAAATAGTTGTCTTTGCAAACTTGCTCGTATGATGCAATGAAGATGGCGTCGATGCAGTCGCAGCTGCATATTTTGCCGCAGGTGCATGAACTGTCGTCGAAGTAAATACGATATTAACTACAAAAATAATTTCTCGGTCGCACGATAAAAACACGATACCACGCGTGCGCGCGTTTAAATTTATACATGTATATATATTGATGTACTTAAATGATAAAACAAAACTATAGACTGTCGCATCGTGGCGCGAAATATTTTAATTCCTGCTTGATCGTTATATAATTGCCTTAGCATGTGAAACTATGGTATGAGCATCCCAGAAAGGATGAGAGAAGGATGTGTATCGCGTTGGTCGACGCTTCGACCCATGGTCGATCCTTTATTTCCCCTCGACAAGAGACCGTATCTCGTCTCATTATCTTCCTTGTTACTATCCGGGCGTCAACAAATGCGGATATCTAAGGAACGTACGATACTCTTCTCTTTCTCCTGTCTCAATGAACTCATTTGAAAACAATTAAATTTAGAATCTTTCGAAGTCTATTAAAAATATGACAGAGACTAAAAGGATATCCTCTCTCTTCGGTGACTTGCAAAGAGAGATGGACTAGTACAGATTAAATAAAAACAATTTTAATTTAAAGTCCGACTCGTCTGTTTATATTGTGCCTCATTTCGTTGATCGTCCGAATTCGCTCGAACGATCAAGAAGTGACCTGTAATAAATCAAAAGCAAAGTATTCGTTCGTGAAAGATTGGTTGAGGAAGATGATGCGCATTAGAACAAAAATTCCTTGGTCTGGCGATGCCTTGACTGTGTCTGCCTGCTTACTTGTCTGCCTACCCCCGCCGCCGTACAAGATATCGCTTCTCCTCTGTTTTCCGCGGAGGTTGAAATTCTTCTTCGACCTGCCCCACTTCGTCCTCGTCCGTCGCAGCTGCGCATCCATCCTTCGTCGTTCTCCAGGCGCTCCGCGCGCGTCTGGTGGCCCACGGGCCCATCGAAGCCATTTCCCTCCTGTGCCAGCTGTGCGCCTCGGCATCGGCATCGGCAACGGCGACGGCGACGGCGGCGGTGGTAGTGGCAGTGGTGGCAGGCCGAGTTGAACCGAGAGCGCAGCCACGGATATGAGAGCCGCGGGAGGGCGAAGGATAGTGTCCGGGTGGTGGCTGTGAGAGAGTAAGAGAGCTAAAAGAGAGATAGACAGAGAGACAAGGAAGCTCTCTCTCTCTCTTTCTCTCTCTCTTTCTCTCTCCCTCCCTTTCCGTTTCTCTTTCTCTCTCTGGTCGCATACTCCGGCGGGAAGGGCCGCGAAGAACCGATGATGGAACAAGGCTCCAAGCAGGCCTCTGGATATTTGCGGAACCAGGTATCCGAAGGAACTCTAACGGCGCTGATTTGGTCCACCGGTATTCCCAGCAAGCCGAATGATTCAGATTAGTCGGATGACGGGTACCATACAGGCGACTGTAGATACAGGGAAAGCTTCGGATCTTGTTTAGGCTCGCCGTCATCTTATGAAACTTAAAAAGCTTCTCGATACGCCGCAAAGTAAAATCATGAATTTGCGGTAATTAATAAAGTATAAAGTATAAACTACAAAAATGTTTATTTTTTCATCGTAGATTGCGACGATATTAATTCAATTCTTTTAAATCAACATCTCTTTTTCGAAAGGTATAATTTTCCCTGCAATGAAGATGCGCTTAAATTCTTTAAGCACTTCTCTGAATAAATAATTCATGAGCTTAATACGGATTAATGTCCGAGATAAATGTCACGATTGAAGTGCTCCTCGAAAAAATTTCGCAGCAAGAACTTGAAGCTCGTGCCGAGATCCGCGCGATTGAGTGAAGAAGTCTCCCGGAGATTCACGTGCGGAAAGAAACAGGAGGGCAGGAAATCGGTCTGTCTCTATTTAAGGCCTTAGCTACCACTGATGGCACTGAAACCAAGAGAGCCTCCTCTGTACATGTTACGTACTGGTCTTCTCCGTTCCTTTCGATGACTTCTTCCCTTCGCTCAGTTGGGAGAGCGCGCAATCAAGAGTAGGAAAGTGAAAGAGAAGAAGCAGAAGAAAGATGGCAAAAACGCTCTCAACGGAACCTCCGCGAAGACTCCTCCAAATCGTGCTCGAGATCGCACGAGAAAAACCGCGGTACCAGTGCAACATTTCCGAAAAAATAAAATTTGAACGGATGTTTAATTGTGTGTTATGTAGATATAGATATGTATATATATATATATATGTGCCAATCGCGCGCGATAAACACAATGCTTCCGTTGTAATGATTATGTCGGATACTTTTTGGAAATAATTGTTATTAAGTGAATATTTTTTAAGAACTAGGTATTGTTTACTTTTTTTATCGTTATTTGAACGATAAAATATAAAATTCCAGTGATAATAATAATCAAGATAATAATAATAATCAAGCTTTGACATTAGTCACTTTACATATAACTATTTTTTAAATGAAACAGTTGGAGCATGAGTTAGCAACAGAGTAGCATTAAAATTTAAGAGGTCCTTTTTAAATTTTCGTTTTTAAGACTCCTCGTTTTACACCTACGTTAGCTCTGCTCGGACGTTTCATTTATGATCGACCTCGGCTATGTTACGGAAAAGCAATAGCGCCAATAATTTGTCAACAAAACCTCGAGGCAATGGCGGATATAACAAATTAGTTTTGGGGGAAAGAAAGAATTGACTTGTTATGCTATTTATCTTCTCGAGGGCATGAACTACGAGAAATGTATAATTGATGAATTCTTTACATTATGTCTTTACATTAGGCACATTAGATTATCTACTTTTAATTTTGTTTTACAATTTTATCTTTTAAATAAAAATAGCTAAATTATTTTTATTTGACATCTTTATAATTACGTATAACTCTTTGTTGGCAGAACTTAAACAGATCATTGTTTTTTTTTTTTTTTTCACGCAAGTCGTAACGAGAGATTCGATAAAACGCCGCTTAACACATTACTCTGCTCTAAAAGTGAAGAACAGGTCGCATAAAGGGGAAAATGCGGGCAGAAACCAACGCGTTGCCCATTAAAAAATTTATCTTCAATTTCCAATATTAATTTGCTCGATGAAACAAATTCTGTGTTATCGTGATTAGTCCGACATAATTTTAGGTGCAATCAAATTTTTCTTCTTTTTTTTTGGTGCCGCGCAAACTATCACAGATATCATGATCGATGAAAATGGCAGAAATGATTCGCGGTTTATAGCGTGATAGGATTCCATGCAAATAGCGAGAATCAACGTTCCCGGTGGGGTCACTCTGATGGTGAGAGATTTTAACGCTATCAAAATAGGTTCGGAAGCTTGTTTCCGATATCTTCTAAATTATTAAATTTCATGCGGTCTTGGATATCATAAGACATGAAGTTATATCGATAAATGTGTGTGTGTGTGTGTGTGTGTGTGTGTGTGTGATAAGAAATGAAATTTTAATTATAATTTTTTAGCGTTATTTTATCAAAAATGTTTTACCATTATAAATTTATATACTCTTTATACCGAGTGTTAATTAATTTCATTGAGATTTTTGATATTAAAAGAAGTATTGCCGTCATACACGATGATTTGAACATAAAATCTGCGCATATATGTTTATAAATAGTGGTAGCACAAGGTCGTAACTTACCTATAGTTTGACAGCTTACTTTAAGAGCTAATTCTATTGCAATAAACAGATGTTTATATTTCTATTACCCTCTTGTGGATCAAAATGGTAAACAGTAAATGGCAAACGATTGTTACGTTTTAATTAAATCGAAAAAAAATTTACTTCGTTATGTACACAAAATATATTTCTACTTTCTTGTTGATCAGAAGAATGGTAAACAGTAAACGGTTGTCATGTTGTTGTAATTAAATCGAAAAAAAATTTACTTCGTTATGTACACAAAATCTCGATACGTTACTCATCGAGAGTACGTGATAATTAAATCGCTAGTCGACACAATGGTTACTGCGTCGGCAAGGACTTCTTCATCTCTCTCTTGGTACCGTACTCGTATTACGAATAATCGTCGAGAGTGCGCGACTGGAGGAACGGCGGGTAACTCAACACGCCTCGCGAGGGGGAGGACCTGAGGTCACTCAGACGAATGGAGTAACGCGCGACAAAGAAATATTGTGCAATAAAAGGGAAAAAAGAAGATAGATAGACGCTTTATTGAGAGCAACTAATAAGCGTATATGTAGAAAAACTGCAAATGATAATATGACAAGATTACAAGGATAAATATTCGAAGTAATTAAGAGTTAAAGTAAAAAAAGAAAGGGACGAATATGATGGGACGGTCGTTCACATGACGGATATTTTGTCGGACGTAGAATTGTTACACACTTTTGTGGTCTTGTGGATAAGACAAAAGATGTGTAGCGTGAAAGGAAAGAAAAGGAAACGTTTATTTAGCGATGATGCTTCGTTGGATGAACGGAGAGTAGCTTAATCGTCAGTATGTTTAAAAGCGGAAATGTTGGTTTGATTTTTACACTTTTCGGAAGGTTTACAAAAAATGCATTTGTTGTCACCTCATCACAAAGCGATGAAATCAAATAAAAATAATAACACGAGTAAAGAAGATAAAGACTATATATAGAAACTAAAATCAGAAGAATGTAAACACAGTAGTGACATTACAACTCCTAATAACAGTGATGTTATAATGATGATGATACCACACCTATTATGCTTGGAAGTTCTATTCTCTCCATGTTTTTACTAGCTCGAAATTAAATACGCAAATGTTGCGAAAGGATGTAAGGAAGCGTAAGAAGATGACGTTAGTGAGAGAAGCGACTAATAAGAAGAAATAAATAACTGTAAAGTGAAAACTATAAATGATATATATAAGAATATCAGCAGAGAGTGAAAGCCAAGTCGGCGATATAGTGGTTGATCGCGTCGGATAAGCGCGGAAGACGCCGTGCGACGGCGTGCGCGAGGGGTGGCGAACCCCCTAAAGGACCCTCGGCACATGGTAGCGGTGACCTCCCGCCGCCCCTCCCCCGCGTACCCCCCTTCGCCGACGGCCTTCGCGCGCGCGGCAGTTCCTTGCAACCCCAGGTTACGCGCCCCCCCTCCACGACGTCCTCGTCATCCCTGCCGCGACGGCAACGGTGGAGCACGATCATTGGTTCACCGGGTTCACGCAGGCACGAGGAGGTACACGCAGCTGCCGTGCCTGCCACCTCTTGCACTGCGGACTGATCAGAGCAAGAGGCCAGTGTTCGGAGGAGTAGCGCCGCGAACGCGGGTAAATTTGTCGTCGCCGCCGCCACCGCCACCGCCGTCGTCGTCGTCGTCGTTGTCGTTGTCGTTGTCATCATCATCACCATCTTCGTCGTCGTCGTCGCCATCGCCATCATCATCACAATTTTCAATCATCATCGGTGTCATCATTGTCATCGTGGTCGTCGTCGCGTCGCGTCGTGTCACGCGAGATAAATGCGCTTCGGTCTTATCTCTTCACATGCCTCCAACCACCCCTCGCTTCCTCCATCCTCGTCTTCCCAATATATACGCGTTCACTTCCGGCGCCAACGTCCATCGCAAGAGGTGAGTCTCTCACGCTCCTTCTTTATTTCTCTTTTTTTCTCTCTCTTTCTCTCTCTCTCTCTCGCTCTTTTTGTTCATCTCGTAGTGTCCTCCTCTTGATCGTGCGTTCTCCACGCTATTTCTCGCCGGGTCTCGTGCGCTCTGTGTGCCGGCCGGCTCGGTTTATTCGTTCCTCACCAGCTCACCACCAACGCCATCTTGTTGGTAGCGTCAATTGTCGTGCGTGATCCACACCGAGGCGACACCTCTCGCGTACGCCATGCACTCGATCTGCTTCCCTTTCTCCTCCTCCTCTTCCTCCTCCTTCATCCTTCCTGTGCGTGTTAACACGCGAATTTCATCTCTCACTACCTCTCACTTTTCTGTCAGTTTTACCATCGCAACATTAATTCCTCCGCTTCTAAAATTTTAAAAGAGAAAGAGAGGGAGGGGTTTTTTTGTTCAAAGTAAACGCCCTTTGTCGACGCTTCTCTATTTCGTTTTCTTTTCAGCTTTCAAGGTCCGTTTCGAATCTTTATCTCTTGTCTCTCATTTTTTACTTTGTCTCACTTAGGTAGAAAAGCACATCCCCTCCGTTCTCCGCTTTTGTACTTGCCACCGAGGATTGTCCGAAGGGCTCTGTAGCATTTAGACATGATTGGCTCGGCTGTGACCACGGTTTCATCAAGTTCCCTCGGTGACTGGTGGTTACACACGGGCGGACTCGCGACTTAGTCAGATCAAGGTCTTCGTCGGGAACGAATCGAGCTTGCAGAGGAGGAATCGTATCCGGGGACGGACGAATTGGCGGCGGTCGCTTATCATTCGCCGTTCATCATCAATTAGTCCCGCGCGAATCTCGGGGGGATTGTCGCGTTTCTCATCCACCGCCGTTCGCCATCACACGCCCTTCCGTTCTTCACGCTCGCGATTACGTTTTATATGTGCGTGCGAGCGCGTGTGCGTCACCACGTCGGATTCAATCGTCGCCCTGTCCTTCCGCGCGCCTCCTGACCGTTCTCGACGATAAGAGGGAGATCGCGCTGTCGGGATGCCGCAGTGCGCAGTGGCCACGTGTCGCAATAGCCATCGCCGGACTCGCAAGCAGTCGGTGCGCTACCACCGTTTCCCGCACAATGAGGAATTGCGCGAGTTATGGGTGCGTGCTTGCGGTCGTGCTCCCTTGGCGAATGGAGAGCCGCCATTCAATATCAAGACGGCGCGTATCTGCTCACGCCACTTCCTCGAGGAGTTCTACGAGGACGAAAGCAGGGAGCAGATCTTGCAGGGCAATCAGAAGAGGAACCGGCTGCGCTTGGGCGCGGTGCCTACGATAGACGTGCCGGTACTTGTGGAGCCTTGCTTTAAATTACTTCAGGAAACTGAAAGGAAGCGCACGCGTGCTAAAATGGCGAACATGCTTATGGCGGCTGTTCCTGCCGATCGAGTGGATACTCGACAATCCGTTTGTAAAAGGCTTCGCGAAGACGAAGGTGGCGAAGATGATGAAAATAACGACGCTAAAACAGTTTTGTCTATTATCAAAGAACATGCTGAACGGAAGAATCAGAAGAAATGTTCGAAATTGGATAAAAAAGAATGTTTTCTAATGGCGGTTGGTCTCGTCCACGTGAGCACTATGTGGTAAGTTTTCTTTTTGATCGCTCCGCCGCCATTAAGCAATAAGCGCATGGTTTTTCTATTCTCGTTATATGTTATTAAACAAAATATAATTTTAAATAAAAGATATTGAAATAAGAAAATTTAATGCAAGAAAACTCAGCGTTCTTTTTTGTAACAATATTAAATATTTGAATTATATTTTAATTAACGCAATATCATTATTTTTAATAATAATTTTTATTACGACAATTGAAAATTATCTTTATTGACGCAGAATGGTTTGTACAATATGAAGCAATTTTTACTTATTTTATCTTAATTAATTCTTACAGTACAATGTGAGAAATGACATCTTATCCATGTCTCAACACGTGTTTGATTATTTTTTCATCTATTTCAAAAAATCTCTAAAAATTTATGAACATACTTTCAAGTTTCCAGAACAAATGTCTGTACTTTATTTTGGAAAAAAAATTAAGTATAATGTAAAAAATATAATATAATTGGGGACCTTTTTTAAAAAATTGCAAGAAACTTTTATATAGAAAGTTATGTAGAAAGGATAGAAGTCGATCGGATAATACTCGCATGTTTGTACTGTAAAGGTAAATAAAATATCTGATTTTTAATATTTTTTACGTTACTTGTAAAACTTTGAGTAATTTTACATTTAATTTTATTTATTTTCAATTAATTCTATTACGTTTCAATACATAGATATTAGTGGTATCACGCATACATTCTTTTAAAAATTTTTAGATTTGAAATTTATCTTGGAAATTCTACAACCATATTAAAATGCACATGCACAAATATTTAAATGTAAAATACAACAATTCTACGGTACTTTATCGGACATCAGATTATAACATGAATGAAAAAATAATTATATATTTTCATTATATATTTATTGTGAAAATTACGACTGCAAGTAAATTTTCGAAAATAGCCTACTAAGGTTATCGATCAATCTGTTCGCGTTTATTCCTGTTTGGAATTCTCTTACCCCTAGAGAAGGCCCCTTAAGATTTGCGCCGCCTTTGTTGTGTAGCGATTATGTATTATTAATTTGCGAACCGATCTTGTTAGGCGAGCCAAGACGAGTATCGCGGGACCGCTACTTTAGTTTTTCTGCTGATCCAGGAATATATACACTGAGAAAACAAATTTGTCAATCCCAAGAAATATTTACTCCGATACGTTCAACTAAACATTTTAGTTTGTTAACTAAACATTAGTTGAATTAATTAATTCTTGATTAAAGAAACGAAATAAATTGTTGAAACAACTTTAGTTAATTAACTAAAATGTTCAGTTGAACGTATCGGACTAAATATTTCTTGGGATTAACAATTTTTTTTCTCAGTGTAGATGTCAATGGCAGGCGTCTGGTAGGCGTACGAGGGGGAAAAAGAACTTCGCCTATTGAGGTATTGGATTATTTAGGCCCTCAGTCATCAATCGTACATAATTTTGTAGGTAGGTAATAATGGTAGTATTAAAGAAAAAGAAAAAGTTTTAGATCTTTAAATCCTCACCGGAAAAAGTTTTGAACTTTTAATGATGTCATTTTATTCGTTCGATAGCTCATCATTAGAGTTGTCCAAGACGACAAATGTGCGTCATTGCTATGCTACAGTACCTATATATTAAAAAAAAACGTCCACCGCTTTATGCTTACCCCCCCCCCTCTCCGCCCAGGACGGACTTTATTCGTTGTATGGACTGATTGTACGTGTCACTAATTCCGATTCTTTTTACCATGACAATATAATAAATTAGTAAAATTAATGCCTGTCTAACTTAATCAAATATAAAACCAAGAACTAAGCCAAGTAAATGCGTCAACAAATATATATACCGAAAAATATTCAACGTTTGTCTGTTATCGCTGTTGTCACGAAAAAGTAGCTTGGACGCAAAAAGAAATCTTTAGCCGAGAATAAAAACAAAAACTAAAATTCTAGGAGTCATGTTTAACTATAAAATAAAAAATTATCAGTTGGTTGCAAGCGTGAGAACATATCGTTTATTTATTTCGGAATCAGTGACACAGTGATGCCCATGTCAACGATACCAATGAGGTCCGTCGTGGGCGGAGAGAGCATGAAGCGGCGGATTTATCAGTTGTTTTATTATTATTTTTTGATATATACACATATCTTCTGAGCATAACAATGATGCATTTTTCATCTTGGATAGCTCTGATAATAATGAGCCATCAAACGAATAAAATGACATCATTAGGAGGTCAGAACTGTGTGTGTGTGTGTGTGTGTGTGTGTGTGTGTGTGTGTGTGTGTGTTTCCGGAAAGGAGTTTAAAAATCTAAAATTATTTTTTCTTTAATATTATTATTATTATCTACAAAATTATATATGATTGATAACTAGACCCGGATAGTCCAGAACGGGTGAAGTTCTTCCTAATCATCTGTGGGGGCATCGCGACTGACCTTGAAACTACTGGGGTACGTTGCAGCGTGCACCTGCATACGTACTACGCGCAACCGACTAAGGGTAAAGTTCCACGGCACGTATTTTCCACGTAACGTGTAACCGCGTAACCAATCAGAAGCGTTTTGCATTTTCTGATGTTACGCATATTCACGCTTGTGATTGGTTACGCGGTTACGCGTTACGTGGAAAACACGTGTCATAAGACGTTGTCCCTCTAATCGGAGTCTGGCCAGTTCTGGGCAAAATTTTGCGAGAGAGAAAGAAATATACACTTCTGTGACGTTGGCCGGACAACTTTAATGTATCGAATTTTCATTAATTGGTATCGACCCGTGGTCGTTTGGTGGTCTTTGGTAATCTGGTTAATTCGATGCGTAACTGGCACAAGTTGGCCAGACTCTTATTAGAGGGACTCTGCTTAGAATCATTTCATCCTTCTTGTTTGTCAAATGTTAAACAAGGAAGAATGATGCTCGTTGCGCGAACGCCAAGTGGAACGCATCTTAACATACTTGTCGAGAGGAGTCCTTTATTTTTATAACTCTCATTCTTTGGATTTCCGTTCTCCAAGAGACGCAATAATACAGTTTATTTACCCAGTCTTCAACTTGATTCTCCTTTTATCTTCGGTTATTGTTTCTATTACAGTGAAATAATATTTTTCACAATTCTATATATCATAAGAGAAATGGCTGGAATCAAACTTGCCTTTTGCTCGTTAGAAATCTTTTAAATGAAATTACCGTTGTCCTTCGGAGAAAAACAGCGGGCTTGCTTTCCGCGGACTTGCATTCGATTTTCGTTGAACTCCGTGTGAAGGTCTATATCGTGTTTAGTCGCGCGGAACAGCATCGAGGACGATGCAAGGATCGTAATAAAAATGGGGCCCACGGGAAAAATTTGGGGCCCACGATTATAATAATCAAATTATTTATTTAGATATTGTAACCTTAATTTTACGTATTTGAACTAGAAATAACACCGCGTAACTAAAAATTGTAATTAGTTATATATTTCTAAGATTTTTATTGTTATACTAGTCAATTTTCTCAATTAATTCAGTCGATATTCACTTACGCAAAGATAATTTACACTTAAGGAGCATTAACCAAAAAGTGCTTAACTGTGCCGGTAAACATTTTTCCCAGAGCAGAAAGTATATCTTGTATAACACAGTAAAATATAAAATTACATGTGATTATAAGTTTAGGGTTCGTATATCGTTGTTGGTGTGGTGTGATGTAATTATATTCCGCAAAAATATATCATTCGCGACTTCAGTGAGTCGGAGTGACTCCATTATGTGCCCAATACGACTCTTGGTTAGAGGATCGATTGATCGATAAATAAATTTGGTGGAATTTTTTATAAGTTGGTTGCTCATCATACTAATCAACCGCGTGAAGACCAAAACGCGCTCGCGAGAAAGTTATATAAACGTGATTTTTTTATACCTTTTAAATAAACTTTTCAAAATTAATATTTTATCCGCGTGAGTGAACACTGCCGTGTTTTAGTGGAAGATTATTTATTAATCTTTCCGAAGGAGATCCCGACAAGTCGTAGAAAAAAGATCGCAAGGGTGACCTGCTCTCCCCATCCCGATCGAATGCACCATCTCGACTAACGCACTTGTTAAAGCGCGTTGGATCACACGCGGTCAATTAGTGTAGTGTCGAACTCTTGTCTTGATACTTGACACACGTGATCATGTATAACAAACGTATATCATATTCCTCAAACGTAAAAATAATTGTCACGGTTTAGTTTATCGCTTGTATCAAACATGCCTTCACAAATTTATTGTTGCGTTGGCTGTTGCAAAATTTGCGATTGCTGTGGTCATGAAAAAATTTTAAACAAAAAACGTTACGATAATCCATCACAATCCTTAAAGGTGCCAATTCACGAGACGCTGAAAATGAGCGTCAACAAGGTGAACATGGTGGTATCGCTTTGACGCTAGCGTCAAAGAAATACAAGTTGAATTTGTTTAATATTCAGCGTCGTCGGTGAATTGTCGTTAATCGTCTCAGTACAATCAAACATAGATTTCGAAATACGTAAAATATTAATTATTTTCAAGTAATATCTTCAAGTAATAATATTTTATGGATACATATATAAATAAAAGATATTATTCCTGAAGATTTTTGCTTGTTGAAAATGAGCGTGGAGCGTCAACGTGAAAAGGCACTTTTAGTTTCTATTTATGTATAGGGGTGCGTTCGCGGAGGATGCTATAGAAAATGCGGAAAAACACGTTTTAGATATGTTAGGGAAAACCGGTTACAGCAATTGTTACGGGTATGTCACGAAACTTTTGGAAATTGGTTATGACCGCTCCAATGAAATATATTTTCTTTACGTATATATTTGTGCTTATTATTATTTATTTTACTAGGAAAGATTGAAAACGTTAATTGATTTAATATTATCGCATATCCACACACACACACACACAATTCCGAAAATTTTGACGTTAAAAATTGAGCTGAATTCTTGCAATCTTGTTTATAATATTAAAATACAACTTTTTTTCTATTCTATATATTAGTATAAAGTTTTAACTTTAATTAAAAAAAAGAAAGATTCTATTAATTAGAACCGAAATTACATAAACTCTTTAAAAAGTGTAAAATTGAGCTGAAAAAGATACATCCAATTGTTCAAAAGTTTATATTTTACAATTTAGCGAACAATCGTAAATTTTGATTTTATAATCGTATTTTGCGATGTCTGGAAAAAATTCTTCTGGAAAAAAATTTTTGCTACAGAATTATCTAGCAGCATTTAATAGATCTAATGTATAAATTTATGTATATAAAAATATAGAATGTAGTTCTAGCATTAATAAAAAAAAAATTTAGTTATTTAGTCACTGAAGCATGATGTTTTCTGTTGCGTTTGCTTAATGATGCTTAGTAATAAAGAAGTAAAGTAAAGAAGTAATGCTTAACTTGGCACCTTTTCATTAGCATTTTGAAATGCACTTTGATTAATAAAGTTGACTCATGTTACTATAATTCGTTGCATATAAATTACGCGATACGTCTAGTCTTAACCTCGAATCCAAGAGCGTTGCATTGGTACGCGTTATCGATATCGAAGAAAATATTATCGCTCGTGCCACATTCTAAAATAATGTGCAAATACCGCATATGGTCTTGCACAAAGAGCGACGCAGACGGCGATTCGATATCGAATATATGATTGAGAAACTCGTCAGTTCTCAAAATATAAACACCGATACTTTATTGAATCACAAGATTAAAAATAAATTCATTATTCGGATGCACAGCCGGAATTAGAAGTTTAAACATATGATCTACTGAATATAGTAACTCAAAAAATAGTCAGAATAGGAAACTTCAAATGGTTGGTTGATCTGATTGGCCCAGAAAAAATTCGGTCGCTGAGGGTACCTGTTCAATTGCAACATGGTCAAAAAGGGTACTCCGGTCACCTTTGGTGCACACCTTAGGCATCCGAAGATTCTCCCATCGATTATTTGACCTACGCGTGAATTAACCTCGGATCGTGAATCGACCGTCCTCCTTTCGTCATTCCATTTCTCGTGGTATATCGGTATTTCTCGTAGAACTGTGTTCGTCGCACGGATAAGGCAGGACGAGATAACGTGGAAAGAAAGAGAAGGAGAGGCAAAGTGGGAGAAGGGGAAGAGAGTTCTCGACAATTCTTGCGCGTCCTTGAGCGCTCAAGGCCTCGAGGAATCACTTAGCTCATGGTCTCATGGAAAGTTAAAGACAGTTTTTGAAAATTTGGAATTAATAAAAATATATTTTTACGACCTTTCAAATTATCGGATGCCAATGTCGAAGGCGCAATATTTCATGTTGTTCTCATTATTTCCCAATATTTCTTTGTTCGTTCTAACCGGTAATTTGTGGTTTGATCAATCACCAATCCTGAACATCAATCTAAACATCAAAGAAGTTAGTTAGAAATAAAGAGAAAGTTTGCGAAAACAAAGGGATTTGATGAATGTCTGCACAATGAATTCTTACAAGTTACTTTTCTCAGAAGAACGTTGAACAAAAGAAAAAAGATTTTGAATAACGGTGGCACTCGTAATCACGTTACCTCGAAGAGGCCACGATTGTGTTTGCTTGTGTGGTCGCACCGTGGACTTTGACGCCGTCGACCCAACGATCGATCGGGCACAAAGTTGAACAGACACTTAACTCGCGGAGGATTGCGACATGCGTTTCTGCAACGCATCGTTTGCACTTCTGTTTCACTTAGCAAAATCAAAATTGCTCTTTCGTCGACCTTTACGACACTAGTCGTATAGATATTTTTCATTTTTATTTAGTCACTATAATTATGCCTGAAAAGAATATATCGGATAGAAGCACCTAAAGCGTGCTTAAGCGATCGCACCAATCATTGGCAGGCTTTGCAGAAAAGTAACTTAAGTCGACCATGTCGTGCGACATAGTAAATTTTAAGAAAAGGCTTCTTGGGGAGGAATATCTACTTCGCTCCTAACATTTAGGTGCAGCATGTGTTATTATTTCTTAAAGTCCTTGTGTAGTTCTCATCTTTGCGTATTTCAATTCTTGTTTCTCAAATTTATTTTTATTCAATATATTGTATATTATTATATATTATACAATATAATATTATATTTATTTTATATGTTATATTTTATATATATATATATATATTAATATATTATGTTGTGTGAATATATATATATATATATATAAATGCATTACGATCTCTGTGAGGTTGGCCATTTATTTTCAAAATTTTAATATAATTTATTATAATTTACCAAACTTGTAACTAAAATTTCTGATATGTCTCAGAAAAAGTTCTAGCGATTAAGTACACCGAAATGTACGGTTACCAAAGATGTAAGGTGAATATCAATTTTTTTCTATGCGAAAATTGGTTATAACTTTTTTGTTTTATCCAAGATCAATTTGAAGCCTCCTAATAAAAAATAAAAAAATAATAAAAAAAAGGGCGAAAATTTTGTAAAAATATGAAAGAAAACAATTTTGGCGATTTTAATTTAACTGAAATTTTTAAGGTCTCTAGAAATAAAAATCAAAGGAAGAGAAAACATTCTCAATAAGGATAAAAAAAATTTCCGACAATTTGATATTTTTTCAACAAACATTTTGGAGAATTTCTACTTCTCTGATTCTTCTACATTTCTCTTGGAAAAATAATCTTTTGCATCTTCGTATTTTCACTTTTATGTACTTAAATAACGCCAGGGCTCTTTTTGAAACGTATCAAGAATTCTAAGATTCTGTGGAAGACAGCCAGAACTCTACAAATTAAATAAGAATTTTGAACGTGGGATGTTAAATTTACAGAGATCGTTGCTCAATGAGTTTCAAGTATTCCCATGATTCGAACACTTGAAACTCATTCATGAAGATTCTTCGGTTCTATCAGCAGAGGTCGGGCGAAGTGAGTCGAGGTACGTTTACCGAGGAAAAAATAAACGTGTCTTTTTGTCATTGGCGGGAATCTCCGCGCTTGGATCTACGCCTCGATCTAAGCTGGCAGCCGGCTGCAAGCGGCGTAACCTCGGCATGGCGAAGCGTGCGCTGATGGTTCGGACTAACGCGCTCGAGAACGTGTCCTTGGCGTTCAGGGACACCTCGGGCGCGCGGGCCGACCGCTCTCTTCCGCGCGCGAGATCCACGAATTAGGTCGAGACGACGGCGACGACGGCAACGCGAACGCGAACGAGACTCGACCTCTCTCGTAACCGATTCAACGTCCATATAATAATAGCGTGACTTCGATCGTTCGCTCTGAGGTTTCCCTCTTTGCGTTCCGCGCGCCGTCTCCGACAGATAAGTACGTTGACCAAGAATGACATAATTCTTTTTTTCTTTTTTAACATGTAATAACGCCCCATAGCATGTCGATGTTATGACCATGCGCGTTTATCGCTTGGAATCGAGTTTTCACGAATGGAAAATCGGCAAGTTAGGCAAGATAATAACGTAGGATATATGAAAATAGATCATTGTCTTCGATGTCGATTGATTGGAGAACATACTGGATTTTGGTCCAATTATTTTCGATTTATGATTCCGACAGTCACACGCTATTCCAGAATCCCCCGGAGTACGAGTACGCACGCGCTTTATTTTATTTTAATTTATGCAAACTGCACCTAATACTCGCGATTTGCCACGGACTAGTCAAGCGGGGTCTCAGGAAACTGTTCCTTTCACCGAACTTTTCTACGATTGACCTTGAACCTCCGGGTTAGTGCGGCACGATGCCAGGATGCACCGCTGATTTCTCGGAATGGGAAAAAATTCTAATTTGAAGCAAGAGAGTTCCATATTTCAGATAAATAAAATAGAAAGATAAAACATTTTTTGTGTAATAAGTTTCAAGAATGTCAACGTTTTTAATTGTTCTTCTTTTTCTAAAGGAAAACATAATTAAGAACATGTGAAGACACGTATATTATTGCTAAATATCTATAAACAAATATAGACTCAAAAAGAAGCCCTGAAATGAAAGAGCGGCGTTTTCGTTTTTATTTGTAGTAATTTCGAGGCTAGATCACACACAGAGCGGGACTTATTGTCAGTGGAAACTTAATATAACGGCGATATATCGGAAATCGCATTCCTCTATAGCTGCACAATTATTCCCTACGCGCATATCCCTTCCGTTCTTCCTCGTCGAAGGCGTTCCGTCGAAGGTCCGCGATGTGCGTCATCGTCCATGCGTAATGGCCATCTGCTTGTGCAACGTTGAAGGCGAAGCGCATATTTTATGTCGCGCGTACGCCTCCTCGCGAGGATACGCATTCGTAACCGTTTAACACGCCGCGACCTTCTTCGAGGGCCAACGTTGCTCGAAAGTCTGTTTCTTTCCCGAGAATTGTTCTCTCGTCCCTGATTCTCTCACCTCGCTTTTCTTCGCGCTCCCCGAGATCGATCTTCTTCCGCCGCCGAAAAGCAGAATTCGAATAAGATTTTTAAAATTTTGTTTACATAACGACATTGCACCACAACATTTACAACGTTTCCATAATTATACACCGTTTTTTTTTTCACCACTGACCCTTATAGCCATTACATCTCTTATTTCAATATTTCGAGGGTGCTTATACTATATTTTATTAAAATTTTATAACATTTTATATATGATAAAGTAAATCTATAAAAACATGTGTAAGGAAATTTTATGTCTAATAAATTATACACAGTTACTGAAATAAATTGAGAGAGGTATTTGAAAATTTTAAATAATTATAAACTCTTTCCTTTTGTACAAGCCATAAAACTTTTTAAGTCTAAATCCGATCTGTATACCTAAATTCGCCATTGTACATTTCTAACAGTAAGATATCCATACGAAATTCGAAACGCGCAAAGTTTAACGAACGATAAGCTAAGAAGTTTAATACATTTCTAATTTAAGTTAGTTATCGCGCTTCCGAATTAGTTTGCTCCCGAAAATACATATATATAATAGTCAAACAATTTGAAAAAGTCACGAAAATAAATGACAATCTTCCGCGAGATCTTCATCAAACGCAGAAATTAAGCATCTTCAAGCTAAAAGTCTCTCGAGCCAAGGAGACTTGAATAATATTCATCTCTAAGACGTCGCCGGTCTGAGAATTTGAAGCGCGCGAAGCTAAGAGGCTGGAAGCTGAGCGAGGAGGCGAGAAGGCTACGTCGCCCTCGTCGTCCTCGCCGCTCACGCCGGGTCGCAAGCGCACCGGGGGAGGAGGAGCAGTGACTCCGACACTCCGACACTCCGAGACGACGGCCGGCGGCGACGCGCTCCGCGTCGTGACGCGGCAGTGCGCCGGCCAATCGCGAGCGCGCGAGAACGCCGTTTCTCGTGTCGGCGCGTAGAGTAGGTGAACGGCGCGGATAGAAGAGAGCGAGAGCGGCGTGCCGCCGCCTCCGTCGCCGCCGTCGTGGCCGAGGAGAGGAGGAGGTAGGTAGGTAGATAGGTGGCCCGCTGCGCTCGGTCGTGGAACTCTCGACCCCGATACCGCGCCGTGGTCGATTCACGATTCGCGTTCCGCGCGTCTTCCTCTTCGCGTCGTAGCCTTGAGAGGAAAAGAGAAGACTGGTGCTCTAGAGCCGCGAGCGCGAGCGCTCCGCGAGGACGTCGCTCGAGAGTGGAACGCCTGCATGCCTGCCGAGTGGACTTGCGTCGCGCGCGGAAAAAACCATCAGGCCGTCTTCCATTTCCTTCGAAGGGAAGAAACCCATGCACACCTTCGCCGACGAAGATCGAAGCGAGCGACGTTGTGTAACGTCGCGCGACGCGCTGCGACCTTTCGTGACCTCCTCCCTCGCCCGCTCTACCTGAGCCGACGAGAGCGAGGACGGAGCGTTGGAGGGAGCCCTCGAGAGACCGGCGGACCGGCCGACCGATCGGCCGATCAGTCTGCATCCGCCGGGGAGCGTGGGCGGAGAACGAGAGGAGGAAAGACGCACGGTCGCGCGCACGGTGAAAAGTGCAAGTGGAGTGGCGTCGTTGGCGAGAAACGATCGTGCGTGCGTGCATTCTTGCATTCCTCGCGTCGCGGATCTTCCGTCCGCTCTGCCGTGCCGTCCTATCTCGCGGCGCGCGGGCGTTCCCGTGCGCTCGTTGTTGCAGATTGCGGGGAACGCGCGACGCGGATCTGCGCGCGTTTAAAAAGAGAGACGCCGACGCCGGGCGGCCGCCGCTCGTTGTGCCTCGTACTCGTCGTTCGCGCCGCGCGTAAAACGATTGTGCCGCAAAGCGGACGGATATATCGTTTCGGCCTACTTATAACGGCCGTAAGTTAACTTTGCGCTTCCCGCTCTCTCGCGGCAGTGCGCCGCCCGTGCGGTTTCATCGGTGCGACGACGATCTAATAATAATGGTGCACGACCGCGGCGCGAGAACGATGCCCCCGAAACGTCGTGGGAACGTTTTAATGAAGATATAAATTACATCGATGTGCATGTATGTATATATGTATATGCACGTATGTGCGTACGGCGAGCGGATTATTTTGCGAAGGAAGCTCGGGGGACGAAGTGACCGAAGTACTAAATGCCCTACAAATAGCTTTTGCGGAACTCTAAAGAATATCGAAACTGCTTTCTAATGGACTACTCCGGCGCGATTCGCCAGCGATTCGATATATTTATTTGCCCATGTGTGTCGGAGGAGCCCCCGACTTGTGGGATCTTCAAGAAATTGCGCTGCGCCGCCGCGGAACGTATTTCTCCGTCGAAATTTCAGCCTGCGGAGAGCATCATTGGATCATCGGTGAGCGCGAATTAGAAAATAATATATAAATTTACGTATACACACATTAAAAAAAAAAAAAATCCCTACCGGCTTGTGTGTCCGGAAGAGACACATTTTTCCCGCGTCTCCGTTAAAATTTTCAAATCGACATGCGCGCGCGCGGCGAGAAAAAATTCGCCGCGGTCGCAGGAATCCGACGGCGATTGGCGCTTGCAATTATAACGGAAATCTCGCCGTTCACCGTTCACGGGATATCTGTATTTTCCTGTTTCGCGTGGCTTTCGCAGGAGTCGAAGAAAGTGGCCGCCCACCGGGACGGGACCGGACGGTCGCGCTTTCTCCCCTCGCTTTCGCTAATCGCTACGCCGCGGAAAGGTGTAGGAAAGTTAATATATTCGCGCGAGACGACCGGTTGTGAAAGGTAGAGCACGGCGGCGAAATGTAGGTATTGTTTTAAAACGCGGCGGGGTCGTCAACCGCGCCGGCTGATGTCGCGACCGCGGTAACGCGGAGGCGCGCTCCTTCGCGCGACCGTAGTGCGGCGACAATTTTGCGCGACGCGCGCGTCTCGCGTCGCGTGCGTATGCGGCCCACCGCGGTCGCGATCGATATTCGCGATCGTCGAGTCGATTGTGCCTCGACCGATTCACCGCTTATCGCATCTCGCGAGAATCCATACTTCGGTATAATCGACGCTTTCTTTTCCCTTTCGCCGCGAAAGAAGGCTCGCATATATAGTTTTCGGGTGCGTCCGCGGGGCACACGCTATCAGCGCGCTATTGTGTCATTCTGTTCTTGCTTTACATCTACTGAGTGATAAAGATAGAACGGTGCAATATAACGTTAATACGAATGCCTTTCGTCTTCCTCGATTTTTTTTTTTTTTTTTTTTAATTTAGAGAGAATCTTGAAAACCCTCTCGTCGTTCGGAAATGTAGGCTATACCTCGCATACGAGATGCCCTTTACCTAAAAAATTTTCCGAACGATAGGGAATATATACTTAACGGAGTAAGGAGTTCGCTGTTTTTGCGAAGGATCGATTTTTAGAAGACTGGTGTCCTATGCAGATCGGTGTGGGAACGTAAAGAAATGTTATCGAGTTTCTGCGGGTACACTTGAGGGGCATCTTACGTTTCCGAACGACGAGAGGGTTTCCGAAGATCTTGAAGCGAAATTACCTGCCTTAAAAAAAAAAAAGTCTCGAGGAAGACGAAAAGCATGCGGGTATTCTTCCGCTCTTCACATTGCACCTCTCTGTGTCTTCCTTTTCTCTTTTTTCTTCTCGTCGCGCGCTTCCTGTGTATCCCCTTTTGCCCCTCTCTTCTTCTACGACGCGTTAACGCCACTTTGTTCGTTTCAGACGAAAGATATCGGTATCGTTGTACTTTGACATCGTTTCACTTCCCTGCGCATTCATAAGGCAATTTATGTATCGCGACATATTTTACGAAGCATTGAACGCACTACTCCGAATAAACGACTTCTGATTATGCACGCGTCCGTGAGTTGATTATCGTCGTGCGTAAAAGCGAGCTTGCGCTGACCACCTGTTAGCCGGAGCGCCGTGAAGGAATAAGGAAGGTAAAAGCGTAACGAAAGTGAAGTTAAATATTTTTTTTTGGGCTGACAGTTGCAACTCGATAAGTGGTGTTGAACATGTCTCTTTCGATACCTGATTGATTTCTGGTATTGATCTTTACTTTTAATTGTGAGTTGTTACCTGAACCGACGCCAACGAGGAATATTCGCGCAAAATTTGTCTCAATTGTTAATTAATAGTCTTTCGTGTTAAAAATCGTTAGATTTTCTTTGTTGCTGCTTCCTACACACAGTCAAAATTTCCTATTTTCTATCATTATAATTATCTTAAATAATTATATTAATATTTAACGATATTTTACATTTAATCCATCAGTTAACGCAATTATGTATAGCGTTCATTGTTCTTGGTAACAATTTTTTAATGTTTTAGGGAGTCCAAATAGATGACTGTTGGAGAGATAACGGTTAATATGGTGGGGTCTATTCTAGAAATGGGCGTTCTTATCTAATCGTTAATAAGACAGCGTTCTCCAACCCGAAGGAAGAGTCTCGCGCTCTTTTCAGAATTGGTACCGCGAAACCTATATATCCTTATATATCCTATATATCCGCATCTATAAAGCGCAGTGAACGCGAGCGGGTGCAACGAACTCCGCTTCGTATCTCTCTCTCTCTC
The DNA here is from genome assembly GCF_048541705.1 of Temnothorax americanus. Classification (NCBI taxonomy): domain Eukaryota; kingdom Metazoa; phylum Arthropoda; class Insecta; order Hymenoptera; family Formicidae; genus Temnothorax; species Temnothorax americanus. Next base: position 2,720,116 of record NW_027509371.1, on the reverse strand, counting down.
TCTCTCTCTCTCTCTCTCTCTCTCTCTCTCTCTCTCTCTCTCTCTCTCTCTCTCTCTCTCTCTCTCTCTTTCCTCCCTCCGGCTCTCCCTTCCTCTTTTCAACACCCCTTCCCGCAGACTGTCATCATCGCATCCCTTCTCCCAATCTCCTTCTTTCTCACTGTCTCTCTCTACGACTCGTATCAAGCGCGATCTGGTCTCTCGCGCGCGAGTTAAGGCTCATTTTTCGCGTGTCGCTCGTCGCTCGCGTTAAAGATGTCGATATCGAGAAAAAACAATAAATTTAAATATATTCTTCAGTTTGGAAAGTACTTATATCGAATAAATGTCTGATATACCGAACAAAATATCGTAATTAATATGTAATTTAATTTTATTATTGTGTAACTCTAATATAAAAGATTATAAAAAATCTTATTATTATTACAGTGATCCCACATAAGACCCGCGTCTGTCAATACTGTAACAAAGAATGCTTTTTTTATGGCAAGAACAAAAAATCACGTATAAAATATGGCACATTGCAATGGAATAAATTATTAATTTTGGATTAATTATGTTCAGAAAACACAACAGTCATATATGTTATCTGAATTTGCTTACGTGTGATTGTTACTTCTAAATCTATTAAGGCACGTATTATGGGACTTTTCAGAATGGATTCCGATCGGAATTATTCCGTTTTCTCTAAAAAACACACAATAGAGTAATCTATAGAAAATAACTAAACAATTTTGATCCATTCCGAAAAGTTCCACAATACGTGTCCATAATATGTGTCAGATTTGGTTGTCATAATCTAATCGTTTTAAACGATAATATTTTTTTAACACAACTAACAAAGTTTGTTGTTCTTTATAATTGATTTTTTTGTACTTTTCATCTTTTTCTCCTTTTCTCCGCGATGTTCAATCATGTTTCTAGAAAATATATAACATAATGCAGCTGCAAACAATAGACTTAATGTATCCGCGCATCTGCTTCCGGTGATAATTCTAATTAATGAATTATATCACAGATTAATACTTTTGTTTTCACAGTTCGTTTATTAAAAAATGCTAGTTTAGCAACATTATTGAATTGATCATTAATTTAATCACGTGTACTATTTTTAGCTTTGGCTTGAGACTGCGTTTCAACCGACATTTCTTGGCGCGCAGTTTGCTAAGCTGGAAAAAGATGTATGCGCAAAAATATTATTATAGGCACACGTTAAAAGTGCATTTCTACTATTTGTGTTAAAATTAAATCAGTTTGCGAGTATAAGTTTAAAAATATTTTATTCGATATTCTATTTACTCGATATTTCGTATTAAGTGTAACAATAAATATAGGATATTAATAACCTTTCTTAATTTATATCGCGATTTGTCTGTGACGTCGACACGACGATGCGACGCGACGTGGCGAGTGCACCGCCATCGCGTCGACGTCGAGGGTATATACTGCCGATAGCGTCAACGTAGCATGAGTCATCTGATGCATGCTTAGTACTTAGCCGATGTGCACTAGGAATGTTAAATGCGTCCAATAATATGATATCAACTCGACGATATCAGATAACTTATTGTTATTTTTTTTTTAATCTAAAGAAGCGCTTCGGAGCCACGAAATTCTAACGCTTGTTTTACGCCGCGGAAGGCGAATCAGCGACAATTCCTTCCCCGAGAAGAAGATTGATCGAAGAGAGGAAGAGAAACAATATATCCTGTTTACACGCGTCTGCTCCGGTACAAACTGGTCTGTTAGGTGCTAACTTTGTGTGTTGTCAGATATTGCGGCATAGACATAGACAAGAACTCTAATAACTCATATAAACAATTAGGGGTGGGATTCATGATCAGATTTATAATATATTTAAAATCGTCTTGAGTACGATCTCTAGACACTCTACAGTCATTTTACTGGATAGAATCTTGAGACGACACTTAAAATGATTTTTAAAATGGTAGTTTATACGCGCATGCGCGAAAGATTAAACTTGCAAATGAAGTATTGATTATTGAATAACTTCAGAAAAAAGAAACGATCGCTCCCCGTTGTTTTACTGTTAAATGATGACATAATACGAGATGTATTGGTAAAAGTAGACCAAAAAATGAGAATTGAGAAGACTCTAAACCGGGTACGTATTACATGGAGCTTTTTGGAATAGATTCCGATCTCGGAATTGTTTGGTTATTTTCTAGATTTCTATTGTGTTTTCTAGAGAAAACGGAATAATTCCGATCGGAATCCATTCCGAAAAGTTTCATAAAGGTTGATTCACACTATACGGCACGGACCGTCACGTTCCGACAACGACACGTACCGGCACCGGCACGACAAAACATTAAACAATGCATTTTAACGAGACTGTCCACACTAACCGGCACCGACCTGCACGTTCCGTCAACGGAACGTACCGACATTGACAGACATTATCGCAAAGAATGTTTTGATGGTCCGTGTCGGAACGTGATGGTCCGTGTCGGAACGTGACGGTCCGTGCCGTATAGTGTGAATCAACCTAACACGGAAAAAACCCTCAGCCGCCTGCCGAATTATATCACACTAGGCCGTATAATGTATCACGTCCTTTATCATCAATATCATTTATATCATCATCACCATCGTCACCGTCAATGTCAACTATACCAGCATCTCCTTCATCTTTAAGAGCTCCAACTTCATCGCCATCATATTACGATATGTCAATTCCAATGCCACATCTCAGTGAACAAACAGATTATACACAGAAAATGTAAATTTAATAACAAATGTTTACCTTAAACAAACTGCAAGTTTTTCTGTCGGTGAAATTGCCTCACGAAACGACGTATTTTCTTTTTGTATCTCGCAGGTTCAATTAATTTTAATAATTCAAAAAACTTGCATTGCGGCATTCTAAAATATTGGTAAAATTTGTCTTCATATTTTAATAAATTTTGAAATAATGTCCAATGCTCTCCTTCAAGTTTTCTTTCTTTTAATATAGGATGTACCTATTTTCGATTCTTTTTCTTCATTTTTTTTCACTTTGCCTTCATCTTCGTCTAAAAGTAAGGCCAGAAGGGCCAATTCATCATCGCTAAATGATCCATCCATTTTGTGGTTATAAAACTGACGACGGTTATAAAACTGACGGTCGAGTGCCGAAGCAATCTGAATATACGTAAAATTTGTCGTGCCGGTGCCGGTACGTGTCGTTGCCGGAACGTGACGGTCCGTGCCGTATAGTGTGAATCAACCTTAATACGTGCAGCCCTGATCTCTAGACACGGTTTTAATTAAAATATATTTGTAATTAAAATTCGATCATATTGAAAGGATCATTAATGCAAAAATAACATGTTATGCGACTTGCTGTCCATAATTTATTCTTTCTACTGAATCAGAATAACAGTACAAATGGATCATGGTCATATCTACTTTAAAGCACGATATAAACAATATCACAAAAAATATTTGTTAAAAATATTTTGAAAGTGATTGCGTTAAGAGAAGCGGACTTTCCTCGCATTCGATCACAATACCATCAATCTTTTCAACAGCAGGAAAGAAAATATTTATTTTTTACCATCCGTTATAATCGCCATTTACCCAATATTTTGCACGTAACGCGTATGTATAATTAATGTAAAATTAAATTAAATTTTACTGTACAAATATCAATTTTGTCTAACTTTATCAATAATTGGACAAATTAAGTTAAATGAGAGAATTTGATTAACTAATTATAACGTATATGAATGAAGACACTTTTTCGTTCCTTTTTTCTATAGAATGCGCATCTGTCCGAAGGACACGGGGAATCTCGCGATCTAGAGCATCGGCCCGAACGAGAGAGAAAGAGAGAAGATATTTTCAAGAATTTCCATAAACTGTAAACTGATTTTGAATATGAGAAAGCGAGCACAATGCTACAGATTCACTTCCCGTTCGTTCGGTGCCCTTTCATCGCCGAACTTCCGTAAAATTGTTATATCGATTGCGTCGAGGTAAGGGGACCACCCCAGTTATTCTTTCCCTTTTCCTATACGCGAAACTTATATGCATATGAGGCGAAACTTGATGAAACTTTCGCGTTCCGCTTACGCGCATTAATTAACCGGGACGCTGACGGTGCGCCGATTAAGTCGCGCGGCGTCTAATTATAGTGGCTGGCTAATCAGGTCGTGATACGAAGATTTTATTTACGCCGCGATATACGTGCGTGAAGACTGAAGACGCACTTATAAGAGCACGTTATATTGCGGGGAAACGGTAGCGGCGCGCCGCCGCGCCGCCGCGCCGCCGTGGTGTTTCACCACCACAGGCACCACATCGCAGCGTCGTCCTTGAAGCCTCCGGCGAATGACTATTTTCTAGGCAAGGCCACCCTACGCCATCTGCGGTGTATGTTTATCGGTTTATCAATGACATCGCCTCGCGAACGGTTGTTTTGCAGGATCGGCCTTCTAGACTTATAGCGTTTTTCACTGGATAGCACTGAGTGCGCACCGAAAACTCGTTGAGTTCAGATGGCACTGTCCGAGTGCACTGAAAGTGCGAATTTCTTGCGCTTCCAGCTAAACATCTCAGTGCAGTTCTGTGCATATTTGTCGCTCTGAATATGGAAAGCTTTATCAGTACTCGTGTTGCACAAAACTTCTTATTAAATTTTTTCTGTTTATCGAACAGATTTCCATAATCCCTATAGGGAATCATTAGCCATTCCCTTATAGGGTATGCCGCATCTCCCAATATATGAAATTTCCCTTCACAAATTTTTTGTAAATTATCATTGATGTCCGATAACTTTAAAACTCGGGAATCATGGATCTTTCCTGGAATCCCAGTGAAAACATCAATGAATCTTTTTCGAGCATCACATATACCCTGTAATGTAATTGCAGGAATATCGTGCCTATTTACGTAAGTGGACTTTATTTTATGTGCTGGTGTTCGAACTTTAATCGACGTCCCATCGACACAACCAATCACATTAGGAAAACCAGCAACCTAAAAATTTATATATCTTTATAAATAATTTTAATTTATATATACTTTACTCGCCTAATTCTTAAATTAGTGTTAACAATTATTGACATACATGCTATATATATATATATATATATATATATATATATATACACACATATATAATAGGCACGATATTCCTGCAATTACATTACAGGATATATGTGATGCACGAAAAAGATTGATTGATGTCTTTACTGAAATTCCAAGAAAGATCAATGATTCATGAGTTTTAAAGTTATCGGACATCAATGATAATTTACAAAGAATTTGTGAAAATGACAAAATATCCAATTCTGGAGTGGTAGGTTCGCTACCTCCTTTGCTCCGATCAGATGGATAGAATCCAGAATGTGCATACATCTCTATTATCTTGTAGGCTGTTGTTCGTGTAACGCGAAAATGACTTTTAAACTATAATAATATAATTATTTGTAATATTGATACTAATTTATACAAAACATATTATTGTTTTACATAATAATACAATAATAATACAAATTATAATCTATTATGACGACGACGACGATGTCCTCACGGTCTCGCCGGCCGTGGAGGAGCGCGCCGTCGCTTTCTTCACTATAATCTCTATCAATCTTCGCGATACTGCTCTCCGAAACCCCGATGGTAGCTCGACTGAGTATTTTAGAGATGTTATGTTGGGCGCCAGGTGCGATTCCTCGCACCACGATTCACGAGATCGCAGTATTTCTCAGGCGTGGGCTTCTTTGATCAACCGCGGGTGGAATAGGAGAGGGAGCGTAGCGCAATCATCACACTCAAATACATAAAACATTAAATTATATTTCGGTTAAGGCAGATAACAAGTGGACGATAGCGAGTTCCACGGCGAACAAGTAGAATTCGAGTACACGCCACGTGTCACCCCACGAGCGCGATACTCATTCCGTCGCTGAGCTGCACGGCAATCCCGATTGAATTCGCACAAAAGTATTCCCCAACATAAGTTGCAGCGAATTCCACCCGGACGGTCAAACGCGAGGTGCTAACAAATAACCAACGCAATCTCCCTTAACAATTACGCAATTTCCCTACGGTCTACCGCGACAACGCCGGGGATCTTCTCTCCCCTCGAAACGCACGAATGGCCCCACCCGTTAACTCGACACAACCGTGGGCCGTTAATCCGATGAAACGCACGGATAGCTACTTACAATGGCCTGAACTTAACCGCAAGAAAACATGGGGCTCTCTCACGCGCGAGAGCCACTTCTCAAAACTCGGGGGGTTAAGCCAACGGGGTTCGAAATTCCAACCACGAAAACACCGCAAAATTAAGAAAAAAATTACCACCCGAAAACAACCAAGATCAGAAAGATATCACAACAAATCATTACGGACTGTCGGGGGCCCTACTTTTTCTCCCCGAGCGGGGACTCGGATCCTTTTGCCGCCGGGCCTCCCCCGGTAGGCACCGAATTTTTCGTTTACCGGGGCCCATTTTTCTTTTACCGCGGCACCCAAAGGGGCTCCCCGGGGGGCCTAGGTATTCCCCGCATCTTCTTGAGGAGGGTGAGCATGGCCTTACAAATTCGTCCGTTCCGGGGGGTCGTCACTCCTTTGGGGGGTTTCCGGGGGTGGCGGGCCCTCGCAGTGGCGTTTCCCTTTATCCGCGGGCCACCGGGGCCCGGCGCCCCGCGCGCCGGTTTCCCTACCGATCGTGCTGCCCCTGCCTCCAGCGACCCTCTGGGGATCGTCGCGCCCTTCCGCCCCCCCCTCGCACTCGCCCATCCCCGGCGGAGTTTTTAAAATCCCCTTTTAGACCCCGTCCAGCCGGTCTCATCGTCCGGTTCCCCCGGCCAGGGGGCCGGGCCAGGCTCGTCGCCGGGCGGGGTTTTCAGGGGGTGGCCCCCTTCCTTAACGGGGCCTTCGTGGGGCGTCCCCCCCTTCCCGGGGTGCGTCTTCGTGCCTCCTACCCTTGAAAGGGGGATCTGATCGCCGGCTGTAGGCCCCGCGTGACCGCCCGCCGATCTACGCCCCCCGGGAGCTCCTTTTTTCCCCCCCAAGTCCCCCGCGCGGAAGCCGTTCACTCGTCGTGCCCCGGCCCTCTCCCCCCTCCCTCGACCCGAAAACCCCAAAAGCTTAAACCCTTTTTTTTTTTTTGGGAAAAAGAAAAAAAAAAAGAAAAAAGAACCCCCTTTTTAAATTAAATTTGAAAACCCTTTTTTTAAAAAAATTTTTTTTTTTGGTTTTAAAACCGGGGGAAATTTGAATTAAAAAAAAAAAATTTTTTTTCCAGGGGGTTTCCCCTTTTTTTTAAGGAAAAAAAAAATTTTTATTTTTCTCTCCGAAACCCCGATGGTAGCTCGACTGAGTATTTTAGAGATGTTATGTTGGGCGCCAGGTGCGATTCCTCGCACCACGATTCACGAGATCGCAGTATTTCTCAGGCGTGGGCTTCTTTGATCAACCGCGGGTGGAATAGGAGAGGGAGCGTAGCGCAATCATCACACTCAAATACATAAACATTAAATTATATTTCGGTTAAGGCAGATAACAAGTGGACGATAGCGAGTTCCACGGCGAACAAGTAGAATTCGAGTACACGCCACGTGTCACCCCACGAGCGCGATACTCATTCCGTCGCTGAGCTGCACGGCAATCCCGATTGAATTCGCACAAAAGTATTCCCCAACATAAGTTGCAGCGAATTCCACCCGGACGGTCAAACGCGAGGTGCTAACAAATAACCAACGCAATCTCCCTTAACAATTACGCAATTTCCCTACGGTCTACCGCGACAACGCCGGGGATCTTCTCTCCCCTCGAAACGCACGAATGGCCCCACCCGTTAACTCGACACAACCGTGGGCCGTTAATCCCGATGAAACGCACGGATAGCTACTTACAAATGGCCTGAACTTAACCGGCAACGATAACTACGAGGCTCTCTCACGCGCGAGAGCCACTTCTCAAAACTACGGCACGGTTAAGCCAACGGCGTTCATGAAATTCCACGCGACGAAATCACCCGCAACGAAATTACGCAAACGAAATTACTCACCACGAAATCATACGCAACGAAGTACACGAAACGATATCACAACGAAATTACATGCACGCTGACTGTCGGCGGCCGTACGTTTTCATCCCCGAGGCGGGCACTCGCGATCATTTCGCCGCACGGGCCCTCCCGCGGTATGGCACTCGATATTCTTTCGTTACAGCCGATTTCATACTTTACCGCGGCACAACGCGACTCCCGGGAGGGCCTAGGTATTCTCGCGATCTTACTTCGAGGAAGGCTGAGCAGCGGCCTTACAAATTCGTCTCGTTCCGGCGGCTCGTCACTCGCTCTCAGGGCTGGATGTTATCGGGATGGCGGCTCGCTCGACAGTGGCGTTTCCTTGATCCGGCGGGACCACGCAGGGCCCGCGCGCGCCCGCGCGCGCCGGTTTCCCTAGCCTGATCGGTGCTGCGCCCTGGTCTGCCAGCGATCCCTCTAGGCGATCGTCGCGCCCTTCGCGAGCGCCCCTCGTCACTGCGCCCATCCGCCGGCGGTAGTTTTAAAGTCCGCCTATTTGAGACCGGCTGTCCAGGCCGCGTCTCATCGTCCGGTTCCTCGACGGCCAGGCTGGCCGGGCCATGGCTCGTCGACCGGGCGCGGTACTCAGCGGTGGTGGCCCCGTTCCTTAACGGGGACCTTCGTCGGGGCGTCCCCCGTATCCGGGCTGCAGTGCTCTCGTGCCCTCCGTGACGCCTTGACCGGTCATCTGATCTGCCGGCTGTAGGCCCCAGCGTGACCCGCCCGCCGATCGTACGCCCTCGGAAGCTCCTGGTTGTCCAGCCGTAAGTCCCTCGACGCGGCATAAGCCGTTACACTCGTCGTGACCCTGGCCATCTGCTCCGCACTCCCTCGACCTGTAACGCTCGCAAAAGATCTTAATCCTAACCTAAAGGCTCGCTCTCCGCCCGCCTCGGGCGGAGGCACCATCCCTGACGCCTCCCTCGGCCGAGCTCCCATCTGGGGTAAGGGACGCGACTTTTGTCACGTCACAATATAAAGATAATAAAATGTACATATATGTATGCTTACATCCTTATCCGTAAGGTTATGTACTACCTGAAGAAAGTTTGCAATCTTTGGAATTTTTCGCGGATTTTTTTCTTGTAAAAAATTATCTTCATCACTGCTAGATGATGATGATGAAAGCAAATCTAACAGCTCAAATATTAATCGTGCATCCCGCCCAGCCATATTGCACTAAACTGGCACCGTCTCTCAGAGCTCGTGCCGAATTCTTGCACTAAAGTGCGAAAACTCGGCACTAGACTTTCCAGTGAAACAGCACGCACCGTTTTCATGCGCACCGAAATGCCCAGTGAAACACGTTGCCCATGACGAGTGCGCACTCAGTGCGCACTAGTTCTCCCAGTGAAAAACGCTATTAGGAGTGTGAAAAAGAGCGCTCATATAGTTGTGCGCTGTGCGCGATTTCCCTTGAATAAGATGCTATCTTATCGATATAGAAACTCTTGGTAAGACAATTCTTTAATCATGAGACACCGCTTACCGAGAAAGAGAGAGAGAGAGAGGGGGGGATACGGCAATTGGGATCTGGAAAATACGAATCATAGATTTGATCGAAAAATAATCACAGACGATTATTACTCAATGCACTCGGATTAATTGATAACCAAGGTAATGCACGGTGTATTCCACAATACTTGCTACCTATTGGTCTTGCACGATTGATCTGTTAACTGCCGTGACGATTGTCGCGGTGGTGGACGCCTGATTTTTTAGCGACGCTCCGGTGATCACTGATGACCGGGATTACCAAAATTTCTCAAAACATTTGTAAGATAAACGCAATATAATATAAAATTTTGGGCCAGTTTCACCAACGTCGGTTCACTGTAACCTTCGGTTAAACTCACTCTTCGTCTCTTTCTCTAAAAGAGCAGTTAGAAAGAGATGAAGAGTGAGTTTAACCGAAGGTTACAGTTAACCGACGTTGGTGAAACTGGCCATAACAATAAGTATCGTAAATAGCATAGATAACAATATGATATAAATAGTGCTATTCAATATATTATAATTGAAATGCCCTTGAAAATACAGTTTTATGTTTATTTCTATCAATGTAGATTAACTTTAATCTCGGTTTAACTTGCTTTGTATCTTTTTTCTAGTTCTAAGATTAGAAGAAGATAGAAGGTAAGTCAAACCGAGATTAAAATTAATCTACATTGGTAGAAATAAACATTAGACTGTATTTTCAAGGATGTTATATCGAGGTGCGTTCAGAAATTACGTCTAGGCAGACCTAGGTAACTCTAATGTTAGTGTACGTGACGTAAACTATAGCTTAGAGCTTAGAGTTACCCAAGTTGAATTTCTGAACGCAACCTTGAATAGCACTATCTACATTATATTATTTAATCATATACAATATTTTATCATTTTATGCATGCTTATGATCATGAAAATCCTAGTATATCGTACACGATAAAACATATACAAGAATTCGTTGAGCAGACAAGATGTTATTATTGCAAGCAAAAGCGAAATATTTCATTTTCTTGTGAGAAAACCTAAAATGTCGTTCGACCCATCTTATTCTGCGATCGTAGAATAACTATGAATATATTGCGCTCTCAAGAACTTTGTGTTAAGAAAGTCGGAGAAAACAACCTCTTAAGTGACTACATACATACTTCATAGTTAATCTTCCTGGCCAGAGACATTTTATAAAAAAAAACTCTCATGATGTTTCTAACATTATATATTATTTCTAGTCATAGTCTATTGCTATATTTATAATAAACTCTGGTACAATCCAAGTTTTATTTTCTTGCCAGTGATAGTGACTCGACACAATCGATTTGATCCGAAGATTACAGATCCTCTTTTTGACGTTCACTTTGAACAATCCACGATGTATGACAGAATACTATTTATAATTTCATGTGCAATTGTAATACGAAGAGCATTTGAAGTATAAAACGCACGCATAAAATACATATTGAGTCCAGATGACGATCTACAGTTTACTTTAGATTTTAGGATAAACGTCTATTCAAAATTTTGTATGTTTTATGTATGTGTTTTTTAATATATAGTTTACATTTGTTTGCGCATTTCAAATTTTGCGAATATTTTTCGTGTTATACGGTACACAAAATTATAAACGGAATTCTATCTTGCATTCCGATACGAATAATATATTTGAAGTGTGAGCTTAAATAAAGAATTCTGTTACTGATGAAAACACCGTTGTGTGTTCGCAGCTTGAACAAGATGCACGCGATGGAGGGTGCAGCCGAGAGCAGGCGAAAGGTGGACACCGCGGAGGACGACAAGACATCGAGATCGTCGCCGTCGCCGAAAGTACCCCAGAGCCAGCAGAACGGCGCCGCCCTTCCGGAGGAAACCGCGGCGGCGCCGGCGGCGTCGGTGGGTCGCGGACGCCCTAAGAAGAAGGACGAGTCGCGCTGCGACACCGAGACACCGAACGACACGAAAGACAAGCAGTTGCTTGCGAGCACGTCGCGGCAGAGTACGACGACTCCGAGTGACATTGTGCAGCCGCGTCACGTTAAAGCGGCGTCCGAGCCCGTCGAGATCAGAAAACGAAAGTCCACTAACGGACAGCTGATCTCCCTCGGGAATCCCAGGAAGAAGTTTCGCGACAACTCCTCGCGAGAGGAGTACATTTCGAGGATCGTGGGCGACAATGAAAGCATCGCTGACCTCGTGGCAAAGGCCGATCGACTGCGAGCCGATATTTTGGTGAGTGTTCGGAGCTGCGATCTTTCATTAAGAGTGAAATCACTTCTTTTTAAGCATATACATATATATGCTTAAAGCCTAAACAGTATATTTGTATGTCTATCCACAGGCTCTTCAAAACTTAGCACATGACAAAGAAATGGAATGGAACGAGATCTTGCGGAAGAGGAAGCTCAAGGAGGAGGCATACATGAGGATCGAAAGGAAGATACAAACAACATTCTACATGGAAAACGATAGTCAATTGTCGGAGACTTTGCCGGCCACTAGGTCGTTTTTGGGCTCGGCCGAATGGGAGAACATCGCCAACGCCACTTCGATATCGAAGGAGAGATCTTTCGGATGTAAGGAGGATCTGGGGGAGAGATCTTCAGACTCATCGGGCTCGAAGAAAGAGAAAACCAGGAGAGTTAGCTCGCAGCAACGGGCGACTCCTCCGAAAACCAATGGCGAAAGCAATCGTAAACAGAATGACGCGTTGAGCCCGGAAAGTCGGCAGATCGGAGAAGGTCGTCAAGGTGCGATAGTGGATGTCAGATCTATTATCGCCGACCATAGACTCAAGCATCCGGAAACTGTACCAAGAAGGTAATTAATTACAAGCAAGAGAATGGAAAAAAGGGGATATTTCACAATCACTTTTTTAAACGGTTGAAATACATTTTTATAGCAAATATAATTTCAAATAAAGAGATAAGATTAAGTTGACAATTAAAGAAACAGACTTGTTTTTGCTATTTAAGTATACACAGATTTTGATTATACTACAACAGAGATCTCTTATTGTATACCATGAACACTTATACAACACTAAGATTGGTGTATTCATAGACGATTTTAAATATAAGATCCGACTATGAATATTGGGCTAAGAAAAATAAACTTTTGTGAAAACAACTTTGTTTTTTTGGATTGTCAAGCATAATTTTCAATTGCAGAGGTCGAAGAATGAGGAATTCAAATGTGAATATCAACCTCGGTGCTGGCGGCGCCATGGTCGAAACTGGGCACAATGCCGATTCGAGACCGTCTAGCACAGAATCGTGCAAGAGCAATCCAAGCGCGAGCGATTCTATGAACTACAAAGACATGCTAGTGCAATTTGCTAAGATAAGTCAGCAAGGTAACATCAGTAACAGTTTTTTTTAATTGATTGAATTTATATCGTGAACACCGAAAAAACAATTCGCAATTATTCGTGTTTAGGTGAATCGATCAAGGTCCCGCAGAATTATCCAGACGTGACGCTTCATCCTGTGACACCTTCGTCTGCCCAGAATACGTCTCAGCCGACCAGCTCATTGCTCCACGGAATTCTAACAAAAGCGCAAACACCGAGATCCACGACTTTTTCACCTACTTTAGCGAGATTACTCACCGCGCCTGAAAGAGAAAGGAGTTCTCCGGCAGTCGCAGCAGCGGCGGCAGCGGCGGCAGCGTCAGCGTCTATGTCGCAGCAAAGCGCCACGACCCAGCACCTTTTGCAGGCATACCAAGGCTCTAATCTGGTTTCTATAAATGATCTCCTATCTTCTTCCAAGGTTCTTTACTTTTTCATTTCTTGTAATTATTACTTTTTTCGCAATTTACTTCAACACAGAACACCGCAGTTTCTTTTAAACAATGTGACTATTGCACCATTCGAATGTCAGCAGTGTAACTTGATCTTATATAATTTACATAAATAAATAGAAATAAGTATATAAATAATCTATAAATAAATAATACGAGTTTTTTTCGGGAGATGCGAGTTTGAAAAACTTTAAGTTAAATCAGCAATTAGGCGAGAGATAGATTTATCTTTTTATTTTTTTTTAGTAACTTAAGACTTTTTTTTCAGGCTCGCACAGAGATAACTATAACCCCTGTTGTTAACACTCCCGCGCAATCTCACTCCAACGATTTAATTCAAGTGGTAAATTTTTTTTTCAATTTGTTAATAGCATGCTCTTGCGCGTGTTTGACTTCTGACCATTCTGTTAAATTCTTAGGAGGATGTAGAGGAAGAAACAACGGTAATTGATGATAGGGATAGGAAAGGGAACTCGATGGTCGGAAGAGAAGGTAAACAAGTAGTAAAGGACAATCCACCTTCACCAAGCGCCCCGCCGAAATGTCAGGGATGCATAATTCGACCTGCACAGTTCGTTTGCGCCGGATGCGGAAATCAGTGGTACTGTAGTCGTTCATGTCAGGTACATGTCATGTCAAGTGCACAGTTACGTATGATATACCATTCTCACATATCTACGATTTACATTAATGATCATTGATGATAATAAGATTGTATTAATATCGACAGCTTGCTGCGTGGACAACACACTCCGATCACTGTCCGCCGGAGCCCGAGAATAACAAAACCAAGACCAACGTTTAACGCCCGAGGTCCCTGGACGCCCGGTGTGTACAATGGCATCAGGCGAGAGATATCAGCATAACTGAGTACGAATCTAGTCAAGGAAGGAGGTTCAAGGGTGTAATTCAGATGGAGCGACAAATGAGATGCGGAGAGAATCGAAGAGGGATTACCGCGCGTGCATGTGTGTGCGTGTGTGTGTGTGTGTGTGTGTGTGTGTGTGTGTCGTATTGATATAGTATCGGGAAGATTCTTGTCGAAGCAAATGGATGATATTGTCCTATTTATCACAAGCATTTACTGATCTCCCATCTCGAAGGAGATTCCACGCTACCACGTCCTGCTCTTTGCAGAACGAATTCGTGAAATTTCTTGCACTTTACTCGAGCTTTAGATGAAGAAAAATTGTCTTCTTTCGATGACGAAAATTAACAGGATATTCGATGCCATTGGGTTAATGAGCCTCGTGTGTTATGTATAATTCTTTTTCTTTTAGACTTTACTACATACACTAGTCGAAAGTTTTTGAGGGCTCGAAAAACGAGCAGGAAAAGGAATAAGTAATTTCCAAGGCGTTTTTTGTGGAAGTGAAGCACAATACTAAGTAACGCGATGCTGTATATAATTTTATACAATTTAAGAGAATTGATCATACAGCGTCGGATTTTAGAACGTCGATTAATCGCGTGCCATGCGTAAGATCGGGGGTGGATTGAGACCATCAGTTTCGAAAGAGATATCGAAAGGTATTTACTTTTTTTACTTTCTATTAGAGAATATTTCAACGAGAAATTGTAGATATTTTAAATTTAAGGAATTCGAGCGATGTGAAATTAAAATTTGTCATAGCAAATATAATAAATAAAGCAAATTTATCATAAGATTTCTTTGTTATTAGAACAAATTTTATTAACATGGTGTGATTTGTTATAATGACAAGATTATTTTGTTACAATAACAAGATTACCTTGTTATAACAAAATCACTGTTGACAGTTCTCAGGTAAAATTGGTTTGTCATTTACTATGACAAGTTTTATATTACTAGACATTATTGTTTGCAAATGATTAATGTCCAATTATTTCAAGTTACGTATGCGTATCCATATAGATACTTTCTGCTTGCTCAATCCGCCCCTATATATAAGATTCGTTTTCCATAATTGACCTTAATGCTCAAGTTAGACAAATAACTTGAGTATTTTTTTATATCCAATCATGGATTATTATTCTGGTTTCTTCTCTTTTCATTGTTTTTTACATTGTAAGTAAAAGAAATTCCTGGACAGAGCATTTAACCAAGAAACAAAAAACAAATATTAAATAGATGTACTCCTTGTTAAATATCCAATACATATATTTGCATATTACACAGTAACGTATAATATATCTTGTTTCAAATATATATGTGTGTATATATATATATATATATATATATATATATATAAATTCTTCAATTTTGTTATATTGTATACAGATTATATAAAGATATATTGCAATTAATTTTATTTTATTTGACAAATTGTGTATTATGATCAGAATGAAATATTTGACAGTCTCCTCTCTCATTTTCTCTCGTTCGTTCGCTCGCTCGCTCTTTCTCGCATGTATAACTTCAGTTCCCTTAAAATCCATTTTCCCAAGAACTTGAAGCTCTGTCCAGTTATTTCCTTATCTTTCGCGATTTACATGAGTTCCGCGTATAAGACGCAGACCATGTAAGCACGATTCAGGGCCTGTGTATATTGAGACGAATCTACCACAAATGCAACAACATTTTATATTTGTTACCAATCCGTATGTATAAATTTAAAAAAAAAAAAAAAATACCGTTAGTTTTAGCATTAGCAGTAAGATGTTTTTTTTATTCCGTTGGTGACATATATTCGCATGTTTTACATTTTTTAAAATTGATATGTTACCCCAGACGATGACTGTCCCTGACATAATCTGTAGCCCAAAGTTCCTACAGGTACATACAACATATATATATGTATAAATATATATATATATTTTTCCCAATTACAAAGCAAACCAAAATAAAGTTTTTAATCGTATTCTCTCGCCTATGTCATTTTATTATACCGTTTACTCAATAATGAAACCATACAACTTGACCGCTTATCCAATCATTTCGCATAACTTGTCTTATTTCCCGAGATTAAAATAGCTAAATAGTATGCAATTGCGGAAAAAAGCGTCAGCAATGTTATAAATTTGTTGCATTTCCACTCGAGAAGGCTTTCAATTTCTTTTTTATCTCTTACAATTAATTATTCTAAATATAGACACTTTGCAAAATATCAAAATATATTGTTGGTAAAGTAGGGCGCCTGTAATTTTTCATTCATCATTCATCATTCATCTTCTCGCAGTTCTCGTTTCGGTATACACAGACACAACGCTACACAGTGACATAACCTCAACCTCAACGTGATTGTTTTCACGGTGTGCCCAGTAAATGGTTTTTATATTTGGACGATCATGACAAACGGATTATTATCAATGAAACATAGAATTTCGCGTTAATCATTGAAGAGCGGCTGCAGTATTTCTTTCACAAATCACGATGTCCATTCCACTTCTGCACGTTAGCCGGTCGTTGACGACCGCCGCGAGGTCCAAGCGGCGTGTCGTCGTGACCGGGATGGGGACCGTGTGCCCCTTGGGAGTCGGGACGCGAAACGCTTGGGAGGCTCTCGTCGACTCCAAGTGCGGAATCACGCGACTCTCCGAGCCGGACTACGACAAGCTACCGTGTAAAGTAGGTGAGCAATTTCTGACATTCATCGTTGCAAACGTGTACAATGATATATTATGTTGGGATTTGCATATAATTGTTCTATACGTAAACAGAATTTATCAACCTCGGGTATCTAATATTACAATTGCTGTTGCCCAAAACTGTGTTGTGGATAAATAATTAAATGACAATTGATTTGTATTTAACCAGCTGCACCGGTGCCGAAAGGAAACTCATCTCGCGAGCTCAACATTGACTCCCACTTTACGAAGAGCGAGCTACGCACAATGTGTTCCGCCACCGCATTTGCGCTGATAGCTTCGGAGGAGGCACTCGTGGACGCGAGATGGAAACCAACCGATGAAGCTGATAAGCGCGACACTGGGGTCTCAGTAGGGATCGGCATGATAGACCTGGTAGACGTGTGCATGACGTATGAAGCTCTGAAAAAGGGATACAGCAAAGTCAGTCCATATTTCGTGCCAAGGATATTGCCGAATATGGCAGCTGGTCAGATCAGCATCAAGTACGGCTTCCGTGGACCTAATCGTTCGGTGTCAACTGCGTGTGCGACAGGCGCGGATGCTATTGGTAATTGATCAGTGAAAACAATGGACATTGAGTCTGTTTTTTATTGTTGAACTGGCTGCACTAGTCCAGAGTTTATCTTTAGGCCTGTTCTTTTCAGCTGAACTTCTTGCACAGTCCTTTTCTCTTTTTCTCTCCATCATGAAAAAAAAAAAAAGAAATTGAATCGTGCAAGAAGTTCAGCTAAAAAAAAAACAGGTCTCTTTTTCATTCAATGTGGAGTAAAAAAAGATAAACTCTGAACCAGTGTAGCCAGTTTGGCAATAGAAAACAGACCCTCCTATAATGCACTCTGTGATTAACGCTTTTTCCATAACTGAGAGTAACGAATCGTTCCAGGCGATGCGTTCCGCTTTATTCGCGGTGGCGAGACAAGCGTGATGGTATGCGGCGGGGCGGAGGCGTGTATCAGTCCATTGGCCATCGCCGCGTTCTGCCGGTTACGCGCGCTGAGCACATCGAGAAACGATATGCCGCGAGAGGCGTCACGGCCCTTCGACCGCGATCGCGATGGTTTCGTCATGGGCGAGGGCGCCGCTATATTGGTTCTGGAGGAGCTAAACCACGCGCTCGCCCGAGATGCAAACATCTACGCCGAGGTGTTGGGCTACGGTCTGTCTGGCGATGCATCGCACATAACGGCGCCCAGCGAGGACGGCACCGGTGCGTTATTGGCAATGGACCGGGCACTGAAGGACGCCGGTATCGAGACCTCGGAAGTGACGCATGTAAACGCACACGCCACGTCCACGCCGCTGGGCGATGCGATCGAGGTGAAGGCGATCGAGTCGCTGATGGGCGAACACAGCAAAAGTGTGACGGTAACGAGCACGAAGGGGGCGCACGGTCATCTCCTGGGTTCCGCCGGTAATCTGGAGGCTGTCTTCACGATCCTGGCAATCAAGGAGGGCGTCATACCGCCTACATTGAATCTGCACAACTTGGATATGGAGACGCGTTTGCGATTTGCGCCGCATACGAAAGTTAAGTGGAACGCGACGACGGCGCGTCGAACGGCCCTGAAAAACGCGTTCGGCTTCGGTGGAACGAACGCATGCTTGTGCTTCACGCAATACGTCGACTGAGTCCGAAAAGAACCTCTTAATGTGTATTCCTATCTCTTCGGTGAGAGAATATCGTACTCACTTTTTGAAATGCTTGTAAAAGGATTTCAAGAATGAACTTTTTGAAAAGTGGCGATCTACGAAATTGGTGGAGGACGAAAGTTATAATTTTTAAGCGGGCTACACATACAGAGATATGTATCAATAAATGATATCGTGATACCACCTATTGATACATATCTCTGTGTGTGTATGTGTGTAGCCCGCTTTAAGAAGATGAAAGAGTGTTTTACAATATTTTATCACATCTTCTCATAGTCTGGAAAAAATAAAGTGTGTATCTCCCTAAAGATGTGAATGTCCAAGAGGAAAAAGAGAAAAGATGTCAATTAATCAGGTTTGGAATTTACGAAAAACATAACACTAATAGAATTAATTACTAGTCATTCCTTGAAACGCATTGACCGAAGTGAAAAAATATTCAAGGAGAAACACATAGAATCCTAGAAAGCAGATGATCTATGGATCCTTTGATATTTCGGTTTAATTGATAAAAATGGAGACGCTGCTCCTGTATGTACATATGTATGTATAAAACCAACAAGGCCTAAGAGAAGAAATTCGGTGACGAATTGAATCATACATAACTGATCACCAGTGAATAGCGGCTTAAATATTTTTAATAACTTTTATGCAACATACAATATATATGTTATGAGATTTACGACAATTCTTCTCATAAAGTATTTTTACAGTGCGTGTAATGGAAGTTACACAAAAAGGATATACATCGGAATAATAAAATATATGTATATATATATATTATAATGGAATGCAACATTGATTTTAATATTAAGATTCCGACAATATTACATCGCATCCTCTGCTTATTACAACACATCGACACGAAATCCATCATGGTCATATCGCCGCAAACAATCTTGAAAATAAAAATTTTCAAGAAAATACATTACTTTTCAAATCATTGAAAAACTTGTCTTTAACAACTTGCATTTACTGCAAAATCGGATCTGCCATATTTTCACGGCCAAGGCATGTTCATTCAAGATACCTACGTTTGCTTAAATTGCAAAAATCTATACAATCAATTTCGAAATATACATCAATATTCAAGTTGCTCCGTATACTAGTTTCATAGTACCTTGATTTGCGTTGTGTTCTGCGTTTTTCTCAAAGCCGACGTTATTGTTTAACTATCGAATATGAAACTATTTAATTCCTCGGTATTTTTTTATTAGATGCAATTTTTCTGCTCGTAAAGATAATAATAGATATTATTGTATAATATTTTTGGCTTTCTGTGGTATACACATATTCAGCATTTTATTCACATCAGAGGGTCGACTTCGAATGATAACAATTCCTTCAAAATACATCTATTATATTCGTGTCTCACTACTGACAGTAAATAAAAGTAAAAAAAAAAGAGGGAAAAGACGGAGATATCATATTACCATAGCTAGGAATTCTTAATGAAGAATGCTAAGTGGTGTATGATGGCTGCACAACATAGCAAAACGTTCTCTAAGCATTTGTCGGAGTTTTAGCCGCTTCTCCGTGAGTTGACATACCCTCGATTTGAATTCTAATACTTCCTCCGCTGGAATATAACTCTCCTTCTCATCGTCGTCAGAAAAATAGGAATCCTGAGGACCAAACAGGATTGTCACATAAATATTAAACTTCTTTACAGAGAAAACAAATTCTTAAATATTTAGAGTGCTTTCCAGCAATACACACAGGTGACTCTGTGTAACATAGTGTACAACCCAAAGCTTTATCATTACGACACAAGTAGACACAATCGTACACAGTTAAAATGCAATTTTTGACAGTGTCGTTTTGTCTCTTCTTCTTGTGAAAAAACTATGTAAATGACTGTTCTGCACTTTAGTGTAGTAAAAAAGTTAAGCAGCGTTCCCCAGCTACTAGTCACACAGCGAATGACTGTGTTCTATTGCTAGAAAGCACCCTATATATCTCTGTTATCTCGAATTTACCTTTAACATTTGCGTAAGTGTCGGACCTCCCTCTTGCAGTAAAGAGATGCTAGAACTGGAATGATTAAGTTTATCATGACAAGCCCCGTCACACCATTCATCGTTGCAAGCAACTTCGGAACCCTCTGGTGTGCTAGGAAGAGAAGAAGTGCTGATATTGTGCTCGGAAGAGTATCCGCAATCCTGAGACGATTGCTCGCTTAAGGAATGGTTTTTTCTCCCGGACATTTCGAAACGTTTCTTCATCTCTATCCACATGTATTTAGTTTCATTGGGTTCCGTTATCCAAGCATCTACCAGTTCGTTAGTCACGGAATCTTTGCAGTTATCGGTATAATGCCACTGATTCTCATCGACTTTCTCACCATCCTTGGAGAGAGAGGAAACAAATCGAAACGTTTTAGTTTAGAAAGCTCGACACATCCACTATAGCTATACGAAATTGACAACTGTAGTTACCTTACACGACTCGCAAACATCGGATGAATCCTCCTGAGATAATTGTTTGCAAGTCGTACTATTCTGTTTCGATTGACTTGCATTAAGTTTTTTCTTTGTTTGGGAGGTTTTCGCTATAACTTCCTTTTTAATTATAACTTTCTGTGAACCTTTTTTCACAGGGAATGCTAATTCTGTCTTACTTCGTGACTGCGATATACTAGGCGTTTTCGACTTGTTTAAGCAATCCGGACATTTACACGTCGGCGGACCTTTATTTTTTGGATCTAGGACCTGCAACTAAGATCAAAGAGAGGCGATAGTATACAGTATGCATACATATATGTATGTAAAATTAGGTCTCACACCTTATGTCGGTTGATATTCTGCGTCGTCGGCTTTGAGTCCGCACAAGTGCAAGGGGTTTCACTTTGCCTCTCATTTGAACACTAAGGTAAAATATACAACTTAGTCATGCGTAGACACAAACACGTTAACTTCATTTACGTAAATTTACTTTATTTCCAGTAAAGAGAAATTAAAAATCAATAAGTTTATGAAGAAACGTCTTGCATACAAGTACAACGTACATCACAAGAGTTTTCTTTCTCCTCTGTTTCGTTGCGACGTCCCTTCTTCTTCTTGCGTTTAAGGCGTAATTTTTCACGCTTGTTCTGTTTCGCTATTTCTTCCCTCGTGAGTTCCTCGTACAATAATTCCAACTGAGAGATACCTTGTTTCTTTTCGACCGCCACCTAACCAAGACAAAATAGTAGCTTCATTGCAAAATGATCCATTGCGTGAATGTAATTTTCTAATATCACACTAAACAGAGCATATTATTGTACAAAATCTGTTACCCGAAAATTTCTAGACAACGCGTCCACCGCAACAGCGGCCAATACTTTGCACACAGTCTCCTCCTCCTTCATTCGTCGATGTATTCTGTGCAATCGTTCCGCGATACATATACCTAAGCACGTAAGTACTTCTTCTTGAGCAATTTCCAGCGTTTTCGCATGGCGCTCCCTGAAATTCGGAAATATCTCTCTCATTACTTCTTCCAAGACACTATATTCCGGAGAATGTATTTCTATATATATTCTTGAAATATATTCTATATAATCTTGAAAAAATCAGTACCTTCCTATAAGCGCCCACGGTTGCGCGCGACCAAGAAGAGTAGTCATGTATTCCGTGATGGGTGGCAGATGAACGTGATGATCGGCTATGCAACGCTTAATTCCAGAATATAAAATTGCTACGTAACCTTTTTCTTTCGTAGGTTCGGGTTCTCGTGTCAGAAGAGACGATGCCAATAATACCTTGTTACGGCATTCGGCGCAAAACCTGACAATCACAATCGCGTTATGAAAGAATTACGGAATAAATCTACGTGAAGCTACATACCTATGTTTACGTAGATAAGTATCTAAAGCTTCGTCAAGCGTATCCGTCTCTATTAAAGTCAATTCCTGCCGGCATGGTAGCTCCATGCAATCCCACACTTCCCTCCAAGAGTTCCATATCGGCGGCAACCGCTGGATCTCCAAGGTATGCAGTACGCATCGCTGAGATTTTCTATTTCTTTGTTGTTTTTCCATTAAATTATTTAACCTAGTGCTGCGGAGATGGAAATAATGATAATTCTTTTACACGCCTGTCTTAGGGTAACATTCTCGCGTCCTGTATATCTATACCTATGTCCGTGCAATAGTGTACAGAGCTGTTGAGGCGATTTCAAAACGTCATCTTTTATAGACAGCATACCATTGGACGTGATAACCAGTGGATCCAATGCAGGATGCCCCGACTTCATTAGATCATAGAACAATCTTTCGACGCTGAACACAAAATATTTTACAATCACTTAATGATATTACCAATGATATATATCATTCTAATAAAAAATTATTTCCAATTGAATACAGTGCAATAGGGAACCAAGTGCCATTGAAGTGCTTCTATTTTGTCCTAATACATTACGTGGACAGATTTTCTGAAAATGTGTATAACACATGGAATTGTATTCGAGAAGGATTTGTAGCTCGGTCATTATATTTGAGATTACGTTTGTACAGAATTTTGTTTCTAATGTTTCGCGAAATTTGCTCTAGCGGAAAAGTAAGGTTTTGGAGTTGGTTTCTCATTGTTTTTCAACTGCATCCAATTAGTCTAATAAAAGAGATAATCACCTTCTTCGGCAACCGACGCATGGTTCTGCCTCGTTCAAAATGTCAATTATATGCTTGCAAGTAACTTCGAAGGACGTTTTGATCTCCTCCGTAGTGAGCAAAGCAAATTTCTTGGTGAACTCTTCTAGTTGTTTACCGTTGACCAAGGGATTATCACAGATAGCTCCCAAATCACTTATGTCCATAATCATCTAAAAGAACGCAATGACAGATAAGTATCACGGTATAAATCGTAGTATCGAGTAATAATAAATCACATTCGGTTCGAAGACATTCTCGCTCGACGCTCCGCCGGGGCTAAGAATATTCCAACGATAACAAAAATAATCTGCAATAAGCAATAATGCTACTTCTCTCGTCTCCCTTGCCTAAAAAGGTTGACAATCGAGTTAGAGACAATCGAATTACAGAAATAAGAAAAATGGGTCTGTTTTCTATTGCTGAACCTGGCTGCCCTAGTTCAGAGTTCATCTTTTCTATTTCTACTCCACATCGAAAGGAAAAAAGATAAACTCTTTAACTAGTGCAGCCAGCAATTCAGCAATAGAAAACAGACCCAATGTGTCTGTGTGCGCAGTGCGCGTACGACGCAGGTATGCTACGAGAATAAATCATTGGGTTAACGGCGCGTCCGCTCCACGTTGGACAATCGACTGTCACGATCGTCGATTGCTCGTGACAGTTGTGACAGACGACTCGGCGAGCTCCAGAATCGCGATTCAACGTTTTCGCTTCATTTTTTTTTTCTCTCTCCCCGCCTCCGACTTCCGAGTTGTAGGTGTTTTTTAAGGGCCGATCCAGCGAGGAGCACGGACGCTCCGTTAACGCGAAGCGACGACGTCGCCGTCGTCCTCGTCGTCTGGGAATTCCAGGACTCGCGCCGGTCGACGACGGTGTCGGGGCAAATCGGCGTCGCGTGTGCGCGGGCGTTCGGGCGCGAGTGCGCGCGCGCGCTCACCGTCAGGTTCTCGTCGACGATCAGCGGCATTTGCTTGCTCGCCAGCTCCACCGGATCGTCGTCCCGCCAAACGTTCACCAGCCTCGCCATCGTTCGCCTTCCCCCGCCCAGGGTCGTCCCGTTCCCGGTGCCGTGAAATTCCGTCGTCCCGCGAAAAGGCCGAAGGCGTTTTCGCCCGCTCAGCTCGCCGGCCGCTTTCTCGCCCCTTGCTAAGATCGGCGGAACCCGATCTGACGTGACCCTACGTGGACGGCGCGACGCGTCGGGGCGGCTACGGGATGGGATGGGCTCCTGTCCGCGACTTACACGCCGATAAAGAGACAATCACGACGAGACGCGACGCCAAGCGAAATGCGACGGCTCTGTACCCCAGGTATATCGCGCACCATCTGCCATTTGCAACGTACGAACGTACGGAGTCGCCGTCTATCGCTCATCGCTCCTCTACTTCCGCCCCTCGTGCACCGCGTCCCCCTCTCGCCCCGCGGTGACGACGTCGAGACGCGTCATCATCGTCTCTCGCGCGGCACCACGAGTCCCCGTTCTCTCCTTTCTTTCCCTCGTCGCTTCTTTCGTTTTTCCCTAATCACGGCTCGTCTGACTCGTCTCGTCTCCACTCATCTTTGATCTTTCTCCTCGATCGTGAACGCGGCGGACGGCGATTTCTCGAAATCTCGGCCGAGACTTGACGCGGAAGAACCCTCGAGAGAGAGAGAGAGGAGATCAACGAACGCCTCGTTTTTTTGAATGAACGCCGCGTGAATGAAAGGGGAGATCTTTCTGGATGTATTTCGCATCGATCTAAAAAGATTCCCCGCGAGCTTCGGTAAAATGCGGATTTCCTTCGGTGCAGCACGCGGGTAAAATCGAAAAGATATCATATCGAACTCGAAGCTTCTCAGAACTTCCGTTTCAGGCGGCAAGTATGAATCTAGGTATTACGCATGCGAGCATTTTCATCGGACATACTACACGCATTTTGTATAATGGACAATGTGTCAATTATTAACTACATATTGCAACATTTATTGCGTTTATTAAATATTAAATAGTGCATATGTTAAATAAGTCTTATTGAAATAATGTTACCTAATTTAAAGGTTCATAATTAATTGAAAATAGAACAAAAATAAAGCTCCCATCTCGGCGAAGGTTTAACAGTTTTATAACTTGTAGCTGTTTTAAATTTCTTTAATATGTATTTGATTATTTTTAAAAAATGCATTTTTCTTCATCGTTATTAAGAATAACGAGAGGCAATATAATAATTATTATATCGTCTTACAATAATAATTATTTTGTCTTTTTCTCTGCAATCTCTATAACTTTAAAATGCTTTTAAAAGACGGTTCAACGTTAAACCGACGCCATCCGTAAAGTCACCGATGAAAGGTTCATCTATGTTAATTCATCTACATTTTACGAAGACTAGATAAACGCAGGAAACTTTAAGCGCTCGCTGGAGCGCAGTCCCTCTCCTTGCTCCAAAAGCGTTCGAGCCTCGCGTAGACCTTCGGCTTCGTGGGATTGTAATGCAATGCCTCGCATATGCGACAGTAGTGCTTGGAGACGCTGCCGAAGTAGCCGTGCTCGTTTATCACCTGGTAGCGATCGCGCCACTCGTGATACCCGAGGTAACGCACGTCGTCGCGGTCCAGATATCCGAGGTAGTCGGCGAGCGCCTTCGCGTTCGCGAAATCGTCCGCGTGAAGGTAGGAGTGCGGCGGCAACAGTCGCCGGCAGTCCTGCCGCGACGCTCCCATTATTATCGGGACCGCAAACTTGCGATACGCGTTCCAGAACACCTTCTCCGTCAGGTACTCCCGGCAATTGGAGTTCTCGAGCGACAGATAGAACTTGTACGCGCCCAGGGCGGCGCAGTCCCGATCGAAATGACCCGGACAGACGGTTCTGTTGCCGTCCAGGCATCTGCCGAAGATGTCCAGGTCGCCGCGGAGCGACGACTTGAGCGCTCTCACGTAAGACCACCGTCCGTTACGGCCGCCGCAGTTGCTGCCCATTATGGCGACCAGTTTGGTCTTGGAGGTTCTCACGACAGCGTTCCAATAACGTTCGGTCGAAAAGTTGCCTCGTATCGTTCTTCCGTAGGGAACCGGCACATCGCTGTCCATCCGGTAGGACATGGACCAGTTGAACAGACCGTCGTAGCTGGACAGTCTCTGATGGCCGTGCAAAAACGTGTGGAAGGGTGACTCGTCCGTGAGAAAGATCCACCGTTGATCCGTACGGCTTCTCGCTGGCAACTCGGACGGACTCCTCGTGAAATGCAAATGGAACACCACGGCGTCCGCTCGATGCAGATCCTTTTCGTCGTAACTCAGCATACAATTCCGTACTGAACATTGGTCCCACGGTGAAAACCTAAAACGCGGCGATTCTACGTAAATTTTCTGTCGATGTGTAAATCGTCTTTTTATCGATACTATATTTTCTTCGGCTAAAGGCCGATATGGTTTCCTACCGATAGAACGAATTTATCTTTATAAAATAGATTTCAAGCTAAATGTGTGCTGTTGTATAAATAAAGTGCCCACTAATAAGATAAGAATAGATAAAGAGAAAAGATAAAATAGTTGATATCACGTTGTAGAGGATTTAATAAGTAACGGTCGAAATTAGCACTACGAATATACGTATAAATTAAATTAGCACGTGAATATACGTATATAAATATTACATCGCATGAATATTCATGCCCTCATACCGGCTCTCGTATATTACCTCGCGTATTACTTTGAGTATCCTTATATATTTAGAGTTATACTTGTTAAAAAAAAAAAGCGTTAGAGAATTTAGAATTTGCTGACTTGGTGGAAGTGAAACGTCTGAGGTGTCTGCGTTCTAGGAACTGCCCGTGCTTCCAAATCAGGATCAAATAGGTTTTATTGGCGGCGTTTAACCGCGGAGGTGGACTCCCTTTCGGCGCCAATAACCATTTCCCGAGGGGAGACATACTCCCTACCTGAGGAAAACGCGTCGCAGCTTATCCAAGGAGAAAACTTATCCAGGTTTTTTTCCTTATACAGTGCATAAAGAATAAATAATAGGGTCGGCAGAATGTGAAAGATAGTCAAAAAAATAAAAACGATGACTTTTATTTAATTGTTAGATGTTTAATTAATGAAAGGAACGATTTATTGCAAGAGAAGTATTTCGAAAAAAAAATTTGCGAACGTGCGCCACGTCTATTTAACCGTTACTATTACTCGGATTGTCTTGCTCACTATAGCGTGTCTCAATTAACGACCACTCTAACCTTGAGTTCGATCGAATGTCCACCAAAACAATTAATACGGACACGTCTCGAAAGTAATAATAACGGTTAACATAACACGCGTTCCTACAATAATCGCACGTTTTATTTAAATTTCCCGTGGCGAATAAAATTTATATCATTGTCGACCCTTTTTGCGCAATTCTATTCTATATCGATGTAGATTCCACATATAGTGCTTTTTTTACGTAATGTTCTAAAGAATTGTGGTAAAAAGCTTCAAACAATAGAAATTGATCGTTATCGTTAATCTATTTTTCGTATATTTAAGACGGAACATTCGGCATTATAAATTTGGTCCGAAAAGGATAAAGGACTGAATACAAGGTGATGCGACATTTTACCTGCTCGTCGGTGAAACCTCTCCCCAGGAGGTGCGCATCCAAATGTACCGTCCTTGCGAACTGCTGTTGCGCCAGTAGTGCAGGAGCAAAAACGGATTTTCCATTTTCTTCTTTTTCCTCTCTTATGGACATCTGTTCTTTCCGCGATACGGAAGGCCTTTTGTCGGCGGCAAGAAAACCCGAGGACAGTAACAGCATGCAGAAAATCGCAGTCACCGTACCGGTGAACAGGATAAACACGAGCCGCGGTAAGTTGCGCATAATGCTCGCCGTCGTTCATTCTATCCTGGAGTGTGCGTTAAGCAACTATACTGATCGGGACAGATTGAATTCTTATCGGCGCCTATCTGATGCTGCCTTTCTTCGTGATGTCTCCGTACGAAGATATATCGCGAAGGTCGTGCCTCGAACAGGACGTATTTATAGTGGCAATTTTCTAAATTTTACTGAGCTTGATTTTTAAAGACCTGAAACAGTTCGTACATTCAGAAATAGAAATTAAGAAACACAAAGACCGTTTCTTTAAATTGCATTATTGGTTTTTGCTGAGGAAAAGAAATTAAGGAAGAGCCGAGAAACTGTTTCTTTGGACGAAGTTGGACATTATTGTTCCTCATCATATATTTCAGCAGATATAGAAACACTCTCCATGATCTTGAACTTCTTCCTTATTTTTTTTCTCTAAATATCGCTATCTATCACAAAATGCGAAGTTATTATTTAATCTAATTAAGCAGATTCTTTGGGAAATCACATATTCGTACAGTGTTTACAAATTTTATCCCAAAGCAGAAAAAACTCTCCGCGTTGCGTCTCACTAATTTTTCACGTAACCATATTATGTGTCGTAAACTCCAAATTGATTTTACAACAAACAACAATAAAACGAGAGTTGCGCGAAATAGAGTTGCAGTCGCGCGCGTTGAAATAAACAAAACACGTCAATTTATTAATAACGAGAACCAATCGCACCAGATAGATCACAATCTCCAAACTGGGACGCGATGGGACAGACCACTTAAATGCCGTGTCGGCGAAGAGCGAAATGACGCGAGGCGCACGGATGATAGAAAGCACGAGGAAAGTCGCGGGTGCACGACTCCCGGTGCAACAAGGATACACGCCGGCGCGCGACTGACCGTTGATCCCGATTGTCTTGGTTAGCCAAGCGTGACCATCGTCCTCCTGCCTCTAGACGTCATTCACCGTCGCCCGGACCTGCCGGTGCTACCGTAGTATCAGCTGGTACAAACAAGATTTGTAGGCTCAAACGTCAAACATACATGTATGTGCGCCGCTTATCGATCGTGATAAAGCGCTCGAGCCGATCGAATGTGAGTTTCCTGGCAGCGTTGAACCGGAGGAAGCGATCCAGAAAGCTGACAGAAAGCGGGACGAAAATCTGAAAAACGGGTCTTGGCTGGTTTGAGTTCAATAAAATGATCTCAATTTAATAGATAAAAACTTATTATATATTTCTAATTATTTGACAGACTCGATATATTATTTAATCACTCATCCGATCGGAGCAAACACGTTAAGTTTGTCAAACAAATTATTACCTTCTCTCTTCTTTCTTCGCCCGAAATCCTTAGATGATTTTTCAGACCGCTTTCTTCTCTTTTTAGGTTCTGATTTATTAGGTTGTAGACATAATGTTAATTACTTTCACCGATCACCTAAACTATGCGTGTAATAACACAGGAGTAGAAGAAAAAAAATTATTGTAATTAATATATTACTATAATTAATTATATTAACTGAAATTGATGTCTAATTATTTATTTAATTCTGATGCTGATGCGAGCTGGAAGACAGAGTTGAAGCTCCGTGGTCCGCGAACTTCACTGTCTCCGCGTAGGTATCTCACTGAGAGCTAATATTATTTTTCATTCGTAACACTTTTGGTCGGTTTAATTGGATCTGTCATAATATTATGATCTTACGACATACTCGTTCTACCGCGCGACTATGAAGCTATCAACGTACGTATGCTGTACTTTCATCCCGTTAGGGCTGCGTCGCTCCTCGAATGCGGTCTAGGTATCCTGACGAATGCGCGTTATGATAAAGATCTCAAAATCTTGGAAACTCGTGCGTTCGCGTAAAAGAGTCACGGCGGTCTCGCGCTACACATTCTTCTTCTTTATTTGTTTTGGCTCCTGCCTCTTGTCAGAGGACAATACGGCTCGCGCTACACATGTATGTACACTAGGCGCGAGACACTATACTGTATCTCTTGATAATGTTGATATAAGGTATGGAAGTGATACTTGACGCGCGCCGCTATACCTATAATGCTTATGGCATTCAGACTATTAATATATCGATATTTATCTTTATTTTATGTAGTTCTTTAGACCTCGACTTTATTCTCATTAAACAATTTCGTTCTTCTTGAAGAAAATCCACGTAATTTAATGTTCAGAAAATATTCTAGTATTATTATATTCTTAAGTATACCATATTTAAAAATAAATGAAGTAAGAATAAAGATAAATGAGGTGTGTCATTTACCTTTATGTGATATCGAGCTATATGCGTATAATGGCAATTCTTGCTCAATATTTATGCTGTACCAATTTACCATCGTATTATACCATGCATAATTTTGCCGTCAGTTTTTCGCCGTTTAGCTGTTTGCTGTTTGATCATGCCAGCAAATCTTATTTTTTTATTGTAAGTTTTTTTAATAAATAAATAATTTATTTCTATTGTAAAAAAACTGACTTTCCAGTTGTATTGCAGATCGATGAATCGAAGAAATCGCCCCACTAATTGTAAGCAGAGACAACTTTTGTGCATAATGACATTTCTACGATAATTCTATGCATAATATACTAGATTTACAACCTACAATATCTCAAACCTCCGTGTGCATACGTTTTTTCGGTACCTTCCCAGTGCATACGTAAGTCTCTCATGTTCGACGCTATTTTTCCCTATCTTAAAGTACTTTAAAAAATCTGAAAAAATTCACAAAACATCTATCTACATTGTAGTTGACGAATTTATAGTCATCTTGATAAACATTGTTTTTTTAATGTTTTCTGGCAGGCTTGCAAGTTTTACAGTTACGAGCAGATATAATTTCGGTTAGAACGCCGTAGACCCACACATGCACACGGAGGATTAATAGGCTTGTTATCACCGTTGGATATTAATCAGTCTCTCCTTTTCCATCATACGTCTTCTAAATTCCATCTGTTTTTCCATTCGTTTCTTCTTTCTCTCCATAGCATTTCGCTTCTAGAATTTCTAGATAATACTCCAAAGGATTAAGACAGTCAGGGTTTAAAAATAAAACACATTCTTGCGCAGGAAAAATTTAATAACGACTAACAAATTTTCAATGTTACCTGGTTTCGACTTTTATTCACTTATAAAATTTGTTTTATTTGGCGAGGACTCAACAAATCTTGAAACTCCTTTACAGATGACAATGGATTAGTCTCAATAATTGTATCGCGCGCGCGCGTTCACGATGGATACGAGAGTAGGATCTAAATATAGGGTGACCTACGAATAACATACTTCGATACTTGAATTGCACGCGTCTCGAACAGCCAAAGTAAAAAATAATTTATTTACACTATCTCTTCGATTAACGTCTTTTTTATAGGACTAAAAATATGTAATAACGTTAGGCTATTTTTTAAAATCTTTTTTAAATAATCCCTTAAAACTAAATGCCCAATTTCATACAGATCTTGCGTCTTGAACTGCACAGTTTTCAACAACACGAAACCAATTAATCGTGTTATTTGAGAGTTACCTATATATATAATTAAATATTGCTTATGCATTAAAAGTTTCATTATAACGGAGAAGCTGAGAACGATTTAAAGATAGACAACATTTATAATAAAACTGCAATAACTCAATCTTCAAATATTTGTAATTTCTTTAAGTTCTTAAAACTATTTAGAATTACAGTAAGTTTTCTTTAAAATCAATTTCTTTAAAATATGCTTAATACACTTCATTTATATTGTAAACAAACATATATCATATAAAATCATTAAAAGAAAAGGCAGATTCTTCTAAAGTATTGAACAATTGAATTAAGAGAAAAATTAAACATAAAATATTTTAAGGGAAGCTTTTTTTGAAAATTGTCCACAGGATAAACTCATACTTCCGTACTTATTTCCTACAAACCGTAATTAACATTGTAATTAACACTGTAATTAACAGATTTGAATTATCGTTTCAAGCAAGTTTATTGATAGAAACAAATCGAAGTGGTAAATACTCGTTAACATGCCTCACATCAAATACTTTAAAACGTTCGTTATTATTGATTTCCGAACCACATTGCAGAACCGAATGTGTTACCTGAAAAATGTGTTACCTTTGATTTTTTTGAAATCTGCTTATCCAATGATTATGCCACATCTATTTGCACGTCGTCAGTGTGTTCAGGACTAATCTGTCTCTGCAGCTGTTGCAGCTCTCTTTCAAATTGTTCTCCAAAGGACATGAGAACTCTTTTCAAGGCATTTACAGCTGAACCCTACGCAAACAAAAAGCCCCAATAGTTCAATTAAAATATAAAATACACTGTTTATTTTTTCAAGTGATTGACGCATACAATTTTGGCATTAAGTATTGCCAAGTCTCGTGTAGGTTCCTTTGTGATACAACAACCAACATCCACGTGAAAATTTTCATTCTTAAGCTGGACCTTAACGTAACTGACGCAATCAGTGTGATATTCTCCTCGAGCATCATAATTGTTAGCTATAACAAATTCGCGAGCTTATTTTTATATACCTAACTATATTTATGAAAAGTTTTTCAGCTAATGATAGATATACCAAATGTTTGTTCGACAACAGTATGACGCCAGTTGCCCTCACCAAAAACCTTATTAGCCGCTGAGATTAAATCAGGAAGTTCCGCTATTAAATCCATCGGTTCTGCGGTAACAAACGTGTCAACTAAAATTATTAAAAAATTATCTTCTTAAAAAAATGTAAAGTCACCGAGTACACAAGCCAGTATGAAAAACAATCATATATTGAAAAACTGTTGTACAAAATTGTTTTAATACATTCAATCAACATATAAAATAATTATGCATTGCAACATAAATGATATTAATTTCCATAAGAAAAATGTTTAGGTAAATAATAAAGGCTGTTCAACATTTCATAATTTTAAAATGTTAAAATTGTTTTTCGCTCCCTCGCACACGTTCCCTCGTTTCGCTCCTTATATAATAGAGCATTCCCATTGGAAAGTTAAAGCCAAGAACGAAGGGCAGAAATATGTTAACTGAGATACTTTTTCTACAAAGAGCGATGTAGGGAAAACAGAAAAGTGATAGGGAACATAGTGAAGGAAAAAAGAAATCAGGGGGTCGATCACATAATTTTTCCTTTAGGGCGGAAACGTTCTCTGCCATCAGCCTTCAACATCAGTTAACATATAGAAACGTTGATATAGAGACGTTGGTGACAATGTCCATTGTCAACAATTTCTTTCAATGCACCGCTAGAGAGAAAACGCGCTTGCGAGAGCCGCATTGTATTGGATTTTCTTAGGGGTGACGTGTCTTAATGTAAAATTTATATACATTTTAGACTTTGCATCGTAATATCTCTGCCCGCAGGACACGTAGACGAAAAATAAAAACACTTTTATTATGTAACTCAAATCCACTCTATCAAATGAGCCGGAAACTAAACAAATTCAGCCGTTACTGAAATTCGATAATCTAAGGGTATCTCAACTCCCTTGGCACGCATATAAATACAAAGTCAGTGTCTTGCTGCGTTTAGACTTGGCGCGAGACACTAATCGCGTCTTTTAAAATTCAATTTTTCTGAAATCTACTTACCCAATGACTGTGTCGCATTTCTTTTTATGTCGCTAACTTGTTTAGGAATAACACGTTTTTGCAGCTCTTTTTCAATTTTCTCTCCGAACGACAGGAGAACTCTTCTTAAAGCATTTACAGCAGAACCCTGCGCAAACAAAAATGTCTGAATTGTTAAACCAAAATATAAAATACACTGCTTATTGTTTTCAAGTGACGCTTACAATTCTGGCGTTATACATCGTCAAGTTTCTTGTAGGTTCCTTTGCGTTGAAATAACCAACATCCTCGTGAAAGTTTCCATTCTCAAGCTGGACCTTAACAAAACTGACGCAGCCAGCACAATATTCACGTTCTCTACCAGCGTAATTTATGTGATTATCGAAATCTGTAACAAATTCGCGAGTTTATTTTTATAGTGACTATTCACACTTATGAGAATTTATTCAGTTAATGACAGATGTACCTAAGGTTTGGCTGATCACAGTATGATTCCATTTGCCCTCTCCAAAAACTTTATTGGCCGCAGAGATTAAATCAGGAAAATCGGCTGCTAAATCCATCGGTTCTGCGGTAGCAAACATACTGACTGAAGCACTTTATTTTTTTGAAATCTGCTTACCCAATGACTGTAACACATCTCTTTGTACATAGTTACCTTGATCAGAACTAATCTGTCTCCGTAGCTGTTGCAACTCTCTTTCCACTTTGTCTCCAAACGATAGAAGAACTCTTTTTAAGGCATTTATAGCAGAACCCTGCACAAACAAAAATGCCTTAATTGTTCAACCAAAATATAGAATACACTGGTTATTATTTCCAAGTGAGAGGCGCATACAATTCTGGCGTTTTGTATCGACAAGCCTCTTGTAGGTTCCTCTGCAATGAAATAACCAACATCCTCGTGAAAGTTTCCATTTTCAAGCTGGACCTTAACAAAACTGACGCAGCCAGTATGATATACACGTGGATCATTAGAAGCATCGTAGTTCGCGTCCTCGAAATCTATAAATTCGCGAGTTTATTTTTATAGACCTGACTATTCACACTTATGAGAATTTATTCAGTTAATGACAGATGTACCTAAGGTTTGACTGATCACAGTATGATTCCATTTGCCCTCTCCAAAAACTTTATTGGCCGCAGAGATTAAATCAGGAAAATCCGCTGCTAAATCCATCGGTTCTGTGGTAGCAAACATGCCGACTAAAGCACTTAATTTTTTTGAAATCTGTTTATACCCAATGACTGTAACACATCTTTTTCAGTCTCTTTGTACATAGTTACCTTGATCAGAACTAATCTGTCTTCGTAGCTGTTGCAACTCTCTTTCCACTTTGTCTCCAAACGACAGAAGAACTCTTTTTAAGGCATTTACAGCAGAATCCTGCACAAACAAAAATGCCTTAATTGTTCAACCAAAATATAGAATACACTGGTTATTATTTCCAAGTGAGAGGCGCATACAATTCTGGCGTTTTGTATTGACAAGCCTTGTGTTAATTCCTCTGCGTTATAATAACCAATATCCTCATGAAAGTTTCCATTCTCAAGCTGGACCTTAACTGAACTGACACAGCCAGCGCGATATTTACCTTGGGTAAATATACCATAATTTTTGTCATAATTGCTAATGAAATCTAGAACAAATTCACGAGCTTAGTTTCAGATTAAACTATGCGCGCTTATGAGGATTTCTTCAGCTAATAACAAATGTACCTAAGGTTTGGCTGACTACAGTATGATTCCATTTGCCCTTTCCAAAAACTTTATTCGCCACGGAGATTAAATCAAGAAAATTTGTTGCTAAATCCGTCGATTCTGCGGTAGCAAACATGTTGACTGAAACATTTTATTTTTCTGAAATTTGCTTACCCATGCAATGACTGTATCACATCTCTTTGCACATAGTTACCTTGATCAGAACTACTCTGTCTTCGTAGCTGCTGCAACTCTCTTTCCACTTTGTCTCCAAACGACAGAAGAACTCTTTTTAAGGCATTTACAGCAGAACCCTACACAAACAAAAATGCCTTAATCGTTCAACCCAAATATAAAACATACTGCTTATTTTCTTTTCAAGTAACAGACGCATACAATTCTAGCGTTTTGTATCGACAAGTCTTTTGTAAATTCGTCTGCGTTGATATAACCAATATCCTCGTGAAAGTTGCCATTCTCAAGCTGGATCTTAACAAAACTGACGCAGCCAGTACAATATCCGTGTGAAATATGTATGGCACCTTGCCAATTCATGCCTCTATTGAAATCTATAACAAACATCCGCAAGCTTATTTTTACAGACTTGCCTATTAACACTTATGAGAATTTATTCAGTTAATGACAGATATACCTAAGTTTTGGCTGACTACAGTATGATTCCATTTGCCCTCTCCAAAAACTTTATTAGCCGTACAGATTAAATCAGGAAAATCCGCTGTTAAATCCATGGGTTCTGTGGTAGCAAACATGCAGCACTAAAGCATTTGATTTTTTTGAAATCTGCTTATCCAATGACTGTAACACACTTCTCTTTGTACATAGTTACCTTGATCAGAACTAATCTGCCTTTGTAGATGTTGCAACTCTCTTTCCACTTTGTCTCCAAACGACAGAAGAACTCTTTTTAAGGCATTTACAGCAGAACCCTGCACAAACAAAAATGCCTCAATTGTTCAACCCAAATATAAAACGCATGCTGCTTATTTTCTTTTTAAGTGACTGTCACGTACAATTCTAGCGTTATATATCGATAAGCCTCTTGTAAGTTCCTCTGCGTTGAAATAACCAACATCCTCGTGGAAGTTTCCATTCTCAAGCTGAACCTTAACGAAACTGACGCAGCCAATACGACATTTATCTTGATCATGTCTCTCTATAGCAGCATAATTTATGTCATACGTGTCAATGAAATCTATAACAAATTCACGAGCTCATTTTTATGGACCTGACTATTATGAACACTTATGAAAATTTCTTCAGCTAATGACAGATATATACCTAAGGTTTGGTTAACCACAGTATGATTCCACTTGCCCTCTCCAAAAACTTTATTGGCCATTGAGATTAAATAATGAAAATTCATTGCTACATCCATCGGTTCTGCGGCAGTGAACGTGTTGACTAAAACATTTAATTTTTCTGAAATCTGCTTACCCAATAACTATATCAGATCTCTTTGTATTATAGTTACCTTGTTCAGAACCAATCTGTTTTCGTAATTTCAGCTCTCTTTCCACTTTGTCTCCAAACGACAGGAGCACTCTAAATAAAGCATTTATAGCGGAGCCCTGTGCAAACAAAAATGTCTTAAGGGGGGAAATCATTGTGACGGCCGGAAAAAAAATGCTATTTTCATGAATTTTTTTGCGAGAAATAATAAATTTAATCAAATTGGTTTGTTATTTCTCTTTAAAGCACATATATTAAATAAATTGTAAAAAAAACATTAAAAAATATTAATAATTGTGCCTTCAGCGTGCCGTGTATACCCGTAAAAAAGCTGGGCGATCGCATATCTCGGTCAATTTTTATCCGAATGACTTGAAATTTGAACAGAATGTTTATAACAAAATTGTCATCAGTTAAGCGTACGGATTTTTTGAAATATTCATTTTTAATGAAATGGCGCAGTTCTAAAAAAAATTCGAGATTTAGACAAAAATTTTGCCACTCTTTAAATTGTTATCCAAAAACTAATTGTCCAATCAAAAAAGTTGTACGCTTAACTAAATACAATTTTGTTATAAACATTCTGTTCCAAGTCATTCAGATAAAAATTGACCGAAATATGCAATCGCCCAGCTTTTTTTACGGATGTACACGGCACCACACGCTGAAGGCGCAAATATTAATATTTTTCAATGATTTTTTTTACAATATATTTAATATATGTATTTTAAAGAAATGACTGACCAATTTGATTAAATTTATTATTTCTCGTGGAAAAAAATTCATGAATCATTTTTTTCCGGCCGTCACAGTGATTTCCCCCCTTAATCATTCAGTCAAACTATAAAATGCACTGCTTATTCTTCCAAAATAACTGACATACAATTCTAACTGTTTGTATCGACAAGCCTTCTGTAAATTTGTCTGCGTTGATATAACCAATATCCTCGTGAAAGTTTCCATTCTCGAGCTGGATCTTAACGTAACTGACGCAGCCAACACAGTATTTCATTCGATCATCCTCGTCAATTGAAATATCGTCATGTGTTTCGTAGCAATCTGCAACAAATTCGCGAGCTTATTTTTATAGACTTATTAAAACTTGTAAGAATTTATACAGCTGATGACAGATATACTCAAGATTTGGCGGACTACAGTATGATTCCACTTGCCCTCTCCAAAAACTTTATTGGCCACTGAGATTAAATCGTGAAAATTTATTGTTAAATCCATCGGTTCTGCAGTACCAAACGTGTTGACTAAAACA
The DNA here is from genome assembly GCF_048541705.1 of Temnothorax americanus. Taxonomy (NCBI): domain Eukaryota; kingdom Metazoa; phylum Arthropoda; class Insecta; order Hymenoptera; family Formicidae; genus Temnothorax; species Temnothorax americanus. The sequence continues at coordinate 2,682,095 of NW_027509371.1, read as the reverse complement.
TTTAATTTTTCTGAAATCTGGCGTACCCCAATAACTGTATTACATCTATTTGCATTATAGTTACCTCGTTCAGAACTAATCTGTCTTTGCAGCTGTTGCAGCTCTCTTTCTACTTTGTCTCCAAACGACAGGAGAACTTTTTTTAAGACACTTACAGCAGAACCCTGCGCAAACAAAAATGTCTTAATTATTCAACCAAAATAGAATACACTACATATTGTTTCCAAGTGACAAACGCATACAATCCTGGCGCTACGTTGCGCCAAGCCTCCTGTAGATTTCTTTGCAATGTAAAAACCATCGTTTTCGTAACAGTTTCCATTCTCAAGCTGGAGCCTGATGTAACTGACGCATATAATACGGTATTTATTTCGAGCATTTATCTCATCTTCATCATTGGAATCTACTTCGTCGGAATCTACATTGTTGAATTCTGCAACAAAAATTCGCCAGTTTATTTCTTATTTATATAGACCTGACTAATCATATTTAAAGTAATTTATTCAGCATGACGCAGATATACCTAATGTTTGATTGATAACATCGTCGAAATATTCGTCGTCGACAATTGCACCGTTGGAAATTAAGGGGGTCATCCCGTGTGACGGCTTCAAAAAATCGATTTTTTTTTTGCATAAATCTAATCTAGAGCATGCATAGAATATACTGGCAAAGTAATTTTCCGAAATTCGAAGTCATTGAAAAGTTACAGCAGTGAGAAGGTAAGGTGTTTAAGCACGCAGTTGAGCGCTCGGCGCTTTCAAACGCGTTTTTCTCAAAACTGTATTTTTTAAACTGGTGTCCATGATTTCTCGAAAACGGTTCAATGGATTTAAATAAAATTTGAATGGTAGATTCAGCACATGTGTGGCTATCGCGGGAACTAGAATTTTTAAAAAATATTGAACCGTTTTCTGTCCGCATAAAAAAATAGTCGCAAAAAATCATGTTATTTTGAGTTATAATTTTTAAAAGCATGCAAAAAATTGAATTTTTAATATTTTCAAATAATCCTAGTTCCCGCGATAGCCATTTATCTATAGATTAAAATGCAATTTGGCTTTTTTATTTCAGATAAACCAGTCTGCCGGAATCGTGGACACCGTTTGTCTGCTTTTTTTTTACATGGGTGCCATTCCAGTGATGTAACTCGCCATCGACGCTATATTTTCAAATAAAAAAATTTACACATATAGTTTTAGATGTAATAAATATATAGTAAAAATTTAGAAGCTCTGTATTTTTTCATTTCGCCGCAAAAAAATGCGAAAAAACCTTAAAAAAACGGTCATCACACGGGATGACCCCCTTAAGTCTGTAAAAATTTGCGAACTCATTTTTATACACCTGACTATTAATACTTATAAGAATTTATGCAGCTGACGACAGATATACCTAATATTTGTTTGACAACAGTATGACTCCATTTGCCCTCTCCGAAAACCTTATTGGCCACTGAGATTAAATTACGACGTTCTTCTGACAATGTGATTAATTCAGGATGTTCCACTGCTGAACAACAGGGTACTGCCTTCTCAGACTTGTGCGCATTCTTCGCCATAGCTTGTTTTGCTGCAAACTGAACGGCGAAAACATTCATATTTCTTTACATCACCTTTGCATGGCCGAGAGATAGATTACATTCCATTTTACGCTAAAAAACTACAAAAGCCAAGATCTGTGAGATTACACAGAGATTTTGATAAACGACAAATATTTATGTCAAAAACGAATCAATCGATCACAGACCAAAGATCTCGGTAAAATAAACGTACGCCACCCCGAAATCTGAAGGCTCGAAAAAACAATCACAACGGACAAAAATTGACAACTCTTATCTTTATTACGCTGAACCATTATGTAATATATTGTTTATTGTTATATATTATGCACCGAACGTGGCAACGTAACATTTTTTACATTAGAAAGTTTGGTTGACCAATTCCTTTGTATTCTTTTACGTGAATTTATTTGGATAATTATTAAATTCAATAGCGTTTATTGCACCTTTTTTTATATGCTTGTAACAGTTGTAATGTAATGAGAAATATATTTGATGCACAATATCGATGCTTAAAATTAGAAAAAAGTAAAAAGAAAGTTAAACCCAGATCAAAATTCATCTATATTAATAAAAATGGACTTAAAATATATAAGAGACTACATATTCTGTGAACGTTTAACGTAATGATGTTAACGTTTACAGAATAGGCCCCTTAGTTTTGCACTAGTCTAAAACGACTCGTAATTCAATTATCTGATCATTCAATATTTCACAAGTTTTCATAAAATGATATATTTTCGATGTTTTAAAAGGTAAATAAAAAACGAGAAACACATCTAACAACTTACATATTTATCGCAATAATTTATAATTTATACTTTGCAACTGAATATATTATTAATTTTGCATATACGCATAAGAAAGACGCTATCACGAAGAACTTTCTGCTGCTTACTTTACATTTCACGCGTGACGAATATTAGAGATTAACTACAATTCCTCGATTTTACGATCGTCTTTTGGAATGCGTTTGTGGAGCAGCGCCGCTGTTAGTGCTATTGCGTCATTCTGTGTCTATGTTTTACATCTAATGAGCAATAAAGATAAATAGAACGATGCAATAGCGTTAACAGCGCGTTCCGCGAACACACCTTTTATTTACGGGCAGTATGATTCGGGATAATTATTGAGATTTGGGAAATCAAAGCGAGCATGTCTTCTTTTTTATTTGGCTTGGATTTATCCAAGGAACACTTGATAAACTATCGTCGTCGGGATCGAACGTAAATATGACGAAAAGAACCACGCGTTAAACTTCCCAGGAATTATACCGCCATATTTACCTTGTAATTCTCCGCACGAGCTCGGGCCGACTATTTTCAGGATCTACGCGATCTAAAACTAGTTTCTTCCTTCCTTCTTTGTCATTGGCTCCTGCCTCTTTACCGAGGACAATACGGCTAAAAAAAATTTGTAGTTACCGAGTTAGCTTGAGACACGTGAGCGTTCAAAATCGAGAAACAGCGCATCGATGGCTTATTATTTTGTATATGTACACAATCAGCTTACACAGTTTTATCGCGTTTAGGGAAACGCGCGTACTTACGACCGACAACCACGCTGATCGATGGACGCTGTCACGCGGTCACGACACTCACAACGGATTTGGAATTTCGACTCGACGTTACGCTCGATGTCCGTTTCAGGGTTCAACGGATCGCGAAAAACGGCGAAATGTGAGGAGAAGATTGTCTGTCACACGCGACGAGATCGCAACCACAATGAAACTGCGTGATAAATGTAATTTGAAATGACCAAGCGGCAAACATCAGTGTTCTTCCGCAACAAACATCCCCCTCACGTATCATCCGTAACGATTGCCGAGTTCAGGTGCAAAAGGAATAAACCTAGTAAATCCGAAATATGTTTACAAATATTCACAGAACAGAAATTCACGTGATCCACCTATGCTGGGATCCGAGATCTCCGAGCGTTTGTAAACAACATTATCATGATCTCCAGATACCTTTGGCTGTCGCTGTTATTGATAATCGTGTACTTCTTATATTCGCGCGGCTTTATCGAGGAGATTAAGTCCCACTTATTGACGGAAAGAACATTTAAACATAGCTGACACGATATATTTCGGATTAAATGAAAATTCTGGCGGGCCAAAGGTGTTCACTACGAACGAATTGAAGCGATATACGAATCTGGAGAACGGCTTGTATCTCGCAATCTTGGGCCAAGTCTTTGATGTAACGAAAGGGGAAAAGCATTACGGACCTGGAGGAACTTATCACGCCTTCACTGGTAATTAGATTAAAGAATCTAATAAAGATGCCAAAAGACAGTTAGACATGTGTCAAAATATATATATGTATAATTTATTTGTTTATTTGTAGGCCGTGATGCTTCCTTGGCATTTATTACTGGAGAATTTGACGATCAAGGTTTAACGGACGACATATCAAGTTTATCGCAGCGACAAGTCAAGTCATTGGACGATTGGCTACAATTTTATAACGCTAACTACATCTACAAAGGTACAATTACTTAATAAACTGCCATGGGACACGTAGAAGCAGTTGATCCATCTCAGAACTTTATCCTAAAAGCCAAAATAATTTTGTGTTATCTTGTCGATCTGCTCAGCAAGGATAAGGAAAAGGTACACTTCTATTCTAATTTTTACTGCAAAAGAAACATTTTATGTTTTTGTGTGATCTGTGGATGATGTACGAGATGGATCAGCTCGCATGTGACGCTTTCTAAAATATTTCGTATTTTCTTCAGGAAAATTATACGGTAGATACTATAATCGAGATGGTAGCCCAACCGCAGAATTTCACAAGGTACAAGAAAAGCTGTTGCTTGCTAAAAGGGAGAAAGCAATGGAGGAGAAACAGGAAAGGATGTTTCCACTTTGTAATATAGAATGGAATCGGGATACTGGTACTGTGTTCTGGTGTACTGAAAGAAGGTAGGAAATCATTCAACGATTATTCATATTAGCAGATTTAACTTCAAAGAAAAATTAGAGATATATGATGAATACATTTTCTAACGTGCAATTATGATTCCTTTCTGTTTAACAGCGGTGGGATTGAAAGAGACTGGACGGGTGTACCAAGAATAATTGTTCGAGACTGCAGGCGCGCAGGGCTCATCGTCTAGATGCGCTTGCGTTAACCTGGATAGTAAGGAATACGAAGATAATAAAGCTAGATTGAGGGAATACAATGACTGCGAGAAATACGCGACAAAATGCGTTTTGAGGAATAAGACATGACATGAGAAAAATTATGCAGTGTCTTTATCTGCAGAATTTCAGATATATTCATATTTTATATAATATCACAATGCGAAAATATATAGATTTAAGTTATTAACTTTATATAATTTTGTATTCATTACGGTTAGCGCCTTTTATGAAAGTACAGATAAATACAATATTTTTTGTATAAAACTCAATGATACGAGCGCTAATATTAAAATAGATAAAATTTTTAAGTTTTATTTATTTTAATACATAAAGACAATATGATGTATATATATATATATAATGGAACATATACTAAAAAAAAAGATTTTATTCCTGAAAGAATGAAGTTTTGTACTTAAATCTTCAAATGATCAGTCTTTTTGCTTCTATTCTTAATGTTGAAAACGTGATTTTTTTGGACACACATTACACATAAAAGAGCTTAATATATTTATGAAAATGTTTGTTTCCCCCCATTGCTACTTAATAGTATATATATATATATATATATAAATTTTGAATTGAACCTGAATTACAAATGCAATATGTGGTACGAACCATATTGAAGGCTCCTATCTCCTCATTACCAGGTTGAATTACATAAATAAAAAATAATAGATACTAATTCTTTTTTGAGTGTTAAATTATTCCTTTTTTCATGGCACAATTCAAGTTTACAGCTGCAGTGAGGAAGTAGGAGCTCTAAAGGACTAAAAGATACATTATTGCTCCTTATAATATGACATGTATATTGCTCTTAATAATATAAGCGAGATAAATCTCAAACATGCTCAAATAGAAATACGTTCACACATCATTTATGGTCCTTATACGCTTGCGTTGATGTATTTCAGAACATGTTGCGAGAATCGAGTAAAATGCCTGTAGAATTCCATATGGTATAACATTATAATAGATGGAAATGCAGATTTCTCCATCTAAATATTATTACAAAACGATTTCTTGATTCCTTTTGAATGCTTCGAACGCAATCTTTTTTTATATTCTTACATGTGCGAGAAATATAGAAGCAAACGGTTGTTCACGAAATCCTGAAGCAGATGTATCTTCAGAGATCTTAGAAAAAATGGCGTTGACATTTAAACGTGTCATAGAAGAATCTGGTATCATTTGAGTTCATTATCGATTTTCATTGGTGAGCTCTCTCTGATAGTATTTAACTTATCTACAAGAGCCTGCATCGAACCACGTCTCGTATACCTGATCTTAGATCCGAAGACTCTCTGTATTTTCGCGCGTCTCTTCTTCAGCTTGGAAGCTGTTGGAGAGAACATCAACATTCTCTTAAATCTTTTTGCACTCATACGTATCGCAGTATCATCGCTTGCAGTGTCGTTTTCTTCGTATATCGTTTCGAGATTATTTGACTTCTTACTTATGTTTCTGTCCAAATAATACTCCTTGATGGTCTCTTCCTGTGCCTCCACTTCAGAGATCCTCCTCTTTTTTGGTCTGAGGATACACCTTATTGATACACGAGGTATTATGAGAAACACACGTGAAAGCTTACCACAGTCCGATATAAAATTATATTCGTTACCTTCGATTAAGGATTTCCGTAGAAACAGGCTTTGGCATCCTTTTCCTAAGAACCCTCTTGGTTTCTGTAGGCGGAGGATTAGTGTCTATGGTAAGCATCTCTAAGTCAGCTGTTATCACAGGTACATTAGTATTGTCTAAACGGTCGATAGAGATTCTGAAAAATAGAACGGTCTCATACTTAAAAAAAATAATCTTATATCTTAATATTTGAAGGTAAATTGGAACGGAGTGATAATCTTTACAATAATCAAGTAAAAAGAATTACGAATCATGAAAGGAAAACAGAATCATAAAAATTTACTCCTGCGAAATTTTCGAGGCGGAGTCTCCCTCTCAAACTTACGGATTTTCTGTCTGCTTCTCATCCATTTGGAGCGTTACAGAAATCTTGTAAAATGCTTATTATCAAAGGGTATATTAAATTTCTCGATGTCTTCCGATGAATCCTCTTTACTCGTCAGAAACACTCTGCGTCTTCCATTCTCAAGTTAAAGTACGCAATAGAAAATAACAAGACGAGGTTGACGCAGGTTGACGTCCGTAAAATTTGTAGAAAATACGTGTACGAAGAAGAAGGTACTCTTTCTTTCTCACACGGAACGCATGATAAAACGCGAAAGTCGCAATGTCAAAAGGGAGACCATCGTTTTGTACCGATTGAGTGGCACTGTACCCTTCTTTCGCGTTGTTCCCTTTATCTTCGCTCAAGAAAGGGAAAAAAGATACGGGCAAGGTCTGTTCCTTTCAAGCTGCATCTAATTTCTCGTACTTTTCAGCTTTTTTTTTCTCTTTCCCTCTCCTGCCTGAAGGTGTGAATTGTTTCATTTTCGAGTGCGGAAAGTGCAACGGAGTGCAGCTACAAAGAGCCGGACTTGTATAATGTATTATACAGAAGGTATCACTCGAAGTTGATTTCTTTCGAATCAGATCCATCGCATATCCGTATATTATGGACTATATTTACACAGCTGCAGTTTAAAATTCGATTAATAAAAATTACTGTTATTATCTGATCCAAAAAAATTTTGCTTCTTCTAATCATAATGATTATTTATATATGAGGCTCTTTCGATACTTAAAACTACAATTTTTAGTATATATTTTTTACCGTTTTATATAATTTATTGATAAGTGTATTTGTTGTATTTGAGGACAATATATATGTATAAGTATGTATATAGATTTACTCAACATTTTCTGAAAAAATGTAATAAGAAATCAGGAATTCACACGAATGGCATATTCTCCCTTTGCTTATCGCGGGGCTACATCTTTTCCCGCATGGCATATAGATAACGAGTTTTCATCAGCGCGCAGCGGCCTGTCTTGCCGATCGCATCGCAGGCTGATAGGTTATGTCAGAGCACGGACGGCAAGCTCGTCGCGCGATTTGTTTGTCGCGCAGCCCCCCGGCCCCCGGCCCCGAAGAAAGTATGGCGATGTGGGAGAGCGACAAGTTCCAAGAGGACGAGAATGCGGACGGTATCGGGGGCAATTTCGACAATATCCTCGTGACGCACGATCTGCAGGATTGCCTGGACGACACCTCGCTGGACCTGTCCAGCTTCGAGAAGGTCTACGAGCAGAGCGCGGTGTTCGATTACGGGAAGTACTCCGACGACGATGCTGCTATCAACGAGGGGCTACCTGTCGATGACAACACGGCCGAGTGAGTCCCGACGAATTTTTCGAAAAATAATCTTCCGGGTGTGTGATCTGACGATTCTTACCTTTTTTTTTTTTTTCACGCGTTCTTGTTTCCCGATCGCGCGCACGTTCTCCACGTCGCCGAGTCGCTCTTGTAATCGGTTTACTCGTCCCGTCGATATTTCGTTCGCACACCCTCGTCGGTATTTCTCGTCCCTGCCTTATAAGGCTATATGAATTTTGAAACGGCAACTTTAATTCATAAATCGCGCTTGAGGAGAATCGTCGTTGGAACAATGCGCGGATATATCTTGGGACGGTTATTATCGCCGATGTATTTCATCGTCTATGCTTCCGGGAACCTTTTAAATTTTGGTTACTTTGTAACAAATTCAAAATAAGCCATATGTCACGTATGTATTGTTACGCATTTAATAACAATAGTATAGAACCGCGTTGTGTTTTGCTCTGTTTGTTGACAATTTAATATTCATGGAAACGGGCAATGAGAACCGCAAGTTTGTAAATATGTGTGATTTTTTATTCTTTTATATTACTTAATAATTATATTTTATTTCTATTTTATTGTAAGAACATTATTTGTACGTGCATCACGATGTTATTGGCAATTTGACACTTTTGCATTCTCTTGTCGTCCTATTGAACACGAGATGCTATATTTGTTACAAATTTAGTTTCGATGATGTCTATATGTATACCAAATGTATTACTCATACTACCCTACTATATATACTCCACCTGCTAGCAAAATCCAATAGTAAAATTGGCACAAGTGCCCACATATCATTTTGTTTATTATTAAAAATTGTTAAGTCTCAGAAATAGTAACGCTAATGTAATTTATTGTCAGTTCTATCTTTATATATATATATATATATATATATATATATATATTCAACAAGAAATATTATTTAAATAATATAGTTGTATAGAGTCATGTAGAGTGGTATAGAATTGTACAGAATTGTATAAAGCGGAAAAGGATATAATTTGGGGGATATATATAATGTAAAAAGGATGTGTACTCGTATGTACATATGTGTATATATCAGTAAGTACATATTTATATTTACAGGCGTATCCATCATGCCAGTTCAGATGAAATTTATATGCGAATTCATCGAGGTCAGGATGATGCGTTACTTGAGGATCGTGCTACCTTGGGACATCCCTTCGAAACTGTCATGATTGAAAGTATAGAACCAGATATTAATCAAAAGCATATCAATCGTTACAATTGCCAATACGAAGGCTGCACCAGAACATATAGTACCATTGGAAATTTGCGTACTCACATGAAAACACACAAAGGTAAGTTTCTAGAGTAACTTTTTACGAAGAATCAATATATACTTTATGGGATTTTCAATAATAGATGTGATAAAATTAGAATAGAAAACTTTCATGACAAAATGTCTAACATATCATTTATTTTGAAAAATATAACTTGATAAAAATGATCATGAATATATAATCCGCACGAATATAGAAAACGGGCTAATTAAGAACCAAGCGCGGTAAATAATGCGCGAAAGTTTTATTTTTATTTCTATTTTACATATCTTTCAACCTTGACTGCGTGCCGACTAAATTTGTCAGACTTCAAACACTTGAGATATGTAAAATAGAAATAAAAATAAAACTTTTGCGCATTATTTACAGCGCCTGGTTCTTGATTAGCCCGTTTTCCATATTCGTGCGGATTTCCATTGGAACTTATACTTCGAATTATAAATATACAATTATTCTTTATATATTTTTCAGTTTATATATTCAATATTTTTTAAGTCTTTTTTTTTTTTCATCCTGTTTAGAATATTCATCTCGGCAATAAGTTTTATTATATCATTAGGCCTGTTTTTTTTTAGCTGAACTTCTTGCACGGTTCAACGTGAAAAGAAAAAGAGGAAAGATAAACCGTGCAAGAAGTTCAGTTAACAAGAACAGGCCTGTTTATGTTGTCTCATTTATAAAATGTCTGACCTGATATGATTATAATCATCATGCTTTGCACGTTGTGCTTGTCCAATATGCAGTTTGTTCAATACGCTATACTAACAAATTGTATGTGCTCTTGTTTTTGCATATTCCATGGGTGAAAGTATCTAGGTAAGTTTAAAAGCTACATTATCACGTGTTGACACTAGCAATAAAAATATGTTTACATATTTCTGCTGCAACTGATATTATTAATTCATCAATGGTGGCATAAAGGGAACGCTTTGACCTGCATGGCTTTCAGATACTGCAAGAGATAGATAGACCTGCAAACTTTTTATGCGGAGGGAATTCTCAAAACTTTCAGGCGAGTATCGATTTAAATGCGCAGAGCCGAGTTGCGGCAAGGCCTTTCTCACGTCCTACAGTCTAAAGATCCACATTAGGGTACACACAAAAGTAAAACCATTTGAATGCAATCACAAAGGCTGCGAGAAAGCGTTCAATACCCTTTACAGACTGAGAGCTCACCAAAGACTTCATAGTGGCAACACATTCAACTGCGAAGAGACTGGATGCGTTAAATTCTTTACTACTCTAAGCGATCTCAAGAAACATATACGTACTCATACTCAAGAAAGACCGTACAAGTATGTTTTTCGATTACTACCTATGATTATAAAAACAAAAAAGACATTACAAAAAAATCATTATTTCGAACACGTTAAATAAATCGACAGAAAAACAAATCATAAAACTCGGCTAATTTAAAAGAGTTATTACACATTGTATATTTTACAAATATTTAAGATTATCATTTCTCGTTTATTTTAAGATGCAGAGAAAAGGGTTGCGGAAAGGCCTTTACGGCTTCACACCATTTAAAAACGCACAAGAGGACACATACAGGCGAACGGCCGTACGTTTGTACCTTTGAAAGTTGTAAACGACGTTTTACTACTCCTCATAGCTTAAAGAGCCACATAAAAACACATAACAAAACTGTGAATAATGATACGGTAAGTATTAATAATAGAGGTATTAACAATAGAGTATCTCACATTAAGCATGTTAAATCTTAATTTTTTAATTTTACAGAAACATAAGAATAACAGAAGTAATGATGTGGCTGAGAAGCAGAAGAAGTTAACTCAATTAGAATTGAAACTTGTAAAGGTTAGCGCAAGCAACACCACTATACCATCGTACGCTGTCATACCAATATCCACAGATCTTATGCAAAATGATGGAAACATGCCATATGTGCCTGCGAAAAATTTAGCAGAACAAGTAACTTCCACTAATGTAATGGATATTATGACCCATCGCAAGTTGGATGCAAAGCTCGGATATATTTCTACCAAAGACGAAGAAGCCTCGAATGGAACTACGGGAGTTGCGCTTCTTGCACCGGATATCGTTTTAGATAATTTCAACGAACACGCAGTCAACGTTTTTAACAATAATGAGAACTATGACGAATTTAAAGTATTTAATCAAATGACTGAATCAAATGCGCAGCATGATAATTTAATGGATGTAGTCGGGCATCAGAATCATCCGCACAAGTCAGCTTCGTTACCAGAAGCGCACAGTGACAGTATAACTAGACAGGATCAATCTATCCCGATAAATTTAGGACAGAAGATTATGCAAGATGGTTTACAAAATGCGATAGCACATATTTCTGAGGGGACAAGTTTCACGAATAATATGAAACAGTTTAAAAATAAACCTATTACTGCTTCTGACGATGTATTTACAAACCGGTCAAATGCAGAAAATATATCTGATAACAGCAGCAATGCGTTATACGATGCCAATTGCATTACTAGTCATATTACTGATATTATAAGTTCCTCGAACGAAGCCCACCTTTTCGAGAGCGGAATGGATTCTCTCTCGTTCATAAATGACACAAATTTGCAAAATGAGTCTCTTATTGCGGCTTCAAATCATGATTTGCACGCGAACGCTGTTACAAACGCTCAGTCCGAAGCCGTTGAACTTGCGATAGCGACTGAAGAGGAATTACCTTCTTCTTGGATAGATGTGATGGCATTGGCAACCGCACCCGCATTGAGAGCACAATCTTGGTCAGAGTTAAATGCCTTTCCCACCGTTCATTCTCTAGTGGATTTAGTAGGTCCAGAGCCTTATCCGCTAGAGATGGAGACTCAATTACCTACGGAAAACTTGAAAAATGTCGACGCGATGAATACGCAGCACACTTCGGCAAACGTCGATATACAAAGCCAAAAAATTGCAGAATATGAACATAAGACAGGTAATGTAAAGAACAAGGATAGAAATATTCTTCAGGAGATCACGGCAGATGCTGATATATGTAAATGTATTGATTGTAAATGTGACAACTTACAAAATTGTCAAAACCGCACAAATAACCCGGCGGAAGTAACGAAAAAAGACACGGCACAAATCGTAAACGACTTTGTGTCATCTTTGCAAAATAAATGTTCCTGCAACGCCGAGTCCGGTGGTTGTGATTCTTGCTGTGTTGTAATCTGTCTAAAGACATTGCAGCAGCTACAGAAAATATTTAGCAACTGTTGTAAGAATACTAGCAATGCTGCTACAAATGCATGCTGTAGGGAAAAGTTGTTACCATCTTTGATGAAATGTCAACTAGCCAAGAATCAGTGATTCATAAATATTCTTTACTAATTTTAACTAGTCACGCAAAAAATAATGCTGTATCTCTATGCTAATCCCCAAAAAAGATTTGTGATTTTACACCCGATAGCTTTAAATATTAGGCAACTTTTGCCTTTCGAATATTTTATCTAGGACGAATTGAGAATATGCGACTGTACATACATATACATGCTATATCTGAGAGTCTGTTAAAGGGATTCTGCATATTCTATATATAATGTATTCTATGCATTATATATATATTTTGTGCCAAATATTTGTAGATTTTTTACAAAAGTGTTTATACGTATAAAATTACCGTTGCATAATTTATAATAATAAACAAAATGTCCGCAATTTCAAAATAATCGTTCACAAACGTAATTTAAAAAGAAAATTGACAATTGACAACATACATATGCAAGGAATGCTAGGAAAAATGCGTGCGATACAATTATTTTTATAAAAATAGGTTATTTTGACACGAACAAATGATGTTTTATAAATATATCCGGTTTCATAATTTTTTGTGCAACGCAAAAATGAATAGATAGTATAATTTTTTGATATCTAAATCACACAAGTATGCTGTTTCTTATATAGTTTTGATCTATAAGTCAACATGTTATAATATTGCTGAGAAACTTGTCACAAATTTAAGAGTGTTAAAATATGTACAGCATATTAATGATATCTTCTTTTTTAATTTTTATTTATATAAATACAAGAATAATGTAATAGTTGTATGTTTAAGAATTTTATTTATTTAACTCGTGAATGTTTGTTTCCAGATCGTATAGCGTTAACCCTAGGAATATTATTTTACTTTAGTGTTAATATTCGCGATATCTCCGAGAAAAAGCTTTTGCTAGTGCACGTTAGTAAAGGAGAACTTGATATTTCCTCAGTTAATCAGGAAGTGCCAAATACTTATAAACATCTAAAGTATTTATAATGTTACTGCTATAACGTTACTAAGTTTTAGGTTTTAACTAGAATTTAGTATTTTATGTTGCATTATTGTAACGAATAGATTGGAGAAATGTTAATTTTTAACAATTTTAGCGTGGAAATTTTTATGGCTGTTACAAGTACTTGCAATAAAATCAATGTACCTAAAATAGCTTGTAAATAGCAGCATATTTATTATGTTGTTAATGAACAAATATAAAAGCTAACTCAATAAAGAATCTATAACAACCATCCTCTATACTTCCTTCTTTTTACATCTATATTAATTTTAATGTAAAAATAAAATTTAGCACACTGTTTTTAATTAAATAAATATACGTGATTTAACACATTTTTATTGTTGTTATACTGTCATACAACAATATATTATGACAAGAATGTGTCGAACACATGCCTCTTTCTAACTGATAGCGTGTCGAGGTATATATGTGTATATATATGTAATTCCATATTATTTATATATAACACTTATTGTGTAGCTTGCACGAGAGCTTCTGCAACTTCAACAGCAATACTTGCTTCAGCCTTATCTACGTCCGACGATGCCGAGGAAAGCTGTTGTTGAGCTTTGTTAAGAATATCTCTTGCTGCCGAGTTGTCAAGGTTTTCTACTGGATGGGCTTCTTCTGCTAGAATCTACAGAATAACAAGCTGTTTTAGAATCGGATGAAAAAACTTAATATACTGAGCTTACTGAAACTTTCGATATATACCTGTACACTGCTATCCTCATTAATGGTAACGGTACCAGAGGAGACGAAAACTTTCTTGGTCGAACCATCCTCTTCGTAGATTGTAACTACACCAGGCTTCAAGACCGCCAGTGTAGGCACGTGCTTTGGTAGAATGCCAAAGGAACCCGAGAAGGAAGGTACATCGACTTGACGGATTGCAGCCTGATCGTAGAACACCTGGTGTCCAAGAAAGAGGATATTTAAACATTGCACAATCACGATACTTTTATCACTCCCTGCAATTTTCATTCAATCATACCTGATTAGCACCCGCGAACGTAAACTTCATTTGATCACCGGCCGCGTCTGCGTAGGTTCTCCTCTGGCTGCGGACGCATCTCAGGAAAGGGCGTAAAGTGCGAGCGAGGTTGGACATTTCGGCACACTGAAAACGATCGATCTTTTTTTCACAGACAGAAATACGTCGCCCTTTACATTAGTGACTACGGCGAGGCTGTTACATCACAAGTACGGGACACTACGGGATACCCGGATAACCTAGTATAACCTCATTTTTCTAGCTCTCGCTGCTGTACGACGGGGTGCGAGCGGCCTCGAATTTTCGCACGAGGTCTCACGTTTCTCGTTCGCAATAAGATTATTGTGCTCACCGTGTGCGATTTTGTCTGTATCCTGTGTTTAAAATCCTGCGAGTATCATAAAATGTGTTGCAGGAGCGCAGGTGATTCTCGCGACTCGCGTCCGCGACTCGAATCAACTGGGATGGGATCTGGTCTGGAATCTGGGATCGACCGCGCGTAAGTAACGAAGCGGTCGATAACGAGATTCGGAGATTGTGCCGCAGATGCCGTTGACGTCGCTTCAGGAATACATTGCACTATTTGTTGCACATTCCCGCCACTTTCTGCACATTTAGAATTTAGACTATTTAATTAGTATTTAGAGTGGAGTGCTGAGTAAAGTCAGAGAAGCCTGAGAGAGGGGCCATCCCCAGGGGCTCGATTCTTGAATTCAATCGCAAGAGAAACGTATGCGAAAATTCTGCTCTTACAGGAATTAAACGTTGCAAGTTGATTGGCTAAAAGCTATATGCAATGGCCAATCGACTTGCAACTTTTTTGTAAGAACAACATTCGTGCATACGTTTCTCTCGCGAATGAATTCAAGAATCGAGCCCCAGGTCTTATTTTTTTCATGGGACCGTCGAAACCCCCTGTACATATATTAGCGACAGTATATCCATTTTCGAAATTAGGACTACGTAGCCACGTTTATTTTCCGACACTGCCGACATAAAACATCATTTTGGTGCTACATCTGCAAATTGCGCGGTTTCATCTGATAATGTACAATTTAATTTTATTTAATCTGGTACTAGTATCAAGGAAAAGGTATATGTATATAAGCAATATTTTAAAGGCCCGTTCTGTTTGTACCGAATAATGTCATTGCGATTAAATGCATTTTGGACTTCGCATTTTCTTAGTTATAAATTAAATATTAGTTATTTTTATCTTAGATTTTAACTAACATCCGCTAGAAACAGGTCAACTTATAGAGGCCCTCCACCGCCCCCGCCAATTTCGATCGGCGGTCCTCTTTTATTTACAATACGTTTTTTTCACATTTCCATCATTTCTTTTATTTCTCTTACAATTTACTTTACAATATAATTTACTATTATGGAATCAACGTAAGCATTATTGTACAATTTAATTAATACATAACTAGAAACTATAAGAATAATAACTTAAAACTATATAGCTTAGTCAAATTATAATTAAGGAACAAAATATATAGCCTCTAACGAGTAACATTGGATATTGAACGCAGTAGCATTGGTTCATATTTCTGATTACATACTATATTTTCCAACGTAAATACAAGAAACATTATACTTATGATATTTTATCCTAAGTTACACAGTACAAGCTTAAAAATATTAATTAGAATGAAAACGACAATGTGACAAATTGATGAAGTCGAGCGGTCTTACTGATCGGAGTGTGGCGAATATTATTATATTATTAATTGTTGAGTGTAGCGGCTGTAAAAGAAATAAAATGTTTTCAGATTCTAATGAAACCATTATAATCATATTCCTAAGATTATTTCGATATTTTAACGCTAATAGATTATGTATTAATTTAGATTCGTACGGTACAAGTAGTTTGAGCTAACTATAGTACATAAATATAAAGCATACACAGAGAAAAATAAATTTAATAAAAATCCGATAAATATTAAATCTGTGATTATAAAATATATACCTTGTCAAGTTGTACTCTTTAGTATAAAGGTTGGAAATAAAGCCTTTCAATATTGCGATTGTAACATAGGTGATCTATAAAAGTGATACAAAATATTCATACTTGATACTTTATATTCAAAAAAATTAATTTTATCAATAGCTTCCAGACTATTAATAAAATACTATGTATTATAAAAATATTAGAAATAATTAAAAATGATTAAAAAATTATTTACAAAACAGTAATAATAAATAAAAATAATATTGTTTGAAAAATTATGCAGATAGGTCTTGATTGATCGTGATTGTAGCAGACGCAACGTCTTGATTGATCAACCCTCTATTGACGTCTTCTTCATCATAATCAAATTTGTGTAATTGATCAATTAAAGTTTGACTTTTTCCAAATCGCTTTGCAAAAATATCTGACAACTCTTTAACATCACTTTTACGCTGTTCTATCAGATCTATAATGGTTGACAAAAATTTTGGGATTTGATGAAAACGAGTCTCTGCGAATCTTTTCACCTGAAATAAATTAGGATGTTAAGGATTTTTATCATTAATATGTAGTAATTTATTTTTACGCAGCGATCTCTTGAAATATATTTTTTTGTTTAACATAATAACAATACATGGTATGCATACAAATATATTTAATCCCTTAACTGCGGAAGCACATATGTGTATGAAGCGTATATATTCCAAAGTATTATCAATAGAAAATCAATAAGTATGAATCTAGAATCATAAAACTTACCTTGGACAATTGTTCGTTAGAGAAAACGTTCGAAATGATATTTTTTATCGTCAGACTTGGAGTTAGTAATCTGTAAGAACAAAATAACATATTTATGTATAAGATACATTTATTTAAAAATAGAATGTATATTTGTAAAGAGAAATATATTACCTTTTTATATGATTCAAATTTGCTAATATGTAGTCAAGGACCAAATCGTTGCGTGCATGGTTTTGAAGAATTAAATTGAAGATATATGCATGATGCTCATCTTTAAATAATGTAGTGTTGGATGCTGCAATATTCAAATAGTTGATAATGATATCAGGATCTTCAGCACAAGTCAATATTTTCAAAAGTTTCTTATCAGATGTTCGCTGATATAGTGCCATCATTTTATCCCAAGTAGTTCTATTAGCTACCGCTAAACCAAAGCAGTACGTCCAATCTTGCCACCATTGTGGAACCCTAAAATACATACGTGTCTATATGGAAAAGAGCAGGTACATGCACTTCATACGCATAGCCGACGTTTTATTTTATCAAGTTTTGTATTTTTTTCCGTTCTGTTAAGTAAATCTTATTTTGCAAAATTAAGTGTCTGTCGCGCGCTGTTCTGTCACTCTATATTTGCCACGTGACCATAAGACTACGTGTGAACACAGTGAATGAATAAATAAATGAAAGATAAATCTTGTTATTATATACTTATATTTTTACTTGTTTCGCATATTTATTCTATCTATGTATTAAAACAAGAATGGAAATTAAGAAGAAACAATAAAGAGACTGTCTGATTTCGATGACTCGAAGAAATAAAAAGAATCGATTACATCCATATGCATACGTGCGCGCGCATACGCAACACACACGCACAAATATAAATTATGAGATAATCATGATCATAAAAAGAGTTACTTGTGAGTATCAGGATCCGCGAAATGTTCGCTTAATTTAACGGCGGCCTTTCTCTTGCATTCCGCGTGACCGACGGTACATGCCCATTTCAGGACATTTAGCCTTAGTAACTTAGTGAGATCGTCATCATCAGGATTTTCTTCGTATCCCACATT
Organism: Temnothorax americanus; assembly: GCF_048541705.1. Taxonomy (NCBI): domain Eukaryota; kingdom Metazoa; phylum Arthropoda; class Insecta; order Hymenoptera; family Formicidae; genus Temnothorax; species Temnothorax americanus. The sequence goes on along the minus strand of NW_027509371.1, from coordinate 2,663,769 downwards.
TCGAAGAACCCCGCTATCAAAGGTTTGTACCATGTATAACTAGAAATCATGAGATAATATTGAATTTTATATTGGTTTGTTGCTACATGCGAAATGACGTGAATCATATATATATATATTTCGTTAGTGCCTTAATTGTTAAAACATTCACTAGAATTCACAAGAATTATTGGTGAGTTTGCGCCTAAGTTTCCCTAATGTCCATTCGTATTAATGTTAATTAAAACGTTTCCTACGATTGTACGATTATAAAACTGACCGCCACAGACTTTATGACAAAGCGGTGAATGTGTAAATGCAGAACTGGCCAAATTAAAGAGCCAAATATTTTTTTCATTTTTATAAAATCTGTTATTACATACCTTGAAACCTTTACTCTCTGGCAGTGAAAAGTACTTCTGATTCCATTTTAATATTCGGAACATTGGACGCCATGCCACATAATCTCTCTCTAGTTCGTAGTAAGTTATAAGATCTATGAATATATAGCTATCTAGTTGATTTTTTAGCAAAAAGGCATATGCATCATCGATAATTTGAGCACGATTGAGAACGTGTATTTTCGTGTGTTGTTGAGAGGCCAAGTAAGGTATGATTCTTTCGTAAATTAGGATATCGTAATAGACACGACAGTATGCTGTCGAATTATCCATTAAATTTATTATTATAGATCTTCTTGTTTGAAATTATCAAGGTATATTTTCAAATACTGACATTTTGATTATGTAATAAACAAATTTCATGTTTGCACTTTACAATTGTTACAAAAAAATGTACATTACCAATGTACTTCACCAATGAATTTATCAATGTAATTCACCAATGTATCAAAGAATATTATAATTATAAAAATTTTGAAGCTTCTTTTTAATAAAAAAATATACTAAGAACTTAAACTTTTGTGTTGATAAAGCAAATAAGATAGATACAAAAGAGCGAAAAATTTATTGATTTATACCAGTTTGTTGTAGATTGACGATAATCCAACCTTTCGTAATAATTTGCACTCTAAAAGTTTCATTTGGTTTTAACCAACCATGGGGCATAGTATTGGAAAAATACGGAGAGCCCTCATAAGCGTAGGATATGGGTATCCACCATTTATTATTGATATCTTCAGTTGCGTGGAAATTTTTTTGATGCGTTATTGCTAAGTCACCAGTTTTGTAATTCATCGTTACATGCAGCACAGGATAACGATTTTGGACTATCCATGTATCCATTACTTCTTTTATTCCAAATTTTTGATCTCGCATATAAGGGTCGTAAGAAGCTTCGTCTTTAGCACTTTGTATGGCGCTCCAGAGATCATCGGGAACGACCACCCTATATTGCCTGAATTTGAAATATGACATTGTCATTATAGCTTATAACACATACGTCGTAGGTATTTATTTACTATTACATAATCAAACGTGAGTATTAATGTACAATTTAATTAATACACATGTGGAAACTAAAAATATAACTTAAAACTAGTTTAGTCAAATTATAATTAAGGAACAAAGTATGATCTCTTCTAATCGAATAGCATTGGGTATTGAACGCACAAGTTTATATTTCTGATATGGCGTACTATATTTTCCAACGTAAATGCAAGAAACATTATACTTATGATATTTAATGTTGCTATATGTGATAACTATATATAGACTACATACTTACAGTGTAGCGAAATACTTGGTGATACCCTTTTGAAATACCTGGTCGCCCACTGCATGATGTAACATGCGCAATATAGCTGGAGCTACGATACACAGCATAAAATACTGATTAATAATACATATAAAGTATATTTTATATACTTGTATACATAAAATTAAGACATATGTGAACGTATTGCGCAAAACGAGAATTTGTTGTCTAGTCACTTTTTGTTCCGCCTCTGTCCTTCGTGCTATTCTACATTAAGCTAATCATGGACGATGTTTCATTTTATTTACATAATTTTACCTTTTTTACGAACTTGATCAACAAAGAGTTGGTTATTCAAGTGATCGCCGAAGTTCAATGTAACAGAACCCGATGAGCCATCATCTAGTTGGAGAGCAAGATGCATGGCTCCAGTAACGAATAAGTGCATTGTCCGCCAGCCTTTAAATGTCTATAACATCACAAGAAAACAATTTTTTTATATGACTAAATATAAAAATTCAAAGATAAATTCGCATTTATATATATATATATATATATATATATGTAGGTCTGGAAGTATGTTCCGGGACTTTTATTTTTGGTATCGGTATATGCAGGGTCATTTGGCAGTTTCCAGGACTGTCCTGGAAAAAATTGAAGTCCTACAGCTCTTTTCGGGACAGTTTTTTGAAACTGATTACATATATGCGTTATATTCCAGGACTGTACATTTCAAAAAACGTAAACAGTCCCGGAACATACCTCTGGACCTACATATATATACATATATATATGTATATACATATATATATATATAGGGATACAAACCTACCTGTGCGCCACTTTTAATAACTTCGCTATTTTAATTTTTATTATAATTTATTTATGTTAAATGTTAACCGCGCGTTTCACGTATATAAATTCTTTTGAGAAGATCATACTTCAATTATTTTTTAAGATAATGTACATTACTGAATATACAAAGATAAAATCAAGATATAAAAATTCTAGAAGTTAAATTCTTTTTGTTAATTATTTATTGTTATATAGATGCAAAAAATAAAATACGTTGAAATTCTAATAAAACTATTACAATAATAATCATTGTATCGTCAAATATGAAAATAATGTTGAAACATAAGAGATTAAAAATAGTAAATCTTTTAATATGAGCTTGGGAAAAGATAAGTGCTGAGAACATAATATTCTCGAATTTTAATAGAAATTGGTATTAAATGTTTCGTTCTAGTTATTCGCGGAGAGAACAGTGTTACAATCTTTTTTATAATTCTAAATTAAAGAATTGCCATTAGTTATTTAGCTTTGTCCTGATACATTTTATAAGAATATAGAAATATTTAATGGATGTTATTTTGATCTTAGAGAATGAAGTGCATTTCCAACTTTTCTATTTAACGAGCAATTCATTGCATTAGTAATATTAAACAACCTTGTCGAGGAAATACGCCTGGAAATACACAGCAAATCCTTCATTTAACCATATGTCAGTCCACCAAGATGGGGTGATGAAAGTGTTGAACCACTGATGTGCGATTCCATTCGCTACAAAAGAAGCTACATTCCTTTTCTGAAATGTAGGATTCTTGCTATCATCGTAGACAACTTTCGATTCTCTAAAAGACATAACACATAACATAACATAATATTCAAAATGCTCAGTTTTTTTTTTCATCGTTAGCATGCAGTCTAATGTGTTTATATATATATATATATCATTGAAAGAAAGGGTGACATTCACATCAATTAAACACGTCAATTTGTTTTAAAACAGCCTAAGAATGTATATATGTAAATGAAATTTAAATATCCGTAAAATACACATGTGTTTTTTTTATCGTTGTTAATTATCAAAGTTTGAATGCTAGAAGTTATTCGTCAGTTCTAATAGCTTCATATTAATTTTTTTTATTCATGTACATATTAATAAATGTCTTTAGTTATGAATATTACTGGTAAATGATAATTCCCCAATCTCCCATGGAGCTGTTGGGATAATTTGGTACCATGACGTGATCTATTTTCGGTACCCCTTTGGTTATACCGATATACTCCTCCAAGAGCGGCGTGAACCGTTCGGCAATGCTTAGCACGAATCTTGCTTGCGATGTCAAAGACGATCTGCACCACACATTAACGAAATGGTTGTTAGTAACGCGAACAAAATTTGATATAATCACAATTCCCACAAGATAAGTGGGCATTAGATAAGTGCGGTTAAAGTGTGTCCATTTCATGTCATTTGCTACGTAGTCCTCCCAATGGTCCTTTTGGCTCGGCCAATTTGACAATACATTGTATTTCTGATGATGCATCACGGAGATAATGAAGTAAGCACTTTTCGCTGGCTCGTCCCAACATGGAAATATTTGTCTGGCTTTATTCGGCAGGAGGTATGTTGCGGCCAACCTGTGATTTTAAACAATTTTATAAATAAGGACAAAAATATCATTCATAGTACAAACTTACCACTCATAGCGAGAAGGACACGAGAAGTTAAGGAACACTAGTTATTGTTTATATATTATATGTTTATTATATTGTATGTAATTATTATTTTGTTGAGAGTAGAAACAGAAGTATTGTACTCTGCTGTCGTTTCATTTTGAGCCAAAGTAAATATTCTTTTAAACATTACATCCACTTTTTGCAAATACTTTATCGTAAATATACTTACATACTAGAAAACGGTTTTATAATAATAAAATGGATACACATTCTAAACTGTGTTTCGCCGTGGTTTATATATGTTGTAAGTCGAGAACGATGAAAGTATAGTAAATAAAAAAAGGTAATAAGTAAAAGTAACAAATAAATAAGGTAACAACAATAGTATTTACGTATGTACGCGTTACAAAGTATATATTTTTAATATTTTTAATATTTGCGCTTACGTCCTGTAATATTTTTTTTTTCCTGCCTCGTCTGTGTACGGAATTTTCATAAAACCACCACTGCCAAAATCCTTCTGAGAGAATTCACCAGCAAACTTCATGTTCAGGGTGTATCGGGAACCAGGATACAATTGCTTTTCGAAATGTAGCGATAATATATTCGTTTTATAGTCATAAGCATGTTTCCACGGTTTATATGGTAGATAGATTGTGTCGTTCATCAATGTTGTCGCCGTTTCATCTATTTCTAATCCTTGCGAGTGTAAGCTTATGGTAAACGATTTGCGAACAATCGTGAGAGTGACTCTGGTTTCACCGTGAAAAGTATTGCTTTTTTCGAGATCCGGAATAATCAGACTAATGTTATAATCAAATGGAAATGAATTGGTGGGTAAACGATGCAAATGTTCTGGATCATCGGCGATAGAAAAGTCTGTGACTGTGGCCAATATTAAACCGATATGTAATAACAATTTTGGGAATTTCATGTCTATACTCGTCTTAGGTTTCTGTAACTTTTCGTTAAAAAGAAAACAAATAATAATACAATGCGGTACAAGTTATTGAAATTTAATATTAATTTTTATATAAAAATCAAAGAAACAGAAGAAAATAAAAAGAAAAACACAATTCCAACTTTTATCAAGGCGATTACATGTACGACCTACTTCACGGAAAATTATGAATATTTTTTAATAGAATATTGGATGTATATCTTGATGTGTACTCGCAATAAATTTATTCTGTTATTCTTATATTTTCTTAGAATTAAGAGAAAATTATTTTATTCAGTTTTTGAGAAGGAATTTACGCATCTAACGCGACGTGTGTATATTTTTGATTTGGCTATATAGAATATTTCATTGGAAGTAAAAAACGTAAATATTGTTATAATATGTAGAATTTGAATTATTTCAAAGAACGAAAGTAATTAACATTTTTTATCGCATGACCGTTAATTCTATTTATTTGTTAATAACAATAATAATTTTGTCTTTTGTTTAACATTTTTTCTACGTTCGGAACGTTATGTGTATCAAGATCGTTTCAAAATTTATATTAAATTTTTCGCTTTCCAGTTTTCATTATGCAGAACGATAAAAACAAATATGTTGACTGATTAAAAAAATACTTTATTTAAAATGAAAATTTACTGCAATCTATGAGTATAAGTATAATGTTGAGGAAATAAAGATAAATTTCATCGTGTATTTGTCTGTCGAAATTATTTAAATTACGTTTTATACATTTCTTTGTATCTCTTCAACGAAATATAATAACTAATTATAATTATTATTGCTCTTAATGACTTACCTTGTGTATTACACTTGTACGCTGATTAAGCTACAGTTCTTTGCAGCAATTAATTATGCGCTCTCGCCACGAAAACCGTTAATATGAAGGATAGTTCAGCGTAACTGCATGCCGTTCGACCCGTTCGACCATCTCGAAAGAACACCGAATACTGACTAAAATATGAGAGCTTTCCAGCAAACGACACAAGTCGACACTAACGTCGTCCTATTTTGCTTTTTTGCAATGAGTAACGAACAAAACAACACTTGTGTCGCTTGCTGGATTGCTCCCAATGTCAATCTTCGAAGTTTTGATAAATACATATAGGTATGTCATGTAAATACACAGTGCCTCACGCAACTGTTTGACTCGTACCGTTACACATTTTTTTTAATATTTGTGGTCAAAGATATCTACAAGAAGATCATAGATAATAAATAATATGTGTTTGTTTATATGTTAATTTTAAAAAGTCGTTTTCGTCAGTTGATGTGCTTCTTCGAATCAGTTAGATAATACTTGTATAATACATTTGTCGTTAAATACTAGCTGTAAGATCATGTCGATATAGAAGATGTCTCTTATCAAATTTTGAAATAAAAATGTTTTGTTTTCGATAATAAACATCGAAACGCGCACAGAGTCCCTGAGTTATAAACGATTGGAAAGGAAAATTTTATTGAGAATTAAGCTTATAATTATTACAGTTATAGTACATTTTTTGAAAAAAATATATTTATATTGTATAACTTGTAGCCATTTAATGTCAGAAATTCACACAAAACTAATAAGAGAAATCGAATTTAGTCTAAGGTATATATTATAATTGTACTATATAATTATTATTAACATATATGTAAGTAGCGCTATTAGAAAATGATACTATCACATAATATCTACAAAATATTATATATTCAGTTGAAACTATTCATTCGCATAATCTCCTATGCTGAGTAATAAATCAATGTTAGTGCGTTTATAAAAGATATTTTACGAAAAATATCAAACAACATCAAATCTAATACTATATATAAATTATTTGTTATAAAACAGTAAAATTTCATAGATGATTTTATCGATAGCTTCCAGACTATTAAAAAATAAAATACTAAATATTAGATATAAAAAATTAAAAGTATTAGAAATAATTAAAAATTACCAAAAAATTATTTACAAAAAGGTAGTAACAAATAAAAATGATACTGTTAGAAAAATTATGTAGGTAATTGTATGTCTTGCATCACCTTTGATATTTTTTACTGATCATATCAGTTGGTCACTTAAGTTTGATTTTTTCCAAATCGCTTTGTAAAAATATCTACGGACTCTTTAAGATTATTTTTACGCTTTTCTATCATATTTACAATGTTTGCCGAAGAGTTTGGATTATGATGAAAATAAGTTTTTGCGAATCTTTTCACCTGAAACAGGTTAGAATGTTAAGGATGTTTATCATTAATATGTAGTATAAATTTATTTGTATGCACACACACACACACACACACAGCTATGAAAATATATGCAATAAATAAAATAATGAGAATGGGGGTTGTAAATAATATTAAACTTTGAAGAATGAACAGAAATTTTTATTCTATACAGTAATAAATACTGATGTTTAAATAAAGTTTTTAGTACAATACGACGTTATTATTTCATGTCTTTTATTCAAAGTTTAGCAACACGATTATAATTATAATTATAATTAATATTTAAGTACATTATTAGCAAATAATACTATTACATAATGTCTACAAGGTATTATAAATTCAATTTAAAAAATTCATCCGCATGAGCTCTATATCAAATGTAATAAAACTAAAATGCGTTTATGAAAGATATTTTACGAAGGATATCAAACAGCATCAAGTCTAATACTTTATAAATTATTTTTTAATTACAGAACAGTAACATGTCATATTATAACAGTATAACAATAATATAACGTAAATTACAATAAATTACTTTAAAAATAGTATTGTTCAAAAAATTATGCAGATAAGTCTTGATCGATCTTGATTGTTACGTCTTGATTGATCAACCCAATATTGACGTCTTCTTCATCATAATCTAATATTTTTGTAATTGATTTATTAAAGTTTAACTTTTTCCAAATCGCTTTGTAAAAATATCTACGGACGCTTTAAGTATATTTCTACGTTTTTCTATCAGATATGTAATTTGTGCCGAAGCGTCTGGATCTCGATGGAAATAATTTCTCGCAAATGTGTTCACCTGAAACAGGTTAGTTGAAGATGTTTATCAATAATAAGTAGTAATTTGTTCTTATACAACGATCTTATAAAATATAATTTTTGATTTGACATAACACTAACAGTGCATGATATGCATATAAATACATTTAATCCCTTAACCCTCAATTAGCACACCTCGGTTGGGCTACCTCAAATGCCACACTAGTGCGATTTGAGATTTTGACAACTTTTAACTATCGTATCTCAGTCATTTTTAATAAAAATGTATGTAAAATTTCCCTGGCAATCGAGTAGTGCACTTTATTTTAGGAAAAAAAAATTATTTTTATATGAAAAATTGAAATATATAAAGTGCTGAACAAAAAAAAGTGGTGCGAATTAGCACATGTGTGCTAATCGAGGGTTAACTGTGGAAGTATATATATAAAATTGTCTTCTGTTTGTGCAGAAAATATATACATTAACATCCACGAAAATCTATTATTAACTAAAGAAGGCATACACACATACATATATGTACATGTATATTAATATTCAGTACTCAATTATCAATTCACAACACAGTAATATTCTTAGAATTAATTACCATATTATAAAAATTTAGTTTTAAACCACGCGCTAGTATTACTCAATTTTAAACACAGTTTTATAAGATACAAATATATAACCCAAAAATATGAACAAAATAAATTATAAATATTAATTTAATTATGTAAAGTTGCATTAATCTATAATTCCAAACACGACGAACGTTTGATTTTAAGCGCGCTACAGTTAAAAAATTATCAATAAAAAAATATAAGTATGAATCATAAAATCTACCTTGGACAATTGTTCGTTAGAATAAACATTCTGAAATATATTAAATATCGTTTGTGTTGGAGCAAATAATCTGTAAGAACAAAATAATATATTTGTATAATTAATGCATAAGATAAATTTATTTAAAAAGAATAGAATATATATTTGTAAAGAGATATGTATTACCTGGGTTTTATTTTATTAAAATTTGCTAATATGTAGTCAAGGACCAAATCGTTGCGTGCATGGTTTTCAAGAATTAAATTGAAATGTATTATTCGATGCTGTAATATTCAAATAGTTGATAATGATATCAGGATTTTCAGCACAATTCAATGTTTTCCAAAGTTTCTTATCAGATGTTCGCTGATATAGTTCCATCATTTTATCCCAAGTAGTCTTATTAGCTACCGCCAAACCAAAGCAGTACGTCCAATCATGCCACCATTGTGGAACTCTAAAATACATATGTGTCTATGGAAAAGAGGTACATGCACTTCATACGCATAGCCGACGGTTTATTTTATCAAGTTTCGTATTTTTTTCCGTTCTGTTAGATAAATCTTATTTTGCAAAATTAAGTGTCTGTCGCGCGCTGTTCTGTCACTCTATATTTGCCACGTGACCATAAGACTACGTGTGAACACAGTGAATGAATAAATAAATGAAAGATGAATCCATCGATAACGTCTCTTGTTATTATATACTTATATTTTTACTTGTTTCGCGTATTTATTCTATGTATTAAAACAAGAATAAAAATTGAGAAAAAACAATAAAGAGACTGTCTGATTTCGACGACTCGAAGAATTAAAAGGAATCGATTACATCCATATGCATATACGTGCGCGCGCATACGCAACACACACGCACAAATATAAATTATGAGATAATCATGATCATAAAACGAGTTACTTGTGAGTATCAGGATCCGCGAAATGTTCGCTTAATTTAACGGCGGCCCTTCTCTTGCATTCCGCGTGACCGACGGTACATGCCCTGCATGCCCATTTCGTGGCATCTAACCTTAGCATTTTTGTGATATCGTCATCATCAGGATTTTCTTCGTATCCCACATGTTGAAGAACCCCATCAATGATTTGTACCATGTATAACTATAATAGAAATCATGAGATATTTATCTTCATAAATATTTACATTATAATATGATATATAATATAAATTTATATAATATAATATAAATTATTATAAAAAAATTAATTGCTGATGACGGCCTCAAAAATATTTTTATTTCAATCTCTGCAACCGCAATATAAAACTCTATGTGCTACAAGTAGTAAGTATTAGATAAGTATAAAATTGTTTAAAAATACTGAGAGAGTTGAGAATTCGAGACATATATCGAGAGGTCGAGTGAAATACACGCGAAGTTCTCATGAGGTACGATCGCGCGAGTCTCGATCTTCTTCGGTTTTCTTTACGAGTTGCTTTTTTATTCAGGTTCATCAGGCAAAAGATTAAATGGTATGGACATGCCGCTTACAACGATCGCCGTGTGTGTGTGCAAGATATCTCTATTGAGAACGTTAAAGGCGTTAACAGATTGATGGGATCTGCTCTCATTTATTTTCAGGATACAGTTTTGCATCTATAAGGTATGTTTTTCTGTTTTTTTTTTTCTACCGTCATGATGACTCCGGAATTAGTCATACTCTTTGAAGATACATAATATTGCTTCTTCGACCGCCATTACATGAGATCGACCCAGCGTAATCTACATCTACACCGATATATATATATATATATCAAATTCTCGTGCTCACTAATTACACAGCAATATTCTTTATCAAAAATTGAGTTGAAAAGTGCTGAGCCATTTTTTTCTATATAATGCTTAGTAAAATAGTAATTAATGAGTAAAGTCAATCCAACCAGTACTGTCTTTTATAGCCGAGCGTATGTCAATTAGCCGCGTGCCTGAGTGTGCGCTCGTTCTAGCTGGTGCGCTGTTCACTGATGTACGGTCGGTCATCGACATATACTACTGGACTGCGCATACCACGTGAAAATGATATCTATATCTCTTTCCATCCAACATTGTAATATTGGTTGAAAAGAGTCAGAGATTGGGCCGCACATACGCTCTATCCTTTTCTGTGACGCGGACCATTTTGGTACACTGTTTAAATTTGGATGGCACAGTTCAGTAGTATATAATGTCGATGCTAAAGAACAGTGCTGAGTGGATGTATACATATGTTAGCTATATGTATTATATGTATATTATCGATATTTACTTACATTATACTCTTTTCTTTGTTTATGTAAGAAGTTCCAAAGAAGTTTTCTGTGCAGTTATTATCCGTACTTTGAGGTTCAAATTCCAATGTTAGGATGTATAGCCCGGGATGTAATACATCGGAGAAATAAATGTTTATAACGTCTTTCTCAGCGATAGAATAATCTGATGTATAACTCTTATAATTTGTATTGTCTTTAATTAACGTTGCCTTCGTATTATATCCTATACTTATATTTATTGCGTACACTTGTAAACTTTGGGTAGACTGCACGATATCGATGGTTATATTGGATTCTCCATAAAGAAGAAAATTGCCGTATTCTTGTTTTACATTTGACGGCTGTGCCATTGTAGAATCATATTGTTCGATAAATTTAGTTATCCGTATGTCATAGCGCTTCGGGACAACGTTCGACGGTAGACGGAAGTGTTTTGCAATATTGGAATTATTAAGCATTTCACCGGTAACAATAGCTATTGCAGTAATAAATATTAAGCTGCTACTTGTCAGTGCCAGATTCATGTTGAATCAATTTCTGTTGCAAGTATCTGTGCCAGAACATTTATATTAAATGAATAATTCGGCTAATAGGGTTATAGTAGCAATTAATTAGCCACGCTCAGATACCATTGGAATTATTACATGAGAAATCGTTTTACAATAAGAATTGAAACATATATACATATTGTTTACACATATTCAAATGACACTTGACATTTTCAATTTTAGTAATATTTTATATTGTGTCAGTTGCGTTTGTCACATTGTTGCAAAAATGTTGAATTTCAAAGAGTTCGTTTCTTTCCCCTCAGTTATTTTACTTACCTTAAATTTCGTATCTCACAGCATTGTCAGATAGTATGCTGCACACTCCTCACAGTCTGTAGTCTAGGTATAGCACTCAAAATAGTGAATATATGGTTACTGATTAAAAATGATCTGTTACGAAATAATTTTCGGCTATAATTTATATAATTGTGATTATTGCAAATTGAAATATGAACGTTGGTAATATATGCTCTTGATTGTTGCGATCTTACTTCTTCGGTAGGTCGCCACAGACTAACAATGTCGTGGGGAATGGATTTCATAATAAATACAGAATGTCATTAGTCGATATAACACTAGTCGGTTTGCAAGAACTCTCACTCTCTCCCCTCTCACGCGCGCGTCGTTTTTCCTTGTCACATAATATCCTTGGGTTTTTCGTTAGAATACGAATGCTGAACATGGTTATTCAAATTTGAGTTTTCACGTTCTTAAAATTTTGAAAGTAAAATTATATTACAATTATTTTATATTAAAATGTATTTATCTTTTTAAATATTTATACATTATTTATGATATTCATATCATAGGATGTTTGATAATAACTGTATTACTTCTCGTTGATAGGTAGAGCGAGTAAAAAAAATTGGACAATAATTTTCTCAATATAATTAATGAGAAATTAATATCTGCGAATCAGCATACATTCAAACGATTTAATAACAATATATTCCAATGAATATTCCATGCGGATGTTTTGTGTTTTGTAAAAAGATATAATAGAAGTAAGACAGTGTCTCTTAAATCCCTTACACACGGTACAAAAATATTTTTAATAATTAAAGCTCAAAAGCTTTTATTTGGCTCGAAGTATGTACTCGCATATAGGTACCTATACATAAACTATAAAAAATTTTTAATGAAATTTTTTTCTGTATTTTTTAGAAGACTGAATTGAGATCTTTATATTTAACTCTTTTAAATTTATTTCAATTTTGTTATCAACTGTTATACAAGAAAAGTTTTAAACGTTCTCAAATTTTGGAATTTAAATTATGTTACATTTATTTAATTTTTAAATGTTATCTACTTTTTTAAATATGTATCTATATTATTTATAGCATATACACTTCTTTGTGTCTTAACGGAATCTTTTCCATGCCTTCCACACAGGTAGAACAAGAACCTTTTGAATATTGACTTAATAAATAATTTTTGTTCTATTATCAGAAATGTGTTATGAGACAATAATATGAAGACAGAAAGTTAATCTATTTATTAAAATAATAAGTTATTATTACTACTTTTAAACTTTTAATAATGGTTTTGTAAAAAATATAAAATTTGTAATGTAATTTATAATTGTTATATATGCAAACAAAACATTGATTATTATATAAATTTGACAAGAATATTTAAGAACAAAGACACATAAGAGAATTATTATAAAATTTTATTATTAATTATAACATGCATTTTTTACGTTGTAGGTTTTGGAATATTAACGATTTTAATATATAAATATGAAATATACCAAAATACATACAAGAACAATAGTAATATTAATAATATGAAACTAATAAAACTACTAATAAAACTAATGAAACTAATAAAAAGAAAATAAGTAACATTCACAAGTAATATCTAATTATGAATAAACAAAAATAATGTAACAAAAATATTCAAAATTGAAAGAGATATTTGGCATCAATATATTAGCCGCATTATTGTTTTCAAATGATTCGAGATACTATATACACCAAAATTTATACATATATGATTTTTCAGTTTAGATTAATCAAACTAAAAATTGAAAATGATTTATTTGATCTTTAATTTCAGACGAACGTATTTGTATCTTGCGTTGAATTTCTGCAATTTGTTGATCAGTTATGCATTTTTGTTGTTCCAAATAAATGAGTATCTGAAACAAAATTTATTTTTTTACATTTACATTAAATAATTTACAATTATTTCACAATAAAAGTTAAATTTAACATATTATTGCACAAAAATGTTTTTAACGTAAATTACGTGATGCTAGCGCGCACGTACGTATGATATTTTTGCGAACATGCATATGCACATTCATATATTTATACGAAAAAGCAAATTTCTTTCCCACATCTACGCCTCCCCCCTCTCATATACATACACACACGTGCGTCTTAACACACTCATACGTACGCACGTTCTCTTCTTTATTCTTCTGATTGTGTGTGTATATATGTGTGCGTACGTCGCATGCGTGTGGTATATATATTTGGCTTTATTTTACTTACTTTATTAAGATGTTTTTTAGAATACACATGGTTAATGATGTCCGTTAATGCTACGATTATACTGATATTTCTGTAAGAGCAACAGAGATGTTTATAATTATATTAAAAATGTATCTATTACAAAAAGCAGTGTTTATTTATTAAAACATATAATTACTTTGGTTTTATTCGCTCAAGATTCACTAAAATCTTCGTAAGGATAGAATAGTTGTTAACATGCTTCGTAACAAATGTATGAAAAATGTTTATATAAGAACGGATAATTGCAGTATCTTCATGTGTCGTAAGATTCCATTTATCGAACATATACGGAAGGTGTTCTAAAAGAATAGAAGAATATCGAGTACAAGTTAGGTATGGTAGAAGCTCATATCGTTTATCTTCCATCCATTTATGCGTTACGATGTTCCACACAGATACATTTGCTTTTAATAAACCTTTACAAAATACCCATTCCTTCCACTCTGGTGAATCTCTATTAATTTGGAAAAAAACGTATATAAAATAATCGTGCTGGTTGTTTGTATTTCGGTGAGAAAATGTAACTAGCACGGTGTGAAATGCAAGAAATGTGCTCAATTAGCGATGAGCTAGTATACTGCAGATACTTACATGCTTAGAGGATTGTCGAAATGCGATAGTAACTTTCTTTTGGCCATTTCCAAGCACGGAACATGACGGAAAGTACATGCCCATTTTAGGATTTCTTGTCTTAAACATATAGTAAGGTCATTTTTCGGTATAAAGTTGTCTGATTTTAGTATTTCATAAAGTCCATCCAACAATTCTTTCAAATTTTTCTAAAATAACATGAATTATAAGAAACGTACCTAATGTCTGTGCGCGCGTTTAATGTTTTTCAAATCTTTTCTAAAATTAATATCCATGTACAAAAAATGTTTAATATACAATGTATAAAACAAGAAGTAAAAAATAATTTTGAAATTACACACGTCTATATACAAAGTCAATAGTTAATAAGTTATGTTTATTATTAAATAATATATACGTTTTTTACCATAATGTTGAAACCAGTTGCGTTTGTATCAAATGGAATCACATTCGATACATATTCAAACATTTTGATCACAGGATACCATGCAACGTAATCTGTCTCTTGCCGTAAGTAAGTTGTCAATTTCCAGAACATAGAAATATTGAGCCGGCGTGCAATCACGAAGTGAAACACGTCATCAATTATTTTAGCACGATTGATGACACTTATATGTTCATATTCTTCTGAATTCAAGTAATGTGCAATTTTGTTCCAGTTTTTATCCTCATAGCTAATGCGATAATATCCTGTTGTATAATAAGCAGATTTGTATTGATCTATATGCATGCGCGATTAAATTTAAAAAAATATTTCCCAATTATTTTCTTTCAGTTTTTTATATTACAAGAACGTCAAAGCAGTATACCTAACTATAGAAATGATTACATATTATGCACATTTGTCTTACTATTTTAATGATTATTTTACTGATAATTTAAAAAACTTGATTGGAGATTTAAAGTGTAAATGTATAGCATTTTGTATAAATTTATTTACTCACTTTATTTTTTTGTATTATAAAAATAATTTTGAAACAGTACACAATATGTGTATACCATTTCACATACATATAAAATAATATTTTATACATAATTATATCATATACTATCTACTATATTCACGCAACATGTGAAATACTTTTGATATTTATAAGTAAATAGCAATATGTACTCAATACGCGGAAATATGATCACGAAAAATATTGAAATGTGTGTAAGTTTTTTGATAAATATTTACCAGCTTGCTGAATGTCGACCATTACCCAATCATCTCGAAAATTGTAATTCAAAGATGAAAACGTTTGTGGTTTTACTTGTATTCTGATGTTGTTAGGCAAAATAGACTTTGTAATTATCCTTGTAGGTATCCACCATTTACCGTAATGTGTTTTATTAAGATATTGCTCCATCGTTCCGTAGGAAGAATTTTTTTGTGTCCAAGTCAAGATAGGATAATGCCTGCTGTTTATCCAAGCTGAGAAATCATATCTTGATATGTTAAACAGGTATTTATTAGCTAGGTCTTCTTGTATGGACCAAAATTGATAAGAAGCCAGTGAGCTATGTACGCTAAATTAAAAATTTTATTAACAGTGTTTGTTTATTGACAACTAATGATATTATTAATTGAGTATAAAAATACATAAAAGTACAACTTAACTTCTATACATTGTATATATTATACTTTGTAGTCTGTACTATAGTTATACATATTACAAATACATATAACATATGTTGTACAATATCTGTGTTAAACATTATAATAGTATGATTTGTAATAATTTGCAATTTAATTTCTAATCAGTTTAACTTTTGAAAATAATAGTTTGTTAAAAAATATTGGAATTCGGAATGATATAAAAATTATAGAAATAGAAAGACGAGAGAAAGAAATTCAAATGTTAAAAAATGTTGAAAAATTAAAAATAGAAAGAAGGATACAAAACAGTAGAATTAGATATAATTTACTTACAATCAAGAGAAAAAAAGTGTTGGAATAACACTATAGAATATTCAGAGATGTAGTAAAAAATGCAACAAAAAATGAGAAAATTTTTTGTGGAAATTTGGCAGCTATTATAGCTATTTCTGTTTTTATAATATGTAATTATTATAATATAATTGTTACTCACTACTTATATAGATATAAACGAACACCACTTTGGAATAGTTCAGTGGTTATTACATTTTGGAGCATCCGTAAAACAATAGGTGCTACACACACACACACACACAATGAAAAAGATATATAAAGTATATTCAAATATAATAAAATTAAATTTTTTTTTTACATTCTTTCTTCTTATTCAACATTTATTTTTGCAAATTTAAATATAATTGTTTAATTACATATGTAATATTACCTTTGATGTAACGAAGAAAATTCAAAAATGAATTGGTCTCCGACAGATTATTCGTTAATAGAGGATTCATATTAAAGTAAAAATCCAAATGAAGAGACTCGTATTGATTCCAAACTATAAAAAAATCCATTATTCCAGAATTAACAAAGATCTAAAAACAAAGTTTTACAAGTGAATATATTTATATCAGTATTAGATCAAATGATATATCCATATGGTCTAGTGCGTACTGCTGCACACTATATACGTCTTTGTTAACAAGTTTTTCTACTTTCTATAACTAAGTTTGGAAATAATAAGGAATTATTAAAATATAATATAAATATAAAAAATATCAAAACAATTAATTAATAAACAAATTTTTTACAAGATATTTTTGTATTATTCTGTTTTAAATGTATTTATAAAAATTTGCCTCAAATTTCTTTTAATACAGACTTTGTAAAAGTTTGAATGTTTATAATATCCACATTTAAGTTTGTAGAAATAAAAACGAATGAAAACTTTAAATTAATAGTCTTTAATATTTCTGCGATGATAAATGTAAAAACCTTATCGACAGCTTCTTCTGCGAATATAGTGGCAAGACTGTCATGTAGCCAAAAAGAAGACCATCGTGATGGACTAATTGCGTTACCGAACCATTGATATGCTATTTTAAGTGCTACACCACGTGCGACTTCTATTTTACGCATAACTGGATCTAATTGCTCATCATGGATAAGATCCATTTCCCTATATGTCACAATAATTTGTACAATTATATTAAATTGTAAACGTGTATTATGGACTTTAATTGATACATTGATCGCAGGAAAGTAATGTATATATGGTTATTTCCGGAAATTTTGAATAATACAGATTAGTCATTTGATAGATTATTATGTCTTCTGAATTATATATTACCTATGAAAAATGAGTCCCCACTTCGATGTGCCATCTCGTGGAAAGTTTGGAATTGCAACATGATCCATTTTTGGAATTTCTATTCTTGGAAATTCAGTTTCCAAGTGCCACGTGACGTTTTCAATAACTCGCTTTGCCAACTTAAAAAAGTAATTTTTAAGATATTCTCTGCACCACAAATAAATATTTTTATTAATGCGAATGGGGATATAATTCGTCACTGCAATCGCAACGTGATAAGTGGCTATTGGAGGAGTAGTTAAGAAGTGTGTCCACTTTAAACTGTGATCTGTATAATTTTGATCTGTATAATTCATTCTTATCGGCATATTAGATAAAGCTGTAAAATTACGGTGATGCTTCACAGAGATGGCAAATGTGGTTCTTAATTGCGGATCGTCCCAACAGGGAAATAATCGTCGAGCTCCAGTCGCCTGAATGTGTGTTGCTACTATGTTCCTATCACATTTTATTAATTTTTATAATTCCTTTATATATATATATATATTATTGTGAAATAATTAACTTTTTAACTACAATATGATTGGTATTAAAAATTGTTATAGAAGTAAACAAATTGATTTAAAGAGTCCTTAAATAATAATATTAATTATATTTTATAAGACATATATAGTTTAAATTTTTTTGTATCTTTGTTACGAGAACAATTTGTAAAAAATATAAGTAATAATTACATTGTAGATAACATTGCGATGTAATAATCTTTGTTTTAACACATCTACTTACTCTGTATCTCCATTTTTGTTTACGTGGGAAGATCTGAAGAAGCCTTCGGTGTCGTCGTCTGTCATTCGACCAACGTAATCCACTTTCATGCAGTAAAGCCCGGGAAATAATATTTCGTTAAAGTGAAACACTAAAATGTCTGGTTCAGAACCATATGTAAATTTACTCATTTTATACATTAAGCCATCTCCTTTAAACAACTTTATCGAAAGAGATACCAGCAGATTTAATCCATGTAATTTTATATATTGTGTAGATTGTAAGATATTTATAGTTATACTAGATTCGCCATCAAATAAAACATGGCCATGATTTATTATTATAATTGACGGCCTCGCCTTATTGGAATCGTGTATGTGGGTATTTGGAATTAGCTTTATGTTGTAGTGGATCGGTACCATGTAGTTTACAGATAAACGGATGGATTTGATTGAAATGTTGAAACTATTTTGCGACTTGCCACCGGCAAGAATGGTTGCCGCGATGACAAATATTAAAGTGCTGCGCATGTTTTTCAGATTCATGTTGCATCAACTTTTCATCCAAGAACTTGCAGAAACGTTTCTACTTCACAGAAAATTGACAATTAGTAATGAAGGTAGCATAGAGTTTTTGTCCAATTAATAGACAACCATTATGTAAAATAGTAACGAACATGTTAATTATTTATTTTATAACCTTTCTACTATATTCTAATCATTATATTAATGAAATATAATAGTTTAGATTCAGATTTGAAAATGGTGTTTACTGTTGTCTCGTTGCAATTTACCTTGATCTAAAATTCTGTATTTTACTAAACTCGCAAATGATTTCATGTATTCCTGATCATTTTCTCGCTACCTAAAACATGCAATATATGACTCCTGATGTTGATTGGAACATCATAGACTTTGATAACTCTAAATGACAATTTTGAATTCAGACAATTTATTCTTCAAAAGAATCTATGTGTAAGCCTTACAGTTTTAACAATTCATCTTATTTATTAAAATTATTTTATTATATTTTTTAAGTTATATCATTTTTTGAGGCATAATTAATATTATTTTACCACTTACCGCGAAACAAGATAATGTCGAGATAATTTACTGAAATCGTGGTCTAAGGCCGTACGTGCGCGAGCTAAACAAACGATGGTCCAAGATTTACTGAAAATATACCTTTGACGATTACGATCTCACTCTTTTGCAAGGTCGTCGCAAACTAACAACGATAATAACAGATCTTATTATAAATACAAAATGTCACATTTAACAAACAACTTTTTATCCTGGATATTCTGTAGATATAAACTTATAATTGTTTTGCGCGGTTCAGTCGTGCGTTAGAATATTTACTGCGGATACATTTGTCGTTAATTATTTAAATATTTGACAGCTATCAAACTGCTAGCATGTTACTAACTCGTTATATACTAAAAAGGTTTCTCGTATGTTCTTAAATTTTTAGATTAAATTGCATTAAAATTATTTAATTTTAAAACGTAGGTATCTCTTTAAATATTACGTTATTTGTGATATATATGATGTGTATCTGTATATATATACTTGTTTGTATTCTAACGGTATCATTTACGTATTTGTTTTCCGCGCGAGCTAAACAAAAAGTTTTCAAGAAGTGACTCAAATAAATTATTTGTCTTCTATCATCAGAGATCTCAGAGATATCTCAGAAGATGAAGTAAATAAATGTATCAAATTAGACTGTAACATGAAGAAGAGACATGACAGCACAAAATAAGTTTAAAGCACACAAAAAAATTAGCATTATTAATTAGATTCACTCATTTGTCCTTCGAGGCATTAGTTACATTGTAACCTATTCGTGATATTTTTTCTCACTTCTTTTGTTGCCGAGTATCAGTAAATTTTACACCAGTAGATTAGGTATAAGCTTAATGCAGATGCAATTTGATTGAAATTTATCGAAATGTCTCATTAAATATGTTACTAAATTGCTAGCTTATTGCTAACACATTGCTTATTAGAAGTATTAAACATACTCTTAAACTTTTTAAAGTATTTAAATTAGACATTGCACACTATAAGGCTGCGTTCCTTTTTAACGCTTTCCGCGCTGTAGCATCATTCTGTCTTCGTTGCACGTTGAATATCAAATAAAGATGGAGCGATGCTTTCAGCGCTGATTTACACATCCCCTTGTCCCTGCCTACCCGTATCCTTACTTACCTACCCGTATTCCGATCTATAGTCCTACCTATCCATTTTCCTACCTACCCGTGTTACAATTTAATATACAAGTCTTTAATTAAGATCGCGATTTGTAACAAGCCTGATTTGCTGGTTAATCCAGCGGGATACCTGAAAGTGACACGATCACTTTAGATATGGGAAATGTGAAATTGGAAGTTTTAACACGCGCGCGATTAAAATTTAATTGGGGTTTTTTAATCTCGTATATATATGCGACAAAATATAGAGAAAATACTCTAAATAGCCCTACCGTGGGCAAATAAATATATATGTATATACATATTGTATAAAATCAATTTATATGTTACCTTATGCATTACACCATTGTGGTCAATATTGATCACTTACCTTCATCGTATCCAATTTTCTTTCGTCGGGCCAGATCGGACTTACTTTTGTTACTCCTGGCCATGTACAATCTGGTCGTATTTCGACCAAATCAATGAAGGAGAAAAATTCCTTCCATTATGACGATTATTTTATCATCGCTGACAGATATCATTACGTTCGATTCGAATTATATGTGAGCATTAATTGTATCGAAAAATGCACAACAAGAAGTTAATTTACAAAAGAATATTAATCTATAAAAATTGACTGTAAAACATTGATAAAAAATATTTCGTGCACTAATGCCGTTATTTGCTTATGAGAATACTAATGATTGACCGTTTCTTGTGGCTCGTTCTTTTAATTTGAAATTGTAATCAAGTATAGAAAAAATTTTACTTCGCGTTATAAATATTAATCTCAATTATACTCCGCGAAAAATTGAATAATGTAAGCGAAATTAAAAAATTAATAAGAGAAAATTTCTCGATGTAAAAACTGACCGCGAAAACCGATCGCGAAAATACAAAGATGCGTGATTGTGCATGTTATTCATGCGGCACGCATGTTGAAAATATATCAAATAAGATATACACTATATACAGAATAAATGACGTGAGATCCGAAAAAAGTAACTTCCCGGCACAATTGATATAATTGTATATTACAATTAATCAGTAATCGCGTTCTTAATTGAATAATATATGCAAATCTTTATATAAACTTACATATTGATATAAATATATCTCATTATATTTTTCATTTTTTACCAAAATTATTTTTGATATGTATATTCATATATATTACTGCAAAATTGAAAAAATAATCGTACTATACGATCATGTCTAAAATAATTTAAAAAGGTTCAGCGTTTCTCAACAGAACAATTAGAATCTCACGTCATATATTATTTGATTGATACAAAGCTAATTTCTCAATCAAAAATAGATGAATAGGCTACAAAAAATTAGGGTAAAATCGGTGCTTTGTTAAAATAAATAGTAATTAATAACCATTATATCGCGTTTTCTATAAAATAAATTGCATAATAAAACCAAAATATATTTTTTATCTTTTTCATTATATATTGCTTCCTTGCATCGATTTTTATAATATTTAATCTTGGCTAAGTATATGGAAAGGAATAGAAGGGTATATAAATAACACAAATCCTAACTAATTCATAATTTTTCCCTATCTACAGAAATTTTTATTTATTTATTTTATTATTACACAAAAAATATCTTATACTTTTCTTTTTTGTTTAAAAAAAATAAGACAAAAATAATTTTATAAAAGATCTAAATAAAAATTTTATATTTTTAAAATCATTACTTTAATTTTGTGTGTGTGTGTGTGTGTGTGTGTGTGTGTGTGTGTGTGTGTGTGTGTGTGTGTGTGTGTGTGTGTGTGTGTGTGTGTGTGTGTGTGTGTGTGTGTGTGTGTGTGTGTGTGTGTGTGATAGCGATAGTATTACTTTACTTCTTATTTCTTTGTGTTTTTCTTACTTTATTACTCTAATTGTAAGTAGAATTAATTTACGTAAAAAAATTTCAAAAATGTATTACTTACTGTGTAATTTACTAACTTAAATTCGCGAAATAAAATTCTGATTCGATATAATATTTTATTTAAAATTTAAAATTTTATTTAAAAAAATATTTATATAGAACGCGAAGGTTTGTCAACGTAATTCAACAATAATGAGCTCTTTGCAAGCTATACATGTGCGAGGATTTCCTCAAGCAAAATCGCACAATACATCAACAAACAAAGTGACCAAGATTAAATATTTGCCATAATCAGTTTTAACCTATCCATTTTAAGGCAACGGATCTACGAGATGTGTAATATTTTCATACTATAATTTACTGTAATTTGACATGTATCGAGATATATTTTTGCTCTATATTTGATTATTCATAGATTCGTCACCTCAATTAAAAAATGTCTCATTGACTCACCGATCCGATGCGCAACGGGCGGAGTTATGCAGCTACGTAATAGCTACGTTGATCCTACTGTAACATACAAGCATAAGATTCAAGTTAAAGAAGCGTTCAAAATTATCGATATTTTAAAAAATAATTCTTACGCGCCTCTAATTCGTCTTTCAATGAAATATTTAGCAATACGTAACAATTATTATCTATTCACCGAAAAAGATCTTTTACAAAAACATAATTTTAGATATATAATTTCTCTCTTTTTCTAATTATTTTCAACTTATCTCAAAATAAAACAATCTAAATAAATGAAAAAGAATTATTATGCAGATTATATTCACCTCAAGGTTGCTCCGCCGGGGCCCGATGTCTCTCCCAGACCTCCTCCTCCTCTCAGGACGTCATCAGGCCCCCTCCTCTCTCACCTCCTCGCCGCACAGGACACTCGCGAGAAACACTCGCGGATAATAAACTATACAATCGCGCGCGGACTAACTTCAGTAAAAGTCTTTCTCCGCGCGATACTGTGCGGCACTCGCGTTTAAAAAAGTCCTTTAGTCCGATTACTTTGAAACGTCACTCCCGAAGCAAACGCGACGAACCGGCTGCGGGTTCGTTCATTCAATATTAAATCGGCGGACGAGGGTATACGTTAGCTTCCCCGTCTTTGAATTTTTATCCAAGCGGAACAAGAGTTTTGTATGTCGTGCACGCATTCGATAGTCCAAACGTACGGCGGCCCGCCGGAGCGGGTCGAGCGATCATCACCCGCGATTATCACGACGAAACTGCAAATCGCACTCACAACTCACAATATTGCCGTACCAGCGGGTGCCTTCGCCTCGACATCTCCGCCTCGAGCGAGCGATTCGACTCGCGCGACACGTTCATTCGCGGACACTTGATATACACTTGATGCAAATCATTGAGCGCGTCGTCGATTATTCCCGCGAAACGAGGAGCAGGAATGCCAATCGCGCGAACGAGCGCGCGTTTCGAATAACAGCACCCACGGAACACAAACGGGAGAATGAATTGAGTAACATATCCGCGGGTTTAAGTAACGGTGTATTTCCGAGCGTCGACGAAAACAAGTAGCAAGGTCGTCTCGCCGATGGAAACAATCGTCCGCGCGCCGCGTTTGAACGTATCGCTGCTCCGAAATCGGAGCGGATTCATTCAACGGTCGTGGCATCTTCTTTTCTTCTTCTTAATACTGGCACCTGCCTCAATCGTAGGCAATAATGGCCAGGGTGTATATGCATGTGCGTATGTGTAATTGTACGCGTATGTCCGCGGTGTCTTGAACTCGGGACGAAGCCGTGTAGGTTCGTTGGGCCCACAAGGAACCGCGCGATCACTTCCCCCTGCGGCCCGCGGCCGAATAACCGAGTGCCGAGTGCCGCCGAGTGCCGAGTGCCGCGCGTGCCGCGTGCCGCGCCGGCGAGAGCGGCCGAAGGCGCCCGAACGCCGAACGTGATTCGGCCGAATTCGGGGGCTCCCGGCTCGACTCGTCGCGCGGCGCGCGCGCGCAAGTAAATACGCAAGCTCGTTGAACGTCGGTACGTATACGAGTCGCGGCGAGTCGTTGTCGCTCGTGCAATAGTATATTTCTCGCGAGCGAAAAGAAATCCTCCGGTTACAGAGTGCGTGTGTCGCGAGCTGAATGTACGCCGAGTATTCTGTTTCTTCTCGCGTCGACTACAACGAGTGGGATGGCCGAAATGAACGCCGAGTGCCGTGCTGGCAGCCCGTACGTATCCACCCTCCCGCTCCTCCCGGTTGTGATTTGACGGGTCTCCCGCAATGTGCCGTGATCGCACTGATCGCCGATCGGTAAGTGAATCGTGCATGAGAGACAAATGATTATTCGGAAGCGCGATTTACATCCGAATCTTCAATAGAATCGTTGTCCCGCGTGTCGCGGCGCGACGATACAACCTCTCGGATCTCTTGCCTCCGGTTTCGATTTCTACTTCGAATGAGTGAATCGCGTTGGAAAGACGCTTATTCGGTGAATAGCTCGTACCTCTCGTCAAGCACGGGAATTGATAACCTATTGAGTAATTAAAGAGAATGATCGCGCGTTTGGCGTTCTCACTTTGCTTGTCGCGATCGCGAACGATCGCGAACGAGGGAGCGAGCGAGCTTGCTCCAAAACGCGCGATATGAACGTCGAACGTCGAGAGTGCGAATTACACAAGCTCGAACGTGTGTGTACGTTGTTCAAAAACTGACCCGTAATTTGCTCGTTCACGTACTTTAATTCGTTACGTTTACAAATATTTCAAATTTATTTGTATGTGCTCCTGATCTAACTTTGTGGAAAATCAACATTAAATTGTATCGTCGTTTGTAAAAATTTCGTCGCGATCGTTTCTTGCAGCGCGGTGATCGCGCATATACCGTAAAAGACGATAAACCGTCGGTCGAATATATTATTCGTTTTAATTCCAAAATTTTCCATAAAGGCTTATCGTCTCGTATTCGGATTTTTAAATTGATATAGGAGATACATATCTTTTATTTGAAATAACCCGGACAGCGTACAAAAGCGGGACATGAGCCGTCTAAAAAAAAAAGATATCTTTTAGATAATTTTTCAGATGTCGTACGGAAAAATGCATGGCTAACTTTTTATATCCCGATTTTGGGCATTGCGCCGTCTGGGAAGTGTGAAAGTGAAAGAAGAGAAAAAGTGAGAGAGGGAGAGAGAGATGGGGCTGTTAGATATTTAACATATAATATAAATAGGTATATAAAACAATCAATTGCTCAATTAATTACAATCGAGAATATTTATATTTTACATGTATCGATAAATATTAACTTATTTTATATATTAATATATTTATATTTTATATATATATATTATATATATATATATTTTTTTTTAAATATCTAATAGGAGTAAAATAAATAGCCCTCTCTCTCCCTCTCTCACTTTTTCTCTTTTCGACAATGCCGATAAACCATCATTTTGGTGCGCGCGCGTCCGTGCTGCATCTGCAAACTGCAAATGTGTGTATACATCATATATATATACGTATATTACATTTGCAGATGTAGCACGGACGCGCACCAAAATGATGTTTTATCGATAGCGTCGGAAAATGAACGTGGCTACGTAGTACCAATTTCGAAAATGGACGTATACTGGCGGTAGTGTACAGGGGCTTTCGAGACAGTCCCACGAAAAAGGCCGAGATATATGGCCTCTCCCCGGCTTCTCTCTGGTTAAAGTGAAACGTCTGTGTGTGTTGAAGCGATATTTGATGTGGTATGAAAAAAGGATCTTGACGGTCGATGTGAATGGCTTTTTAAGATTTAATACTCTTTAGGCTCATTGTCAGTTCAACAGTGGCCAGTTAGCTTAACTAGTAGTTAACTCTCACTCTCTGTCTCTTTTTAACTCAAAGGTTATTGGATGGAGACGGGGAGTGAGAGTTAACTATTAGTTAAGCTATAACTGGCCACTGTTGAACTGGGCCTTATTCCGTAACTTATAGTACTTATCTTTTATCTCTTTCCTTTTTCTAGCATCCGGCGCCGGAGTAGCGATGGCAATCGGTGACAACGCAGGCGACGCAACGATTGGTGAGTGAATTTATAATTATTACATGATTAATTATAAGCGTGTAGACGAAAGTTAATTATATGTATCAATGGTGGATTTGCCACTTCGAAATCTCCAAATGCGATTGAAAATCTGACGTGGAATCCATTAGATATGGCATATTGCAATAGTGCGCGATGGTTTCGTCAAGTGAGAGCTTCGTGCGATCGTATTACATTTTTTTATGGAATCTTTATAAACCGATTACGTATATGAATTAATCGAATTGTGCGATAGTAACTAACGATATTCGCGATGATTTTCTGCCGCAGTCGCGGTCACTACCTATATTTATTTTTCTGATTAAAACCGCGATTGCAATTAATTATAATGCAGTGTATAATACAATATATCTACGTTATGAAAATCACTAGTCTTGTCATATTCGGATCATGATTTTAAATTACTTGTGAGAAAATTGGCGTGTAGCCATCGAGAAGGTAGAAAAAAATATTGGTGATTGTCGTATTGCTGCACCAGGAGATTTTCATACGATTAGGACCCATGCGTAATGAGAGGAATAAGAAATAAGGAATTAAACATAGGGAGAATTCATAGTAGCGTATCTTATTTCAAGACACGGTTTTGAGCTCTTATTCATTTATTAACTCCCCAGTAGTATTCTCAGTTATTTGGGAGACTGCGAGAGAGTGCCCCAGGTAGAACAGAAAGTCACAATAAAATCAAAATAATGTTAAAATGATGGCAAAATGACGATTTTTGTTTATACCATCATTTGGATGTTATTTTGACTTCATTGTGACTTTCCGTTCTACCTGGGCACTCTCTTCAGTATCCCAAATAACTGAGAATATACTATTGTAGCAATAACACTAACTTTAAAGAACGTATAACAATGCAAGAAAATAATACATTTAAAACATCTAAAAATTTATGATGCATATAAGTTTTTATTTTCAATAACAACAATCTTATATAATAAAATACGCTGACTTTGTTTATTGACATATTGTATATAATAGAGAAATCGGTTTTTAACATGCGCATAGCATAAAGCTATATCCATAAACAAGTGGTGATTTATAGTTTGATTTAAGTTACAAAAATACATTTATAATTATTTATTTGTATTATTTATATTCGGGGGAATTTTCAATGAGATGAAAGATTAATAGTTGCTGTGAATGTGTTAAGAAATAGCGAGGAACGATATTATTTTTTACGACTAGTTTGAAAATAATATATTTTTCTATTTAACATCTTAATATATAAAATCGGGGTTTAAAGTTAGAGAAAAATGTCATTGTTTACGATTATCGGTTTTTCTCTAAATAATCTATTTATCACAGACAATGACATTTCTTCAGTATCGTGAGATAAAGCCTGAATCACTCGTCAAAGATTATAAAAGACGTTGCAAAAAATTCGCTGTCTTCTAATTTCCGTCATTGACCTCGACGTTGGAAACGTTAGTGTCGCTCTTTTCCGAGTGCCAGGAATTTATGTGTCTCTCTAAGTCTCTCCTTCTGACCAAGACTTTGTCGCATATATTGCACTTGTAAGGACTGTCGTTTGTCGCGTGCAATCTCACGTGCTTGTTGAGATTACTGGGATCCCCGAATCTGTGCTGGCAAAAGTCGCATTTCAGAGGCTTGTAACCCGTATGCGTCCTAATGTGGATCCGCAGCCCGTACTTTCTCGAGTATATTTTATCACAAAATATGCATCTATATCCGGCACCGCATTTGCCCATGTCGCTGGCAAGTGTCTCCACTTCCGCGGGATCCTTCTTCTTGGATTCCGCTTGCATGTTAGAATGCATGTCGTAGGGTATGAAACTACTCCCGTAGACATCTCGATGCATCAGGGCTTCGTAGGGCCTCAATGCCAAGTAGCGATTTCTCTCCATGTTCTTGATGGACGATTCGTAGGTCGATGTGCTCGGTAAGATCTCTGCCGGCGGGGATTTTACCGAGGAATACGGGGGTACCGGTGAGGGACCATTCGAGGACACGGACGATAATTGATTCGACGAGCACGGCGAATCGTTCCTCAACGAACGGGTGGTAGTGTCAATCGTTTGCACCGGGTACGCTGGAATACCGATCGGCAATGCTATCGGCTTGGAAACGGGCAAGGGTTTCAGCTCAAATGTGAAGCTTCTGCCTGCTTGACCGAAGGATAAATCCGTTCTCGGGGAATTAAGAATCTTATTCGCCAAAAGTATCCAAATGTAACTGTTGTCCATTCGGTTGCAATCCAACGCCAAGTGCAGTTTCAGAGGATTTGGATAATTGAAACAGCTGTTGCAGTTATGGCACATGTAAACCTGACCTGCAATAATTAAATCAATCGTCTATTAATAAATGGGGTTCATTAATAATCAATTTTTTAATAATATGCGTTTATTAATTTACATTATTATAGTACATTAATGCAGTTTAGAATTATGTAAGTTGTAAGTTATAATTATAAGAGTTTACTTTTTTTGCAAATGTTATCATTAAATTTAATCATTAAAGTTGATAATTTCTGAGTACCGTACCGTGAGACCATTAAGATCTGTTTTGAATGAAAATTGAGTTGAATTAGTGCCTAGCCATGAGATAGTGGACTTATTGTTAGATTATTATTGTTTAATTCTGTTTGCTAGAGATAGCCTTGTAACTTAGTTTTTTAATAAAAATTAATGGTGAGATCTATGATAAATACAAGTTTAAATTAAAGAAGTGCCATCACTAATTTACATTGATAGACTACAACATTTTTATTGAAAAACATTTTTTAATTTTTTATTAACTAATTTAAAAATACTAAATAGAGTAGCGAAATTGCTCATTAATATTCAATTTTTTAATAATGTATTATATGAAATGATTAGATTCTTGAAACAATATAGTAAGAAATCTAATATTGTAATTAACTTTGTATTTTATGATATTTAATGATCGCCGGAAAACTAGCGAAGGATTCTAACCAGTATTGATGACATCATGCGGAAAAATTAGACCATGCATAAAAATTCTCTTCCGAGACTCTTACCTTGAATGTTGCAATTTATCGGTGTTAAAAATGGAATGTTTAACATTGTCGAAATACAGTCGTCAAACCACATTAATAATGGTTCTCCTGATGCTATGTCTTTTATTGCTTTTAACACGAGTCCGCCATTGCTAATCGTGAGCAGAACGTTGTAATTTTGGAAATCCGTCGCCAAGGTGATGATTTTCAGCCAACAAGATGGGCTTATAGATCCATTGAGACAGTGAAGACGACCGCCAATGTCGATGATTTCAATGACACTCTAGAACATTAATATTCAATAGATTTTAAGTTAAAACTGTAAAAAACTAAAATTCTGTGAGATATTCTATACTCTAACGTGCGCATTTAAAATCAGTTTATCACAAACGTCGGAAATATTTTTTTAAAACGGAAACTCAAGACAGAGAAATTTAGTTCTTTAAATAAAATAATATAGAATTTGTACAAAAGTTTTTACACCACATACATGTTGAATGACTGATGTGTTTCCTTCGGGCAACGTATTGACGGGGATAATTTCCGTCGTGGAGTTTCCTTTAAGAAGTCCAGCGGCTCGAACGAACGGTCTGCTCGTGAGGAAGTTGGGCCTTCCAATCATTGATAAATTGACATATCCTTGCGCTAAGTATTTTTGTACTTGGTATCTTTGAGATAAACTAGTTCTTTCTGGTTCTTCGCTTCTTCTTCTTGTTATCGCCTCGTATTCCGATACTATGGGATACATCACTTGCGCGTTCTTTAAAAGTTTCTGTAGGGCAGTTTTTTTGAAATTTCGATAGGTACTGGACACTTTGAAATTCTCCTCACAAACTCTAGTTCTTCATCGATCAGTCCTCTTTTTAAACTATGTTTTCAGAAAACGCGTCAGAACGTTGGTGATATTTTTCCGATTACAATAAATATATTCGATGAAATTGAAGTTGCACTATAACATTTCACAAAGTATTGCAGAACATTCGCGGATGTCGATTGTCACAGTGCACAGTGCCAAGTCTTTTCAAGGCGTACCTTGAATCGTTGTACGCCGATCCGCATAGTCGCGAGTTAAGATATCAACTAAGATAGAGGTATATTTCATACATGCTTTAAATCTGTACTGGAGGTGGTGCCTGATTTTGGTCATTGGTTTAGCTGCATGTACTCTCCCCTCTACCCTTCCCCGTACGAGTAGATACGTATACGTAATTGTATTTAGGGCCGGTAGTAGACAGGCCCTTCGGTCGCTTGCGAATCATGTCGTTGGTGCAACCGCGTGGAATGGGAGGAGCTAGCTGGTCGTAGGTTCGCTTTCGGGGATTTTCTGCCTGCTGTGGCAGGTGCTACTTTCTCGTCACGTGGTATTACCGTAAGGACGCCTTGTACGTTTGCTAATATAGGAGCAACAATTAAAAATTGATATGTATACGTATATGTATATTTATTTATTAATAAAATTAATCTAAATACAGATTGCATTACATCTAGGTAAAATTTTTGTAAAAATAGTAACCAACGTATTGCGCGTCTTGATTTTAATTGCGTCGTGACTTTTCGTGTTATTGTAAAGTGTATAGTGCAAAATATAGTTGTGATTTTGATGAAGACGCGTGCAATTTGCGGATCGGTAGGGTAGGACCAGGAGCAGACAGACCTTCCGTACTCTCGATAGGGCTATAAAAGCTTCATGTGAAAAGACATTGTTTGGCTCAGCTGCGGCCCACTACGCGTCTCCGTATTACCAATGCGAGGGATCGACCGAAAGGTGCATCTGAATCAACGGTTGATTAGGAAATTAAGTGGCTTATTCTTCCCGGTGGTCCATGCCATTGATCGCGTAGGCGCGATATCGTTCGGATTTGTCTAATCGTCCGTCGATCTCGATGCGCCTAGTACATTTCGGCGCTATCTTGCCAATGCGTGTCTCTCTCTCTTTTTTATGTACGCAATAGATGATCTCGTAAAACGCTTTTCGCCGGACACGACGGTACTTATCGTTTTAACGACAAGATTAATCGTCTATGTGATGAATTAGCTATGCACATCAATTGAATATTGATATATACAAATGCTAAAGCAATACATTTTGCATGACGTATATATTTTATTTTGGAAATGGATAAAAACGAATTTTACATATACACATATTTGACTTTGTATTTAATTGCTTAAATGTTTTGTGAACCACTATCGACTTTAAATATGATCTCTCGCGAATACGATATTTCACGAATTCTTAAGATATGTTTTTGAAGCTACACGTAGCTCACCAGTCTGATTCGGGACCAGAAAAGGGGCATGGTTCCTTCAGGCCGCGAATCTCTTTCAATGAATGACGTGATTCATCCGCGTGTGTGGATGTCGGAGCAGGGAATGACACGAGTGTTCACAAGCCGCACCATCCCATGCACCAACCCCTCCCCGAATCGCTGGAAACTCGAGCACGAGTGTTTCACCATTCTATCGCGCCCTAAAATGTACGCGGCAAGTGTTTCAGTCCCTTGCGCACGATTCGTGAGTAGGAAGCAGAAGTATGAGAGATTCGGGGAACTTGTAAAGGCCCTGTTAAAGGTGTAGCTATCGCAAAATTTACCTAATTTTCTGACTATGATATTTATCTGCCGAGATTTTCTCGTTTTTAAACAAATTATCGCACAGAATACTAACAATATTACACCTACTCACCTTTCTCGCAGTTTGCTGATAAATTTTGTTTGTTGCTCGCACTGCGGCGAAGGGTCGTTCCCTTTAGTCGTCTCTTTCTAAAATCAGGGTGCAATTCAGACAACCGCGGAGCCAGCAAGCGAGCAAGTGTTCCGCCGTGACCAATGGGTCCCTTGCACGCATGTGTGCGCTTCCCAATGCGATATTAATATCGCGATTATCATCTACGTATTATCGCCGCACCCTCCTGGGTGGGATGTTCAAAATAAGCCTATGCGGAAGCACCCCTCCGCGATCTTGTATTCGCGCACCAAGCCGTGCACCAAGCACCCGGTGTGACGATGCACGAGGAGACGCAAGTGCATTTCGGTCTTGCACAGGATATACCGTTCAGTTCTAACTAGGAAATTCTACCTTATATATTAAAAATTGAAAAGCTTTTTATAGTGAAAGGAGAAACAATATTAATTTTTAAAAGTAATAATTTATAAATATGATATTTCGCGTACCGATGAGATATTTTTAATAATACATTAATGTCATACAATGTACAAATTCTTTGCATGTTATATTATTATTGGGTACAGTCATTATGACGATATTAAATCTTAAATCTTAAATCTATTCGATATGTACGCATTGTTATGTTTTTTCTTTCGTGAACAAGTGGGATTTAAAAAAAGATATTTTATAATATCGGTGATATGTATGACACGTTGATATAGCCGTGCACCATATATATTATGAACTTTCTATATTATATAATCATTAACGATAAGTATATTTTGCATACATTTAAATGTGCGTATAGAGACACATGCATGCGAATCGTCGGTGACGAGAGATGCGCGTAGACTTGGAACCTTTTGCCACGGGGAGACGGAACCAATCTCATTGTTCTGTGTCCCTTTGCTGAAATCCTGAGTTATGGTCGCCTTTGCGGGGAGGCAGTCATAAAGGTGATTCGTCTCGGTTCTGCAAGTGTCAAAAGTCTAACGCTGCCTCGAACGAGACGGTGGCTTATGTATTATTAATATTCGCTGCAAATTGCGCTGGCCAGACTGGTTTAGCTGGCGAGTTTTGTCGGATAAACTACAGCAAGCTAAAGATTGCCAATAATTATCTTCTGGAATTTTTTAATTTAATTTTATATTATTTTTTGTT
Organism: Temnothorax americanus; assembly: GCF_048541705.1. Taxonomy (NCBI): domain Eukaryota; kingdom Metazoa; phylum Arthropoda; class Insecta; order Hymenoptera; family Formicidae; genus Temnothorax; species Temnothorax americanus. Next base: position 2,630,106 of record NW_027509371.1, on the reverse strand, counting down.
TTATTTGAATTTTTATATCTATTTATTGTATTGTGAAAATATGTTGGAACAATTATTATAATAATAATTGTAATATTGCTAACAATTATTACAACTGTAATTATTATTAATAATTAAATAATAAATTGTTGATAATTTTTGTGTAAAATTTTACATATAAAGAAAATTTTCTATTATATTTTAATAATCTAATCTAGATTAATTTAATCGATGTGCTTCGCAAATTTTTCTGCATTGCATTCCATGCCAGAAAAGTCAAAGTGCACTTCCGCTGTCCACGTGCCACGTCGACATATTGCTCGCGTCCCGCAGAAACGAGTGCCATGTAACACGACACGTGACCACCGAATACCCCACGGATATTCTCCATTCCGACCACGCGCCCCGGGCGTGGCAGTATTTAACCATTAGGAACTGTTTACTTGATTTTAAGAGTCAATCAAATTCACATGATTGTCCACGGGTAAATATTAAAATACGATAGTGTTTCGTTTTCACTCAAGCCAACAGCCCCAGAGAGCGGGAAAATATTTTTATAAAATATAAAATTACATAATATAATAAATTGTAAAAATGTTTTATCGCAAATAAAATTATTGTAAGAGCCGTAAAGTTAAATTTAAAAAAAAAAATTAAAATATGTTTTGTTTCAAAAACTACGTTGATGTGTATTTTTACAGTAGTTCTTAAATTTGCACGTGTCGTATTCGCAACGAGAAAAATTACGTGAAGATGCAGGTGACACGAATCACATGGCAAAATAATGTCGGGGCCCTCGTGACGTACCAGTCCCGGTGCATTGGACATCTTTTACCCCTCTTTGTTCAGCGTGCGGTAGACCACCCCTTCTCCCTCTCCTCCAAAAACACGACTCACTTGGCACACAATTTTTGTGCATATAATGCACGGTACGAGAAAGCAGTTCTTCCCCTTGCTTAATTTAATCCAATACAATATGTCCCCTTGTCTCACTCCGCTTCCACCCTTCACCCGCGAGGGCTTAGTTAAAGAGGGTGGGTGGCTTTTTAAAACTGTGCCGATCTCAATTCAGCGTGAAACCTCATCCCATTACGATCGGTCTAATCCTGATTGGAGCGGACAGGTTTTTTACTTTGGCGGTGTATCGGTGGCCTATGATCGTGTCTAGGGGGTGAATTTCAGAAATAATCTCTGTTCAATATTTGTCGTACCTTAGATAAACACAAAAATGCACTAATATTAATGATAAACACGTTTTAATAAATGTTATATTTTGCGAATAAATACGTACGAGAAATACAAAATGTGTGTATTAATATAGGATTACACATACACATTTTTTCTTCCTGGAATAAATGCTTAATATATATTAATTTTGTGAACGTTTTAGCAAATTCTATTAGAAAATTTTATTAATTGTTCTTATCGATGTAATTAATTTATGTGCATATGACATTATTTCAAATAACAAAGACTTCGATCAATACGAACGTTTCATATTGAAATCTCAGTTAGTTGAAATAATAGGCTAATTTTTCCTTTTCTTTCTTCCTCTGGAATTATCCTCTTGAATCCTGTTTTCGACTTTATGGCGTTTCTTGCGATGTTGATGTTCATCTGTCTTTCCAGCGTTTTAGTGGATTTCTGCCTGGTGGTCTTTTGAACTGTAGCTTTTCGTCCCTTGCCTTTACAATTCTATTGTTGTTCTATTCTTGATACATGCTCATTCCAGGCTTCTCTTCTTTGTCTTATTTACCTGACGATGTCCTGAATATCACAGATTTTTCCTCATTTGTACAATACTATGCTTTTAATTTTGTATCGGCTCAAGTTCCGCTGCATAAGTCATTTTCATTAGTCATTATTAGTCAAACACAGGTTTTGTATATTCTGATCTTGGCCTCTCGTTTCATGTAGTTGTTTTGCTATATAAGGTCTTTTAAACATCCCGACATTCTTACCGTTTTGTTGTCTAACTTTGAACCTCAGTTTTCTTGCTTTTCACTATGTTGTACGTAGCCGTCAGATTATAGAATTGATGTAGTAATCTTTGTAGCTCGTCTTTATTTTCGGATACTATTACAGCGTCATCTACTTAACATAAGATTGGTGTTTTCCTTTCATGTGTTCTGAATGGCCTGCGTTATCATTTCCGCTATTTTTGCTATTATCTGTGCATAATGAGACTGAAGAGGAAAAACGAGCTTAAAGAGTCTCTTTGTCTTATTCCCGTCGGTATCAATATTTCTTCTGTCAGTCTATTATTGACAAATATACGAGTCGTGTTAGAGTTCAAAGCTTCAATTACTTTGATATCCATAGGCATGTTCGCTCTTTTTAGTTTGTCAGCGATATTATAAAACCTAATTTGATCGAATGTTTCGGTCAGGTCTATAAGGTAGGTACATAAATGGTTTGTCGAATCTATTGATTCTCTATTGATTTATCTATTATCTGTCAGGCAACGAATATAGTGTCCGTGATCTATTTTTTTGGAAACCCTGTTGGTCTCACTCATGTATATCAGCTCCGAAAGAATGATTCTAATGATTCTGATGAACAGTTTCATCACTGCACTAGAGTGCAGAAGAGTTATTCCTCTATAGTTTTCTAGCCGCTTTTTATCTTCTTCTTTGAATGTCTGTAATGTTCTTTCAGGCATTTGGGATAGTTTCGCTGTTTAGTATTTTCTGGAACAGCTTCGTCAATTGCGATTATAGTTCTTTCCCTCCATACTTTATCAGCTCGTTTTGTAGTTCATCAATCTCAGGTATCTTTCTATACTTTAAGGCTTTCGCAAGTTCTCCTACGAGGCTTGGATTATTCCGAGTAGTTGGCTTTGTGGGCGGTGTTGCTTTAGCGTGCTGGTTTAGCCTGACTAACGATTGTAAAAACACATCCTGTTTTAGTGACAGTGCATTTGTTATTTTCGACGTAGGAGAAATATTCTCAGCTGTGTTAGCTCTTCAATGTGGGTTAGGACGACAATTCACGACTGTCTGATTAATTGAGAATGGAAGCGAATTTTAAAATAACTGATTTGGGAGGGAGGGAGACACAAATTTTATCTTAAGATCGTGAATTATTATTAAAAAATAAAAATATCCTAATTTGGTAAACAGGAGTAATTTCTAATGTGAGAAATATTCGTTGCGCGTATGGAATTTTTCTATATTTTTGTTTATTTAATATGTACTTAAATTTTTTTTTAGATTTCTGGAATTACAAATTACTTTTTAGAATATAATCAGCTTCTTATTCTCATTCTTGAAAGCGTTGTGCAGCGTTTCCATGTTAATCTAAACTGCAAACAAATAAATGACGAATTATTATATGTATTACAAATAATACATTAATATTGTATAAGAAAAATATCTGTCTTCTACAAATGTCATAATACGTGTTACGTCACAGTACACATTAAGACCTCAGCAAAAGAAAAATCTTGTATAATTTAGAAAGATTTTGATTTAAGATAAATTGATTTGGATAAAGCTTATCTTTAGCTCTTGCATCTTTTCTATGACAGCGAGAGCGATTATACCGCGTTGATTTCGAGAATCGATAATTAATTTCTGATGGGCCTTTCTCGTTCTTTCGGCGGTTACTGTTTGCGATAGGGATTGCGAGCACTGCGGTGACCTGTCAGAGGGTGCAAGCGAAGGAGATGGATTTGTTGCACAGCTGTGTATACTGCTTAATGTAGAAGGTACCGGGTTCGGATATTGCTTTGTGCTGGTTAAAGTAAATCCCGTTATCTAAAAGTTAACTATGGGTTTGCCCATTTTTCAGCATCATTAACGTTCTTAAAACTGCACGAAAGTGCAGTTAGCGATAACAAAAATTACATATCAAAAAATTGCTACCGAACCATTACTAAATATTTATGATTTAATAATAATATGCATTTTTTACATCTCCGTTCACTTTTTCATATTTTACTTTTATTTTCATTTTAATTTAATAGTTAAATAAAATTTTGCTGAGATTTTAATTTTGCAGCAACTTGCCTGGTAAAATAAATTTTTAATTTATGTCGCAAATATATACAGGATATCGTACCAAATTATTTATCACGCTAAACTGCGTGATGACTTTCTATCGCGGGTGATTCGTAGTTCACAAAATCGCTATCAGTTTCACCTCCTTCCAAATTGTATACGTTTGCTAGTCTCTTGTTTCTTGAAATATCATATTCTTCACCAAGCTGCCTGTACGTCTGCGCGCGGTTTTCCAAGATTTCTCTAATAATTTCTGTGAAATGATCGTTATACATTTGTATATGTCTATTGCCTATAGAAAGCTATTAGATAAATCTCTTTTCTATTCCATATTTGGTTTTTAAAAAATAAAATTTGAGAAAGTACAGTTACGAATGCCTTCTAAAGATTCTTTACTTTAAGCTCAGCCTTACCCATTAACAATTCTCTGCTTTCAATCATATTACCCATTTCTTTTTTTACTTCTTTCATTAACCACGGCATGAAACCTTCTTCGACGTCTGGAAATATATGCGCGATACATTATCGTCCAAATAAATAGCAAGGCAATTAAGAGGGAGGGAGGAAATGAACACAAATTTAATAGAAATAGAATCGATAAATATATAGATAGAAGTTAAAGAGCCTTTACAATTATTAAAGAGAAAAATCGTGTTTTTTGCGAGCTCACGAACCAGCCTTGATCTCGTCCAGTAAATAGCCAGACATCTTCAGACCCTCCAGAACCGCGGGCAAAAGTTCGGCGATGTATCCTGTTAACAATACCGCAGCCGCGACTCGTTCCTCGGTCTCCTGCTGAGCCTTCACCGCCTCTTCGTGTTGTTTCAGGCGTTGATCCTGCGGGTTGAAAACGAATTTACTTTATTATATTTTACACACACATTTTCTTGCTCTCTATTTATGATAATGTAAAGAAAGTAAATGAAGGATTTGAAGGATTAGAGTGCCGAAATATTAAAAGATCAAAATAGAAAGTCGATATACCTTCTCTTCTCTACGTCTCCTCTCCTCTTCCGCCAGTCGTTGCTCTTCAGCTTTTTCAGCCATGCGCAATTCGAGGAATCTTCTCTGCTGCTCCTTAACAGCAGCGATTTCCTCCTCTTCCAGAACCTCGATTAGAGCTTGTTCGATAGTCTTGCCTACCAACACCTCCAAAATCGGTTGGACTTCCGTGTCGTAATCGAAGAGCTGGAAATATCGCGATGCAAAAAATTTGCTCTACAGATCGATCTGACTATAATAAAACATCACTATTGCAATAAAATATTAAGAGCACGTACTTCCCCGGGTTCGATTTGAGTGCACACATCCCGACCAACTTTGCCTGGATAATAGCTCGGCAGTACTGGTTTTTCCAAGAAATAATCGGTTTGTGTGGCTACCTCGGATTCGTCCGGTTTCTCTATTAGCTTGAATATACATTTAAAAATTTGATATATGCTTTAGCTTGCCTTAATGCAAAGCAAAAATTTATTAATAAAGAAATATATAAATGAAGACTTCTCAATTAACCTCCTCGAGAAAAATCTCAGTTTGCACCGGTTCGTGTTTTCTTCCAGGAACCGGAGGAGGCGAACCCGTTCTGCAGACGGCTCTGCAAGCTTGCACTTGAGCACGTTTTTTTGCCAAATGTCTTCGTCTCGCTTCCGCTTGCCTCGCTGCTATCGATTGTTCTTCATCGATCTAGATAAATACGAATTTCTCGAAAAAAAATACGGATCTTTTGTTTCGAAAAATTAGTGAGGTACTTACGAGAGTAGGAACGGAAGCGATTGTGCTTCCGCGAGCCACCCGGCGATCAAACATAATATTTCCGAAAGGAACCGATTGATCGCTGCAAAATAACGTTGTGTTTGTAGTAAAATTCAATTCTTAATGGTAACATTAAACAAATTTAAAAAAAGCTCAGCTGAACATGCTGAGAAACAATTATTATGAAACGGCCATCTCTTAGGCAAGCATCGACAAACTTTACAAAATAATGAATTTTTAAAAATTGTATATGTCACACAGTAAAAACGTGAAATCAGTAAATGTATACACTTATTAGTCAATGTATGCATTTACTAGTCAATATGTACATATTTACTAAAAGTTTCATATTTTAAATTTATATTTGATATTGCTTTAATAAGCAGTATCATTATCACACTGATACAAATTAAGTTGGGTTAGATTAGTTCTTTGGGGTGTAGGAGCGCAGCCCTCAATTTTAATTTAATTACGTAAGAAAATCTCAAAAACGAATTCATCGACTATTATCGAAAAAAATATATATACAGCTCTTATACATATATTCTCTAAATCTGAATCAGTGAACTGATATCAGTGACTATTCACTGATTTAGATTTAGAGAGATAAAATAATATATATATATATATATATATATATATATATGTAATAGTATATATATATATGTATGTATATATATATATGTAATATAATTTTATATGATATATATTAAAATAGATTATACGTGTCGCTACGCAGCAAATTATAATATAGAAAAGAAATAATTTAAATAATCCATTATATTAAAGATTATATTCGAGATATATCTATCTACTAGCACTTAATGAAGCATGCGTTTCAATCGCTTAGTAACAAAACATCACGATGATGGTGTCTACGACCCTGCTGCACGCTAATGGTTTCGATAACAATCACGACAGTCTCTATCGTGAACGCAATAAAACGTTTGCAACATTATGCTGAACCCATCTACCCATATTCAAAGAAGATTTTTGAAGATTCAAGATTGAATTTTTATATTTGATTAGAAGAAAATAATAAAATTACTAAAGAGTAGATTAGTCTTGTATTTTATCCGATTATATTTTATTAATGCAGAGTAGTTGCCATATGGTTATGAAAACCATTTAATAATAGAAGAAAAGTAAAAATTAACCCTCTGTCTACTTGTTTAGCTACCTATTTTTTTATACTGGTCTTTTCAAATTTTTTTTATTCACTCGCACAGTAAGCAACTGGAGAAACAAAATGACTAGTCACATAGTAGAATGAAGAGATTCACACAACAGTTTCAATTACATAATTTAAAATATATGCGTGAAGTTTGAGTCTAGTGGACCCCAATGTGAGGCTCTAGGGTTAATATTATTGGTTGAGAACAGTTGTTTCACGTTGTACGCGATTTTCGTTCAAGAATGTGGTGCACCAGAAGCGACGACAGAGAGAAACTCGAACGTGACCACAAGCGCACGAGAATAAATCGTCGGGCCGACGAGAAGAAAAAAAAGCGGGGAAAAAGCAGCTGCTATCAACTAAAAGACCAGCAGTGATAAGTGTGGTATCACTTGACTTGTAAGGTTATTTTCGTTACCCGCGGAGGCTCGGCAGCATATTCATCATGCCCTCGATCGGTTCCAACTTTTTTGGTAAAGCTCGCGGCGTCTGCGGGAATCTGCTAGAAAAACAATTCCCGCTCTTCTTACACACCCTTTTTCTCTAATACTCTCGGAATGCCTCACATTATCTTTATTCATGCGCTTCAATTGAATTCATTATCTTCATTCACGCGCTTTAATTGAATTTATAATCGCATTTTGCCTTTTGGGACAGAGACACTTTTCACGCTTTTAAATTTGAGACGCGTGCCGGCGATAAGCTCTTCCCGTGAGCCTCTTTTAGTAGACCGATTGATTACATTTCTGCAATATCTATCTCATTTCGTAAATATTTAATTTTTGATGAGAACGATGCAAAATTAAAGTAAGATTCATATATTGCAATTTGCATCTACGAAAATGTTCTTTGGGAAAATTTGTATCGTCACTCTGAACGAAAGAAATAGAAACAGGGGCGGATTACTTTTTGTGATTTGAGATAAATAATTTTTAAATGCTCTTTAAGAATATAATATTAAGTTAGAAGATATTAAAAAGGTAATATTCCTATTCTATGTAATACAACTTTTAAAAAATCGACAAATGTTCTTGCAAATAAAAGTGTTTTGCGCTTTTCTGAAACATCGTGGCAGCTCTCTCTCTCTTTTTCTCTCTCTCTATAAAATCCGCTCCTGATTTTAAGACAACAATCACGACACCGACATGCCAATTAAACGGTGTTTACAAAGGCATCAGCTATATACTGAGTCATCTCAGCGTCACTTACGCTGGCTCGCTCCTCTTGAACCTCCTCGCCTGCTCGTTCAAGGTCGAGGCGGTGGCGATGGTAGTGGCGTTCATCATACCGAGGGAAAAGTTTACGGTAGCCTTTAGGGCGGCTGGACATCGGGCATTGTGGCTATTGTGACGTACCTCCGGCCTCTTGTCTCCGGCTAGCGATATCAGTGGTTTGAATCTGCTCTTCAGAGGACATCCGTCCGCCGCCTCCTCCTCATTTTTGCTGGGCGCGATGCCGAGCAAGGCCGCCACCTCCGGCGGCGGCATTAGAAATTCCCCCGTCTTCACGGTCGTGATGAACGGCTTCTTCTGGATCGATTTCTTGGGCGACTTGCGGCCTTGCTCCGCCTCGGCTTGCTCTTGGATCTTTTTCAGTTTCGCATTCAGCACCTCATTGAAATCCTCCGTTGATAAGACGATGCTGGGCTTAGCCGTAAACGGTCTCTCCTCAGCTAACAACTCTAAGCTATCTTGACTTTTACTCTGATGCTTTTTCTTCAGAGGATTAACTTGATGCGATTGTAGACTAGCCAAGACCAGATGTTCATTGGACTTGCTGATGCGTCTGCGATTACAGAGATTATTCTTTATCGCGTTCTTCATGTTCCTCAAGTTGGTGAGTTGCGACGCATTTATCTCATCGTCCTCGTTGACGTGTAAGAGCGGCAGACTCGAGTCCAGGCCATCCTTCTGTAAGATCGTGAAGGCCGGCGGGTCCTTCGTCTCATAATCGAAAGACTCCGCATCCGTCGACGGTGCCAGAGTCGAAATACCGGCCGGCATTTTTCCGATTCCTTCAGACGCCCGATTTTGCGGCGGACATGGTGAATCGATCGAAGAGGATTAAAATCGCGCGTCGTGTTTAACTTTTCAAGCGCTCCCCTTCAAAAGTTTGAAGATTACATTTTCATTATGCATTTATATTGTGTAGAGAAAAGTAATTGTGCCTCGAAAATCTCAGAAGCTATTATCTCAGAGCTCAGAGTCTATTGATCGCTTATTGTTGTCTGTACTTTCGCGAAGTGAGAACACGATATATAGTTGCTGAAACGTGATCGTGGCGCTCGCAATTATTTTTTTAATTATTCACCGATGAAGTCACGAGAGGTGTAGCTATATAAGCGAGTTTATCTAATTGAACAACAATTTGCGAGAGTTAACGGTGTGAAGTCATGGTTAGAAGAAATATTTTTATTAATCCTGATAAAAATAATAAGATATGAAGATTTTTGCAAATTTTGTGAAAAACGTAATAAGATCTGGTGAGTTATTTGCATACATGTATATTATTTAGATAACAACTTGTTCGAAAACATTTTTATTATTATCAGGCCAATTTAGGGACGCATATTAAAGTTTTGAAGTTACAATCAAGAAAATATCATAATCGCGTTTTCGTGTTACATAAACGCAGAAATTGTGTTCGCGTGTTTATAATATCGAAGTTAGAGTTCTTTGAAATTATATCAACTTCAATCCCTCTTACAATCGCTTCACATCAATACGTACTGTGCAAAACTGACGCCAAACCGGCGGTTTTGCTGGCCGCGGAAGATCGAGGAAAAACGCCGTGATCGTTCGCCGAGTGTAGCCGCGGCATTACTGACTGGCTCGGGGGAGTTCAGAGACTGGACAATGTCCTTAGAATCGACCGATATAGACCGCATAGGCCAAGTTGCACGTATATCTTCACCCCGCGACCGGCCACTCAATAACGCTGACCACTGCGAACGTTGCGCATGCTTAAGTCCACCGACAAAGGGTGGAATATTGCCGTTTTACCTGCCTAGGGAACCTACTCGGGAACTTCCAACCCTGGCAACACTTCAAGGTGAAACCGCACTTTTGATCACGTCGCGTCGGCCTGTCGCGAAAACACGACACTCATGTTCCAGATACAGACATGCGACATTCTTTATATATATATTCCTTCGTTCTTCTTTTTTTTTTAATAAAATAAAAAAATATATATGTATGTTTTTTTACTGCATCTAAAAGATTGCAGTTGCTCGGGTAACCTTGGCGTCGAGGTTTCTTATTCTTCGAGAAGGTATATATTGCTAGTTGCTCTGGTTTGTAGGGGTAGCTATTTACTAATGCAAGTGTGTACATGTGTGCGCGCGATAGACGTAGGTAGAAAAATGAATTATGAGATGAGTAAGGCATTTTGTTGCCACACGACTTATGCAAATAAAGTACATAAAAATTTAGATTCAGAATATAATCAGACATAATATGAATATAAAACATATATTCTGTAATAACGTGTGTAATAACACTTTTTACAATAATATATTTTAAATTATAGTAAATTACAACATATAGTAGTAAATTACATTGTATTACTTTTAGTCTTTTTGAAGAATTTTAATTAAACAACTCCATTGTATTTCTTATATCATAAGTATCGCAATCGCATTTATCACTGCGATAAGCAGTATAGTTTCGTGCTGCTCGAAAATATATTCCATCCGACGTTTACCTATTACGCTTATTAATCTAACTGTAAAATCTCAGCAAACGAAGCGGGCTGAAGTAGTTTATTCTTCAAAAAGATTCTATAAAAATTGTTTGTATAATGAATTCTGCACGAGTGAATTCGTGTAATCGCCTGATTGGTCAACCTATACCCGAATAATGCCGGAAATAGTGACCTACATGAGTGACATCGTGTTAGAATTCGTACAAACAATTTTAGACATAATTCTCGCACAATCACAGATTGCATAATTTCAATACATCTTACAGATTCTATATTGTAAAATATAACAGATAATACGGAAAAAAGATTTGCATGTAGAAATTTATGTCCAAGTTCGCTCGAAGTTTGTAGAAGGTGTTATAATGGGATAGTGTTTCTCGTCCTTGCATGAGCGCGTAATCGTCTGATTGGTCAACCTATACTCGAATAATATCGGAAATAGCGATCTACGGCTGTTTACGATCGTCGGTAGTAGCTTACGGTACTAAAACGTTATCTCGTTCCATCAATTTCTTAGATAGACCACCAGTCTATTTTTCATATAATTCTGACAAGAAAGATTTATTCCTTGCTGACTGTGTCAGGTAAATAAAAAATTTGTTTGTTAATCTTTTTATTTAGAAGAAGTTAAATTGTAGTTCGATGAAAGCTGTCATTTTTTTTTGTATTTTGTATTAATACGCTGCAGAAATCTTTGAAGAAGTTTCTCTTTGGTTTCTCGCGTTTTGCGTGAAACGTCGCGTGCGATTATATGTGTTTAGGGCGCCGATATTTGTCATTAGAAAATCAATAAAATAAGTAGGACACTCATGTACATATATGAATTTATGTTTTTTTTTTTAATTTTTCTAATTCATCCGAATAAAAAAATTAGGGAAATAATTTTATTTAATATTACAATTTCTTTAATAACACATGGTGTATAATATATGTATGTATGTATGTGTACATATATATAGATATATACCTGATTTATCTCTTAATTATTTTATCAAGAGAATTGACATTCTCTCGTTCAAGACAGCTTTATGTAAGAGATTATTATTATTAATTTATGATTGAATGTCTCGTCTGTATATAAAGCATGCGTTTCTTTATCCTAATCAATATGACTTGCTGGATATTTATTATGCAACATGCAAATGGCTTTATGCTAAATATAGTGCGCAATGAGAGCAACCAGAAAAACGTTATTTTAGATAATACTATTGCACTTTTATTTTACAGAACGGTAGATATGGGTTGCTTTTGAGTTTTTTATGACGAATTATACCATATTTAACGATATCTTAATTTGTTATATTGAATTATGCTAGAATAATAGTCGTGTAATTTTGTTCAATTTAATATTTTTTCAGTTGATAGTGATATTATTTAATAACAAATTGGTTGATAATTAAATATATTTATATAGGATTAAATGCACATGATAAATCTTAATTCCGAAAGTTGTACGAAATTTAAAATTTTGCACAAAAGCAAATCCTATCCTGGCTTCCATTAAAAATTTTCGTTGAGTTTTTTAATAAAAAAAGTTATTTTAAGTTCTCAAGCTGTCACGAAAGAGGCGTTTCTATTTCTAAGCTATACACTCTGTACAGCATAAATATTTTCTTTTGATAGAAGTAGAAATCGCGTGAAGCGAATACATAGCATCACACATTTTGTATTCTTCCGTGTACGATAGTCAACGATAAAATCAACCGCCGCGGTCATTCCCTTTGTCGTCTATAAGCATGATCTATAGACTAAATGGCTGCTGCATTATCTATGTGTGCTGTGTTTTTCCAGTTATTGATATATTCTCTTTTTCTAGTTCTCTAAATCTTATTCCTAATAATTTTCTCGAAATATGTAAGTTAATGAAAAGAAAAAAAAGTGTTTTCTATAAGTTGTCTATAAGTTTTTATTCGAGAAATTAATAAAATATATATTACTATCGATATATAATGACGGTCTTTTTTAGTTTAACAAGATTGTTTTAAATGAGTTTATTGAGAATTGTAAGGTAGAAAAATTTCAGAAAAAGGATTTTTCTTGGTACATTGATATTTGAGAAATATTGAGAAATAGTGAAAAAAAAGCTATAAATAAACAACTTGCGAGAAGTAGAATAAGATTTTGACGTTAATATGTGTGTACATCTTTTGTAAAGTTGAAAGTTCACACTTTCGCGTAAACTTAGCATAGTGTTAAATATGTAGAGCTTGCTTTACCGCCGCGGTTACGTAGAGAAGCGAATAATCTGTGTTTTCCGTCACTTACAATGTTCACAATCATTAATTCAGAGAATGTTTAGGGCATAAATTTGCACAAGATCGTAAACGGATAAAATGGTTTACAAATATATGTATATTGTACACTTGTTGCGTCGACAACAACATGACAATTTTATGTGCAACTATAAATATAAAAAGATATTCTTTATTAATCGCGTAAAGTGACTACCAATTATTACTATCGCGAAATTACGATCTTTGTGTCACTTTATTACGTTAAAGGAACAAATTAAGCTGCCTAGAAACGAAATCGCAAAAAAGTGTGTGTGTTTAATGTGTGTTTAAACAAGGACGACAATAAAATCTTAATTATGCATATTTCCTTAATTCTTCTTTATAGATAAATTGTTTTATTTAGCACTTTAGAAAATTATTCGAGATTTACAAGTTTGCCGATGTTTGCCAAGCAATTTTTCGAGTTTCAGAAGAGTCTCTTTAAATAACGTTATGTCATTATTATGTCATAACATTATTATCTGCTATCAAAAGTGATTGATTGTACTTACATTGGAGGATTTCTGTACTTCTTTTGAATGTGTAATATCGCCCTTGGACTCTTTACGAAAGTGTAGGTGTCCTTCCTCTCGTGTGTATCGAAGGGTATATTGTAAGACTGCAATCCCCGATTGCACATTCGGCATTGCTCCGTCGTTCTTGTAATCATTGTTAATTTCTTCTCGCACAATTTAATTGCGCAGAAATTTTTCTTTGAAATTGATGTCGTGCCCCGCGTTTCTAGCCTCTCGTAAGAAGGTTTCTCAGGACTGTTCTTGTTCGCTACTGGACTCTTTGTGTCCGTCGTTATGGAAACGGATCAACTCTGAAATTCCCTTTATTGACTTGCTACTTTTCGTATCCAAGATACGTAATCTGCATTTCATGATTCTCAATTATTATGTATGCAAATTTAAAGTTTGATTTATTATTTATGAAAGGGGAAAGGATATTATCTTTTACTTTATTATTCAAAATTAAAGAATTAAAATTAAATTAAAATTTTAAAATTATTAAAATTATATATATTTTTATATATAATTCAACTATGATTCAACATAATTCAATAATTTAATATATAAATATACGTATATGTAGAATTTTGTTTTGTTGTTCTTTAATGTAACCGTGGCGTAATCTGGCGGAGTAACTTTAATTAAACTAATGCTGAAAATAGTTTTTAATGCATGTAATATTTTTTAAAGTTGTTAATTTTGTTTAATTATGTCGTCGTATATTAAATTATCTATATAATTTAAAAAAATTATTTTCTTTATTTTATCAAAGCTGCTCTATGAAAGGTTGATTTCTACCTTGAGTCAAGTCGATAAGTTTACCTATACTGGGTAAGACAAAATCGATACTTATATACCGGGTGTTAACCAATACTTTTCTACTTTACCGAGTTAGGCATCAGGTTGCGTCTACTGCCGATAGCAGCGCATCAAAGTTAGGCAGTAAATATTACTTTGAAAATATTTTGATATACAAAGTGGACTCAGAAACCACAAAAGTGATCTGAAGTATTTGTATATCAAAGGAGGTAAAAAATGACACATCCTGAGAAAAATTTTTTTATATATATTATATATAAAATATGTTTGTATAAGTTTTCTTTTTTGTATAATCTCTGTTTATACATATACAAGAAGAATAATAAAAAGAATTTAAAAATAATTAAAAGAATAATTTTTGCATTTTTTTTTTACAAAAAAGTAAAGTTTGAAGAAATGAGACAAATTGCCTATATTTAATCATATATGAATGTAATAATAATGTATATAAAATGTGATTATATGTAGACTATTGTATAATCTTATCGTAATTTTACTTTTTATAAAAAAATAAGGCAAACGTTATTTTTATAATTATTTTTAAAATTATTTTTCTTATACATATATACGAAGATTATATAAGAGAAAGAAAACGTATATGGACCATATAAGTATAATTATATATGAAAAAATTTTTTCTGGGATATCAACTGCTCAATATAATCCTTTCTGAGGTGCCAGCGGAAAATTAATGATTAGATGTCAAAGGAAGTAAAATTCTTTTGTCGGTATCAAGTCACCGACCAAGCTATTGTTTCCGACAAAACTGTTTAAAGTCAAAGATCAAAAGAAAATCGCGGTAATCTTCTGTCTGAATGATTCTTCTTTTTAACAATTACTGTATCAGACAATACTATACAATTTTACTTCACGTGTCATCAGAATGTTTATGATGTCAGGTACGAATGGCTTGAAAGCAGAAAAAATCTTTTTTTTCTATCATATTATTCAATCATTGATTTCCCGCTGACATAGATGCATTGAATTCAGAAGAGTTACATTGAATAGTTGACACGTAGTTTTTTATTTTCTTTAATATATAGATGTTTCAGGTTACTTTTTAGGTTACTTTTGCAATTTTTATTTGACTTTATGTTTGACTGACTGTGGTAAGATAAATATTCGTCATAAAACAGAATCAGATTAATATTTTGGCATACAAACTTAAGAATAACAAAACTTGTATGTGATAGATGCCAAATCGAAATTGGTAATAATATTATACTATTTTATAAAAATTATAATTTAGCTTTGAAATTTCCGGGACGTGTCGAATTCTGAATTAATGCAAGAATATTAATGTAGAATAATAGCTCTATATTGATATTACGATATTCAATTTATCAAAAGTCAAGTGACAGTATCAAGGATACTGTTCGCGCGAAGAAGGTATAACGACGACTTATCTCAACGGCGGAGATGAGCTCGTCGAGGAGGCGCAGCTCGTCGAAGAAGTATAATAGAAGAGAAGAAGGAAGTCTGTGGGTGTAGGTGGTGGTTCGATTTGGGTGAGGAGGAGGAAGAGGGCAGAGATTTTGGCACCCTGCTGCGCTTCCTAATTGCCTCGCCTTCCTTGCCTCGGCAACATCCACATCCAGCACGCCCTTGAACCCTCTCGTGGGTCTACGTAAGGCCCCTAAAAACCTACCGAGTCTTGATTCTTCTTCTCCTCGGTACTTCTTTTCCTTCACGTATCCCACTGCCGTCTCCGTCTCCTCCCAATCTCTTCTTCCTTTTCACCCAGGACGCTGAATAAGCAACATCATCTATCACACTGCGCGAAACGATATATTTGTTTTGTCGGACCTCCTTAATTATTTACAACCAGCCCACGAGCGGAATCTTCCGGGACCTATCCCGAGAAATTTTTGCTGCTTTCGGGGCGTTCAGGAATTTTTGGGAAAATTGAGATCGCGCGTCAACTAGCGATTAAGTTTTCATCACCGGTCTGATTTGTATCGTACGGTTGATCAGCTGTTTTATAAAAGAAAGAAATGTATATAAATGTATAATATTGTAGAAGTGTATAACAATATTAAATTATTATGGGTAAGTTTGTTTTCTTGCTGTTATTTTTTACTAAAATTATTTGAAAATTTTTGAATTTTTATGTTTATATTTTATATCGATATTTATCATTTTTTGTATATTCTAATTTCGCAATTATTTGCAATGCTTTACAATATTAAAAAATGGTTCATTTTGATGGCTTACATCGATCGAGTAAACGTTAATGGCGAACTATTTAAACGATGCTATTTAAAGCATAATTCTATGAAATGTAATGCACATTGTGCACCGATTATAAAAAAATCGAGATTCCACGGGAAAAGACTTTGCACATATGAGCGAAGGATGGGTGTGATTATCTCTGTGGAATGTCAGTGTCAGGATTCCTGATGAAATTCGATCTCGGTATTGGAACCACCAGATAATGACTAGGAAGTCTGGAGGCGTGGTAATGAGGGTTGGCCCGGGGCTCTGAGGGGCCCTAAGAGAGTGCAGCGCAGCACGGAGCGCGGTCCCCCTTTTTCGTGTCTCTCCTCTTTCTCTATTTTCCGTTCGCGTTCTTCTCCTCCCGTGGGCCCGTGTGGCGGGGCCCGTCGATTTTCTAGCTGGTCTAGCTGGGTGATAAATTACGGTTGAGATATCGGCACCTCCTCCTGTCCATTCGTCAGGGGGTTGTAACGTTGCTCCGTTTAAAAGACAACTACACCACCCCCTTTCCCCGAAGCCGCCCGAAGCACGTTTGCCATCCTTTAGCTCTCTCATTCTTCTTCCTAACCCACTTCGTCTTCTTTGGCAGTCTCATCTCGTCGGGACTGACTTGAGATAAGACATCAATCTTGCGCGTTGCGAATTAGCACCACAGCCGCGATTATCACGTTCTGTACCATTCGTAGACAGAACCATAATCGATTTACTCGAATACTCTTAAGGATGTGCATTATATAAAAAAGCATATTAATAGTATAAAATTTAAATATTTTTTTTGCAATTATTAATATGAAAGTTAAATAATCTTTCTTTCTTGGTGGTGATTAAAGTATAATGGAAATTAATCGAATAAGGAAAATGTATTAGATATTTTTCTTAAATTTTATGTCATTGATGACAGTTTAGGTAAGTGATCAGAACGTTAATATTTAAAATCTTGAGCAAAAACTTCATCTTTACAATATCTTTTCATCTTTATGATACCTTTTGACTTAAATGCCACCTTTGTATCACCATAAAGTCACAATATTTTCAGATCCCCGTTGCGTTAGGGTTAATTATGGGGATCAGGGGACGACACCTCGACGAATCGGTCTATTCTCGCATTTGCATCGACGCGTGAAATATTTTCACGCGGTATGAAAATGAACTTGTTTGTTTTACCGCGGCGAAAGTAAACACACAAACCGACCAGGCAATAGATGAGACGGAAGCGTGTTCTACTCGTGGCACAACCCTCGTCTTCGCCATGGTGGTGTTCGCTATTCGTACGATCTCGTTTACATGAGTTCCACGAGCCTGTTGTCCTCTACCTTTGTCTTGCTCTCATCCCACCCTCCTACCCCGCTTTCTTCTTTCTCGTTCGTGTTTTTTTTCTCGGTCGTACGGCCCTTCGAGGGCAAGCCGTTGCATTCCGCGAAAGCGGGTAGGTCGCGCACACACGACTCCACCTCGAATTTGGAACAAGGACAACCTAATGCTGTGGACAATGTTAACTGATGAGCAGGGAGCTGAGAATCCGTTGTAAGGACAATGCCGGATAGGGAAACGATGGGGAAAAAACAATAGGCGCTTATTAGCATCTACCTGGACCTTTGGGGATTCTATCGCTGTTTATTCTACTTCATCTTTCTCTTTCCTTTTTTTCCCTTCCCTTTTGCTTTTCTATTTGTATTTTGGTTGGTCCTTTATTGCCGAAACTACGTTGTAAGAAAGATTTGTCCTAACGTATCATTACTCGTCATATAGGTTTCGTTCTTTCTCAGACAATTTAACGCCATCGATTCTTTTTTCCGAAAGTGCATGAAATTTATTCTCCCTTTCTTTACGATGAACAGCCACGTTATATAAAACATTTGCGTAACTCGCTAAATTTACACTATTTTTGTGAAACAATTTAAATTTCTGCAAAATTGTGTTGTATTAATTATGAGGAATAAAAAAATTATATGTTTTATCCAGAAAAGTGTTGGTTTTTTTAGAATCAAAGGATGATTGTATTTGCTACAGAAAATTTTACTGTGGTCTATGTGATTTTGATAACCTCAGGGTCTCTAAATGAGGCGAGCGGGAAAATTTATGAGAAAATTGATGCGACGCAGCTATTGTTTAGGGGCTAAAAAGATCTTCGGTCTTACGTTCCGAATGAAATCTCGGCTTAAGATATTACTCATTAACAGAACGGAATTATTACTAAGAAAACCGTGCGCTATTGATTAGTGTAAAAGTGATACTCCGATATGTATAAAATCAAATTTCTTTATTAACCGAAACTTGTACAGCTTTAAGAGCATTAATATTGTTGCAAAACAGTGTCTAACATTCTTAACATAATATTTTTGTGCTTTGTACAAATACATATTCAGTGTATTTTTAAAAGTCTCTTTCTTATCAATTAATCGATTCTATCTATGCGCTGTTTTTGTCAAAATGTATCTTTAGTAATCGGTTTCTTGAATATTTAACCTGAGTTAGTTATTTGCATAAAACGAAAATTTCTATTCTGTGTGTACGTAATTTTTTGAATCATCAAGGAAAGGAGAGGAAACATTGCATAAAAACGCTTTTGACAAATTTTAGCGGGTATTTAAAATGAGTAACAGATATGCTTCTCTATTGTACATTATTCTATAATATTTATTTACATAAACATTTATCTACATTAGTTTAATTATATTTGATTACGCTTACAATGCTAATAGCTTCGTAAAAATGACATAATTATCCTCTTTTTACGCTCATTTAAAATAATTTCGTCAAAAAATATGGTTAGTCGCTTTCCTTCTCGAAGTCTTAAAAGGCACTTACAATTAGTGACGCTGATGAAGTATCGTTCAACCGCAGGTAGAGTCTCGTGGAAACCGTCAATTGATTTTAAAACTTTTAACCTGATCTTCACGTGTCTTTAACGGCATCGAAAAAAGAAGCCCCCGATCATTGTAAAGACTGGCTTTATTTGCTTTCGATATTTTCCAGTATTTTATGCATATAATACAATACCATTCTGAAAAAAAAAAGAATATTTCGCATTGAAGGCGAAAAAAGGCGGAAGACTCAACTTGCGACTATGCAGGGTCGCGTCGTACTGAAATAGACTGGCTAGATAATGTTCGACAGATAACGGTCGTTAGATAAAACCGTGACTGACGTACGATGTACGTGCGCTTAGCGAAAAATTGATAATCCTCGAAAAGTGAGCTTAAACATTTTTCATCGCTCGACTGCACCCGTGCGTTCATCATTATGTATGCGGCTAGTTCCCAACTGGCTTGTTTCTGATTAATACGTACATAATAATTTATAAAAATTGATACATATGTATGGCCAAGATATCTTTTAGTGGGAAGTTTCTGTCTTTTGGACCGAATAGTTCCCGAAACTGATAATAACTATTTTTAACATCGAGATAGCGACATTCGATCTATTTATTTTATTTCAAACGTGACTGCAGTCGTTCTTTTAAAAGCAACATTGTTTCCTTAACCATAATCGCGCGATTGTAGAATATACGAGATTACTAATCGTTAGCAGTCTCATCGAGAGATTACTTCGCTGCCGGGAAAACTCTGAAAATCTCGCGTGAACAGGAAAACGTGAAATGCCCACGGATAATGCGAATAAGAAACACGTTGAATTCTGTGGCAGATACAGAATAGCTCGCCTCGGATAAGTGACCCCGCGGAATTCGACGAACGTCCGATCCCGTTGGGCTTAATTTCGCTTCGTGGATTTCCTTTCCACGCTTACCCACGTCCTCCGTCGCGATTTCTCACGATCCCACCGTGATCGACCTGACCCATGAAGAAGATTAGATAGCTTTGTCGTAGCTCCGAATTCTGCAGCGTAACGGACAATCTACTTTGTCATTGCATCAATTTCACCTCCGGCAGTCGGCGCATCGCGACGGTTTTCCACGATCTGTATCGTATCGGTGGTTGTCATTTAAGTGTCTCGTGGCGGTACGAAACGTGCCCGTTTTAAAGGCACGTTCGAGCAATCTTGTTCCAAAATGCATTTAATTGCCAGTTGTCCTCCTCCAAGTTACACGTTTCACATTATTTTATTTTATTAACGGCATCGAGGACGCGGCGGGATTGACATGACCGCTACTTACTTTATTCTGATATATTATATGACGTTCAAGATTGCTTTTAAAAAAATGCTTTTGTGGCGATGTTGGTTCAAAGAAATGCATAAGATGCAATTGAGAAACACTTTCATTAATAAATAAAACAGAATAATCTATACTTTTTATTTTCAATATTTCTATTAATATAATTAAAAACTAGGTTATAAAAATAGAGGGGAAGGGAGAGAAGAAACGAGGAAGAGTTAGATAAAAATAAGCCGAACTATTAATTATTAGTTAAAAGTTTTCCGTCAGCCATTCACCAGCCATAAAACATGACGGATAATATAATTTCCCGTAGAACTAGATCTATTATCAGAGATAATTTTAATCCGTACTGCAACCACTATGGTCGGTCACTAAACATATCTTAAATGGGTTGCATCCGCTAATGGGACGAAGAAAGCGTTTATCACGGGCCTTATCACATCTCTGACGGGCGCGCTTGTCGTCCCTGTGGTAGGTGCGATTTCCGACGCACCTGTACGGATCGTTTTTCTCTCTGCGGGGTGCAACAACGTGGGTTGAACTTTTCCGGCTTTACGCATCACGCCGTGACGCTGCCTTTATCCGTGAAGGAAAGCACCCAGGATAACCTGTCGTGCGCTGGCGGTGCTGGCGGTGCTGATATGCGACGTCGCACCCTCGGAGCGCTAACACTGTCAGACAGGTATCGCCGTGAAGCGTGTTATTAAAATTAATCGAGTCTCACCGCTCTCTGACAGATCATTAAAATATTAAACGTTCGCGAATTGCTTAAACGTAACGCATTCATATATCGAACGTTATCCATTCTTATTAATTATTGATATTCTGATGTCACCTTTCGTGTTTAATTATACATCGCTTAAAAATGTATTATGTGTGTCCCGCCGCTTTTCTTATATAAGTCGTCATTTAAAACATTAATTAACTTTAAATTAATTAAATAATTATTTACATCTTAGGGAAAAATAAAAGATCTTTCTCAATTATTACGAGAAAGATGTCTCGTTTCTCTTTTTCGTACAAAGTATTGTTAAAGAAAAGCAACCTCGACAATAACGCCGGGTGTTTTTGTTTCTATCGGAGCAATTAACATGGTGGTTCTTGTAGAACAACGGATTGTATGCGAGCGGAACATCCATTATATCTGTCACCAGCTTGCGACTCCGACGTGACACGTCGGGCAAGGTACGATCTCGGCAAGATGGTAGCCGTGGTCCCGAGGGACAGAAGAGATTTCTCTCTCTCGGAACCAACGAGTAAGTATCCTCGATCGGCAGAGGATAACGACAGCGGCGCGTAGATCATGTACCATAACCACGATGGTGGCCGGATAGGGCCACTTGCGTTTTGTTCTTTCGGCGATGAGAGCAAAGATCAGATAATCCTATCCGGGGGTAGCGAGAGTCGGAGGAAAACAGGGGAAAGAAAAAAAAAGGGAACCCGACTTCGTTGCGCACCCGACGATTCCCGATATATACCGGAAAGCGAGAACGGCACGTTCTTCGCGGTCAACCTGCCCGGTTTTGTCTCTCGCCTGTTCTCCGTCAGAATCAGATAAAACGCGCGCCATATCCTAACGCGATCTCGGTGAAAAATGGATTTTTGCCATGAAGACGGCCGTACGTGATGCCGTGAACGTTTACGGTCAGTTGTGATACGAATGTATTCGTTCTTAATTCTATCTTATCTGTGAATCTTGCCACAAAATTAATTTTCAACGTCTTTTTTTTCATATCTAAAAAACCTAATCCTCTTGAGATTTTTTATCTCTTTTTTTTTTCAAGCTTGATATTTTGAAATGCCAGTACGAAACTTGCGTTGCAAATGACGTTTGGACTGATCTTTATCGAAGTGACTATATACTTGTGTGATGGTCTCGCGCATGGACGGTACTCTGTATTTTCCCGAGATCGATCGCCCAAAACGATCCGTCCTCTCCTCCGCGTGTACCACGTATCACGATACGCAATGTAGATTCGTGTCGACCTGGTATCCTGCGCTGTAAAACGAGCCTTCGTGAATACATCTTGAGCGATCGATGCCGCGCGGTTTCTCGACGCAGTTCGTAAACGCGATCGCACGTCGCACTGCCAACGGGGAAAAAATCGAAGTGCGAGACAGACCCGGTCAGGAGAACGAAGAGAGAGGAGAGAGCAGAGTCGCAGTTTCTGTGACACCTATTATATTAATATTTCTCGAACTTATTTTGATCGAACTTATCTTTTGCAGCAGTTACAATATTTATGTTGGATATTTATTTTTATATATTTCTATAAGTTTGCATATTTTTATTTTTATATATTATATATAGAAAGTTATAATCATAATCTTAATTAATCAACCATGATCAAAACGATCTCGATTTATCATTCAATCACAATTCTATTACGCGTGCGATGAGGAAAGAGGATTCGTTAAATCACGATTAATATAAAATGACATTTATGCCACGCAAGTTTTTTTTTTATAATGCCACCGTGACTAGCTGGATGTCTTTAACTGATGCCTCGTAAGTCTCGTTTGTCGCCCGAAGCGGTCCTGGGTGAGACGTACGTTCTGCTGAAGCGTGTAGAATGGAGACGACCATCGATGGATCACAATCACGCGAGATACATAAATGCATTTACGACTTCTTTTCCTTGTCCTTTGCCTTCCTTTTCTCTTCCTCCTCTCTTCCTCCTCAACTTTCCTCCTCATCTTTTTTTTTACCGCGCCTTGCGCTTCGCCGCCTCCGGATCTTTTTTCTATTTCGCGGCTTATCTTCGCGGTAGCCCGGGACATCGGGCCGCTGTCCGATTTTGTCGTTCCTTATCGCGCTATATATCCCGCGTCGATGGCGAACGGTCGCCACGTATATAACGGCGAGCTATATACATTATTCACGCGAGTACGCCGCGCTCGCGCATATTACGTATCGCCGCGACAATGCGTGGCCCGAAGTCTTATCGGCGTCGCCGTATCGCTTCTTTGGTACCTTTACGTAAGGGCCCGTCAACGCGGCGAACGTCGCTTGCTGTTGTTGTCGCCGCGCTCTTGCGATAACTTCGTGAAAACGAGATATACGGCAGCGATTGCACATTGCACCGCAATCGAATGACACGCAATCTGTTTTTACGCAGTTTAGCGACATTTGTCTAAAATAACAGCTGTCCGTCACTTTATGTATGAAGGTAAATTTGTATTGACTCTTAATCCGTGAATGTGGTTCTATAGGCATTTTCTAGCAAGTTGCATTGTTGACATTATAAACAAAAAGTATATAACAATATCTTCGATTATTTGTATGTACATCAATATTCTTTCGCAATAGCAACTTGATATGATTCTATTTTACAGCATTCTTCCAAAAACGTTGTAATTTTTACCTAAAGTTTTCTAAAAATATTCCACCTCTCGGTGAGAAAAAATTCATAAAACTGGTTCCTGTTTTGAAATTTAACTTTGACAATATCCGCCGTTAGCAAACGCCGATTAATCCGCTTTAATGACTGCGCAATAATATTAATTTTACGACGCCTACTTGGCAATACCAATCGCGACGTGCTTGCCCGCGGACGATCTCCTGTATAATTTCGACGCAATGCGCGCATACGCATCTGCGGTTGTAAAATTACACCTCGGAGCGACGCATTAAAGTCTAAAGATGTTCGCGTTCGCGATTTCTTTTCAGCAAATAAAGCACGCCGAGATGCAAAGACCCCGCCACCCCGCGCTCCGTTTCCTGCCGTCTCGCGCGCACCGTCATAACATATTAATCGATTAATTGGCAGGACATGACATAAAGATGCGCATGATGCGTTCAACGAGGTCGATGCAACAAGCACTTAAGCGGCCGAAATTTATGAATCTGAACGTAGCTTCCGCAGTCAAGTTGACACAATCTGCGCCGCAAATCTCGACAGTTTTATTTCGCTGCGGTCGCGGAGGAGATCCCTTCGTTCGTTAGCTCGTTGATCTATCGACGCGTCCATCTAAAGTGCGTTCCTCATTTCTCTCTTTTCGAGAAGAAACGGAGGAGCGAAGGGGCGAGAGAAAGAAAGGATACGTGTGCATGGCGCTTCTTGTCGCAGAAACAACGATCTTCCTCATCTTGTTTATCGCGCCACGAGAATCGACATGTATCGCCCGGAAAATCTACCGTAGAAAACGGGAAAATAACGAACGTAGAGAGTAGGTAGATCAGGTGCCAGAAACGCCCACACATGCATTTCTGGCATATTCGGAACTTGGGCGTTTGTGTGTAGACATCGTGTGACCACTGATTTTTCGAGAGAAAATAGCATCATCGCTAAACAGCTGGTGCATGATCTGTCAACTTGACAATTTCATACGCGACTTGACATCTACGTTTACACTTACGCTTTAGTCTACTAACTTAAGTTATTTTATGCCAAATATTTATACGTTTGAAATATACACTCCTTTATCCGAACCCTCGCATACTCACATTTTTATTAATATTAGAGTTAACTAAAAATTAAAACAGAAATTTTCTACCGGGTATTTTTTACATGTTATATTTTTGGTACTTGAAAGCCACACATCGAGATTAGAATTCGATGCACTTAAAAAATGCGCAGTAGCGCGTAATTGCGCGACAGATATTTGCATGTCCAAGGAAATATTATCTCTATTCGCTCTTTGACCGCGCTTTGTGTATAGCTTTATTGTAGCTCGAGGATCCATATTGTCATTGCTATCACTGTGGATAGCACCTTTGTAAGGTTGTGAAGAATAAACAAACGAGAAAGAGAGAGAGAGAGTCCCAAACCCTCGATCGCGTCGCTAGGAAAGTGTGTCCAAATGATAAAAGAATATCTGCCGTTATAAAGGGAACGTGTCAAATTTCATTGCATTCGAGGGGAGTCGCAGGGCGCTCCTCGTCGATGAAAGAGGACGAAAGGGGGTAGGATAGGGAGGGAGACAGAGAGGACGAGGGAACGTTTCACGTTCGTAGAGAGAATTCAAAGGCGTGGGATTTCACCTGCATAAGCGCATCGCTCTTGGCGAAAAAAAAGGAAGGAGGAGAGGAGAGGAGAGGAGGATCCTGCCACTGTCCTGCCGGGGTGACGTCTCTCCTCCCTAGGTGGCAGACCCATAAATAGTCCGGTTTTAGGTATTTAAGCGATAGATCATGTTTTAAACAAAAGTCGCGCTGATCCGCGCTGCAGGATGCATCAGAGAGGGTGCAGGGGGTGTAAACGAAAAGAGAGGCCATTGAAAGGAAAGAGATGACGCGAGAGAAAGAGGGGGAGAGAGAGAGAGAGAGAGAGAGAGGGAGGGGATGGTGGAGGCACGCCCTCGCTTTTGCGTTGACTCGATATACCGAACCGACCCCATAAATCCTTCATCCAGCACCGACCGTTTCCATCCACGCGGCTGTTTTCTAATATTTTGATTTATGCCGCTTTCGCTGGGCTAATTTAGCGGCTTTTATCCTTTATTTGCGCGTTTAGGGGTGAAATTTGTCCCTCTGACGTGTTGCTCCGGGGGTTACCGCACGAGAGGGCGAAGAGCGGGAGGGAAAGTTGTTCCCAGAATGCGATCACAATGCCCGAAAATCGAGGACCGCTTTCCAACGCGCCATTGTGTTTACACGCGGCGTACATTTTTGTCCGCCGGCGACGCGTCGCGGAGGTAACCATTGGAAAAGAGATAGAGAAGGTAGTTGCGCGCGAAACCATCACGTCAAACGTGGGATACTGAAATATTTTCTAGTCTCCGACCGTGATTTCGAAGCCGGGATCCTCTGGAGGCAGGGATGGGATGCATCGAGCGCCTCGAACGTCTTCACGGTCCAGCGCTGCCTCTGAATGCACTCCTATTTCGGTTAGCGCTGGACATGATGATCGCGCACATACAATTTCGAATCGTGCGAACGCGAGGGCGCTGAATACCAAGATACTAAATAAAATTAGAAAGTTGTGGTCGAAGTCGAAGTCAAGAAGTGCGGAGAATGCATTGAATTTTTCCTTAGTGATAATTTTATTGGACAGAAATGATTTTTATACACACGCTATCTTTGGAAGTGCCACTAATCTTAATATTTAAGAAACTAATAATAATAAAACTTTTTTATTTTCAAATATTTGCTTCTAAAAAATACAATTTCTTGAAAGTCTTTGAGTTTAACTGAAGCAATGGATTTATTTATTCTCAATTTATTTGATTAACAAGAAGATTCTTTGATTTCTTTTCTGATAAATTAATTGTATTAAAGAAAATACACGTTGTCTTCTATCGTGATATTGAATGAGCTTTTTGTCAGCTAAAAAGCCGGGAACGCATCCGGCGCCCCCGGGACTGGAGCACATCAGAACGGAATAACAAATCGTAAATTATTCCCGGTAATGTCCGGGATCCGCTTTCGTTCCGGGATCTCGGATACTTAGATTTAGATATCACGTGTATGCATTGTAGGAGGAAAAAAAGGAAAGCGGGGTGAGCGGAGAGTTCTGTCTTTCTCTCCGGCGCGTTTCGCAATCTCCGCCGCGCTAAACTTCCTGAGGGTCCACGTGGCCGTGCCATTGTGTCGCGATGGCACTAATGATTCGTTCTGATCCGGTGTGACCCCTCTCTCGGAGACCGTTTCCGCAACATCGCCGTCGGAGTCCCGTGACGTTTTATTAGGCCGGATCGTCACCAGCTAGGGTGACTCTCTGGCGAGGTGGCAGCAATTTTTAAAGTGCTGCCTCTAGAAATTATCTTTGTGCTTTTAACTAACATTAAAGATATTGTACATTATGAATAAATTTAGATTAGAAGTGATGCAAATCAAATTCTGAAGATGTAAAGAAGGAGACATATGTTATATTATTTTATTACATATAGACACAGCGGAGCACACACGAAATATAACATGCGCTTCTTTTTAATGGATTTTCAAAATTTATTTAATGGTATTCCTGAGAAAAAAAGTCTAAGTTTTAAGTTTAGTAAAATATTTTTAGCTAAAGAAAAATTTATTACAGATTTATGAATAAATTTCTTTTATCTTTTCTTTGCTTCTGAAAAATTAGAAAAAAATCTCATAACTATAACATGTCTCAGATATCGATTGATAAATTTTGATGATATAAACTTATCAATGAATTGAGTGTGCGTTTACTTTCGTGCGATCTTTTGAAGGGTGACTTCTTTAGTAACTCGGGATGGGGACTGGATGTTGGGTCGTCCACGAGGAAGTAATGGCTCGGTAATATGACGGGGAAGAAACACGCGCCGACCGGAAACGATTCAATCCAGGAACGGGGTCTCCTTTTACTGTTACTGTTAATTTATCGTTCGATAAATGACGCAGCTTATACTACTGTAGCGAATAGGAGTATACTGACAAGTCGTCTAGGGATACATATATTACTAAACCGTGACAAACTGCTCCGTTATTCTTATTAATAGCAAATATTGTGTGATTTTTTGTACCATATTTATCACATACTTAAAGCGAAAAGATACATTAAAAAATACATTGAGATTTTAATGCCAAATTCTAATTACAATTCTAAAACTTTATTCTGGACTCTAAATTTTAATTCTAAAATTATTGGCTTGGATATAAAAAAATACTAAATAACTAATATTGCAGTAATTGGTAGTGAGTTTTCGTGAGATAAATATCTTCTTCTGTAATTATTGTGAGAGTTTATTCTATAGAGCCTTCGCTTGCGGTTGCTTTTCGTTTGCAAACAATTCGGACAGACGACATCTGCCTAAAGATCGTTATGCCACTTTCTGTCACATTGCTGTAGGCAATGTTCCTAAGCCGGGATTATACGTTGAAGATTGGCATGACAAGATCAGGTCTACATGTACGTCGCATCTGCCTGTCGAAACTGAAGAGAGGATTTAAGGACAATTTAGAGTAAAGGGCTAAGAATAATAGCCATCGCGCATCGTATTAACCGAATTTTTTTTCTCATTTATAGTATATTTGTTTGTTCAACTCTTGTTTATAATATTTTTTTATTAGAAATGTTCTTGCTCATAAGGTTTTTTGATTAGAGATATTCTCGTTTATATAATATTTTTTTATTAGAAACTTTCGACTAGAAATTAATCAAAAGTTGCGTCAACAAAAGGATTTTGTTTTGAGGGAAAGCGATAGTTATAAATAACGTTTGACACTGTTCAAGCTTCTCGTACTAAATTGACTTCCACAATGTGCTTGATATATTTGAACAATTTTTTATGCCGGTTTTTTACCGGACATATCGATTCTCGGCGTTAAAGCGCGCGCGTTGTCCGAGGAGGATTAATTCCACGGGCTGATGATCTTTTATCCCTTAAACGGTGATACGACCCGCCGACTGCCAACGTCGAGGAAAGAGAAAATCCTATTTGGAGTCGGGGGAGAGAGAGCGCTCCGCGTGGGCCCGCCACGGTCCGCAGAAGAATGGACCGTCGTTTATCAGTCGGGCGTGGGCGCGCGGGTGTAATAAATTATTTAATTAGTACGATATTTAATCAACGCTCTTCGCGCGCCCTCCGTAAATATCGGACAGGCCCCTCGTGGGTCACAGAAGAATGGTGGAGGTCAATGATTGGTTGGCACCGGCGGGCCCAGTTCGGTCCATTCTATTCCAGTGACGCGCTAGCAGGTACGATGAGCCTCTATCGTCTCGTTACAATAAGCAATCGCTGTAATCACTTTGTAACTTGATTTTAACGAGTAGTTCTTTGTACATGTTTCGATGCCACGGCGGATTAGAATGAATTGATTCATTATGTTTAACGTCAAAGAAGCATAGCTTTTTTGTTGCACTTGCTTCTTCTTAAACTTATTTCTCTTTTATTGCTTGGATATTCTATTATAACCGCAATTAATTCGCGGCCAGCGTATAATCACAAATTAACAATGCGCTGTGAGAATGATCGGCATATCGATTATCTCGCACACTTTTTTTGGACGAGCTGTTTGATCGAAAGATAGAAGAATTATAAGATGGGGGAGGGTCGGGGAGGCGAGAAAGGGGGTATGGGCGCCGCCGCCGCGCGAGTTACGAATCCAGCGCTGATGCAGGAATATCGGAATATAATGCATTGGGGTCCAGACAGGCCTTGTTTATAATGGGTTGAACAAGGGTGCTAGAAGCCAGTGGGGGCTCCGGCCCCCCTAAGGCGCGGGTCTTATGGGCCCCCATAGGGACCGGCGGTGTTAACCGGCGGGCTGTCTCACTGCGGTCGCTGTTTGCTCATGAGCCGCGCATGGTATTTAGGGATAACAAGAGGGCCACTTCATCATCCGCAAGAACGACGATCCTACGATCCTTCGCTCTCACTCTCTCTCTCTCTCTCTCTCTCTCTCTCTCTTTTTCTTTTTCTTTTCTTCCTTCTTCTTTACTCCTCTTTTTTCACGATTGTTTGTCTCACGCTTGCCATCGTCCTCGCCATATCCTTCGAATCGACTTGCTTCTCTCTTTATTCCTCGGGCCATCAGCTTTTGTCTTTCATGACTGGAACATCAGTGATCGCTAAATTTTATATGAAAGAATAAGAAACAGAAAGAATAAGATACACGGCAACAGAATTACAATTTATTCATTATTGTATACAAATCAAATTAACCAAGATATTTTTAATGATCATGAAAGGTATGCTCGCGCGCGTGATAAAAATATCAATCATGTCGATCGTTTTATAACATTTTACATAATCTCAGAAGATATCCGTGTAAATTCGGACAGGTTTGAACATCGTTTATACGATCCATTAACCATCATCCAGGCCGCCGAGAGCCAAGCTTGGCAGCTTGACCGGTCCGGCCCGGCCGAAAAAATGGATCGCTCCGGGAATAGATCCCGCTTATGGTAATCCCGTGTTTATGCGTTGACAGTCGTTCGAGCTTCCGAAGCGCGGGGAAAGTATGCAAATCCAGCGTAGTCAAAGATTGAATTTAATTTCATGCCTACCGGCGGCGCACCGAGAAAGAAAGGGTCGAGGAGCAGCAGGCACGAGAGGGAGGGAGGAATTTCTCGGCCGCCACTTCGTGGCGTTTGACACATCCGCGTCTGCCGTACGAGAGATAACCTTTCGTCACCCCGGCGAAATGCCGAGTGACCTTTCGACGTCGCCGGCTTCCTGCTTCCATATGCATTAAGCTTGGACGTCGTCGGCGCGGCGGCGGCGTTGGACGACGGGCCTTTTGATACCGCGCCACGTCGCATCGCGCATCGGTGCGGTGCGGCACGGCCGTTTTTAATCGGCTGCGACAAATCTCTCAGTCGGAACCGTAGATATTAGAATAATACCTCGCCGACGACGCTGGAACAGATTTCGATCTGTTCTCTTTAAAAACAATGAATAAGATTTTACTGCCAAAATCTCATGATTTCACTCGTTTCTGTGCCATGTTACATTTTATTTTTTACTTTTACCTTTTCCAATAGTAGTTGTAGTATTAGTTATAGTAGTTGTTATTGTAATAGTTATATTTACACGCATATATACACATGATCTTTAGACTGTTTTTAGGAAATTAAATTTAAGTTTGCAAATGTGTAATATATTTCAATAACGATTTTTTTTTATAAAAATTTTTAAATTTTTATCTATATTTGATGAAGATCTTCTATCAAAATAATCTATCTGATAACTGTGTATGCAATGTTACGTACTGCTCTTATGATTTGAATAAAAGTAAGATCTGCTTCACTTGACCGCTTTCAATGCATAAATGCAAGAATGAACTTATTTGACCTATAGCTGGTTGCTTTATCAGCAATGATATCAGCTTTTCCGGCTTATGTCGGTCTAAAATCCGCAAAGAGCCGTTTATGCCCTCTGACATTCTGGAACTACGTTCGCCGGACGCTGTAATTCGTCCTAATCTACTTCTAATTTGCATTCGATAACATGAGATCGCATGATTATCCGTAATCTCGCCTCAAATCATCCTAATTTAATTCGAAATAAGACAAAATAGAATGTATATTCTCTTTCTAATAAATTAGAGAATTCTCAGATCAATATTCGAGTAAAATAGATCGACACTTTTTTTTACTACTTTTATCGCATTTCGTTTATTTACAATTCTACATGATAAATGGCACATTGTTTCACCGCGTAATTATAGAGTTTAGTGAAGATTTTAGTTGAACACACATTTAAAATTTACAAGATTAATGGTTTTCTAATTGACACATTACGCTTTATTACAGTCGTACGATTGCCTCATCGTACTAATGCGTCGTGCGATTGCGTCGAAATAATGGTCATCCGTAAAGCGCGGGGGGCGTGCGACCTATATTTATCCCAAATCGGATCGGGCCTGAGAATTACACCGGTATTACGTAAATTTCCGTGCGCGGACTAATGTCGGATGCGATGCGATGCGACGCGGCGACACTCGCGCGCCTCTCTCGATCGTGCGATCGAGATCTTCGCGGTGGTTCATGAATTTCAAGAGTCGTGGTAAAGGAGGCGCGGTCGAGTGGAAAAGGAGACTGAAACGAATTTCGACGGGGCATAATTTTTCCATTTAGCTGTTGCACGAGTCCGATCGTGAGATCGTCGATTTCTGTGTGTGTCGGCCCGGGACTGACATACGTAATGTAAACAAACGTGTACTAATGCGAACTAATGTGCCACCGGTTGTAAACTAATGACCCGCTTAAAATGTCACCACCCGTTCGAGAGGGTACGAGCCCTCTCTAGTAGCCGTCGGCTTCGATCCTTCGATTGTCACCGACTCTCAGCGGCTTTCTCCTTTTGCATTCCTCCTGTAGATCATGTCAACGATCTGTCACTCGTCAACGTTCTTACAGCCCTAGATATCGGTGATATCGTTTACGAATGGTCCGTTTCATCTCGATCGCGAGTCCTTTCCCATAGAAGGGCCGACTCGTTAATATCTCTAGATCGATGGATCTCTCTCATGGTATTGCGCGCAAAGCTCGCTAGATCTTAAGATGCAGATGATAATTTATTTGTGGTTCTCAGAAGTGAGAGCATTTGAAGGAGTGAAGGAAAAGTCATCGAGATGCATTTTGAGAAAGAATGTTTTCAAAGTCCTCCGGTGACAGAAACACGAACATTGACAAAGCTTGTAGTTTCGTTCTTCGTTGTATATGCGTTCAAAAAATGCACATTGTTATTTCGATCTTTTCGGTATAATAGAACTGAAACGCGAAAAAAGACATCGCGTATCTATAATTATAAATTACAATTATACTAATTTATTTTTATAAACGACCCGTTATATAAAAATACACCCATTTATTTGAATAACCATTAATTTAACGAAACATTAGTATTCCTGCGTTTTATCGTATTATTTATCTTATAACAGCTAATTTTCGTTATTGAAGACGACGCGACGAATCGTTTCTCGTATTGAAATTAATACAATATAATTGAACAAGATTTCTCATCAACCCTTCTTGAATCAAGAATAATATCGTTTTCGTTGACGCGTTTCCAATTTACTACGTGTGTGCTAGAGAAACCGAGTTGTTTGCGACGATAAAATCGATATAGATGAGAGATCTATCTCGCATACCTGTCCACGTTTCACCGATCGTACAACCCCATATTGGACGTTGACGATCTCGCCAACCCTTCGAACAACATCGACATCTTCGATCGCTGCGTGCGTGTCGAAAAAAATGGTCCGTGAGACCGATTTCAGATATTGCGCAAGCTATTTCTCACCGTTTTTATTAATACTCCGAGCGCGTTCCCGGGCCCTCGGGAGGAACGCTGCTCCGGCAAATTAGGGGCGAAGCCGTCGTTTCACTCGTGAATCTCTTCGACCCTTCGCCCGAAAGAGAAGATGACTATCGTTTTGTTCTCGAAGAACTGAAGGACTACCGTTGCTACTGGCGTGTCTCGCCGACGAAAACTCATGAATTCGCCGCTAATTTATTATCGTCGAGACCGCGGCACTTTCCGATTTTCTTCGAACCCCAGCGCACCCCTCCTCTATTCCGGATGACTTTTCCCGATCTTGCAGTTCGGAGATTCGCGATATTATATCGACGGTGTTTCTAAACCACTTTTCAGTACCTAACGATAATTGTACGGATAATCTATTATATGCGTAGAATCTATTACGTGTGGGAGAGATGTGCATTGTTACATTTTACATTTTTATTTTAATTTCGAGATCCGTTTAACTGTCTTTCTCAGAGGATCTTAAATAGCAGATGATTCTCGCGAAGGCAGGACCGGGCGAACAAAGAAGGAGAGAAACTATAGACGAAGAAGAAGAAGAAGAAGAAGAAGAAGCGGCGCGGCGCTCCGTGACGCGCTCGTGATTCCCTTTAGGCTCGAGCTACAGAGCATTCGCGATCCGGCGCAGCATCACCGATATACACACAGATACACACGTATACGAAGGGGGATAATAACCAATTATTTTCGAGTATATAATTAGAAAATTACGGAGTGAGCTCCGACACAACGCAAGGGACCCGGTCGAGCTTCATCGCTCCTCCTCCCCCACCCTCCCGCGCAACCACCTCTTTTCCCTCCCTATCCTTTCCCTCTGGTTTCCTTCTTGGCTCCCTTCGTCCTGTCTCTCTTCGTCCTGTGTGTGCCACCTTCGTATGTTACGCCGTCAGAATTGAGATACAGATACCACGACGCAAAGTATAGACCGTGTAAGCTCTCGAGAGTCGCATGTGGCCGATCCCTTCGTTTTCCTTCCTTCTCTTTCCTTCTCTTTCCTTCCCCGCTAGTTTTGCTGCCTTCTTGTTCTCTTCTTCGTCTGCTACCAATCGTTGCTCTTCCTTCTCCTCCTTCACCTCTTGAGCGCGTGTAGGTGAGGGAGTAGAGGAGGTCCGACCTTATGGCCCTGGGCTACCGGGCTTCGTACCTACGCTGCTTCACGTATACGGGGTGTCCCGTATTGAAAAATGTGAGCACGCGCGCAGATATTTTTTCCAGACATTTAATTATCACGAAATCACGATAATGGTGTGTCCTATTAACCCTCCACATTATCTAACCTGTATTAATTTCTTGTACGTAAGATTATTGATTCGAAATGGAATTAAGGTATCTCTGATAAGTGCAATATTGTATGTAATTTTTACTTTACAACATTTATTGTTTACCGCATTTCGGTCGAACGCAACTTTATTTTACGAATGAATTGAAACGATTGCAGCATAGTTCCAAGATTGATTTTATTATCAATCGTCTGATCAATGAATATTGATTTTTAGTCTAAAAGATATGGTGTTATTAACAATAAAGATTTTTTTTAACGTCTTGTATACCTGCAACAATTCGCTAGGCACATCTCACGATTAGCTAAATTATTAATTCTAAATTCTTCAACCGCCATAACTCCCGCCGCGCGAGTTCGAATTAGATTTCTTATTAGACGGAGGTCGATCGGATTAATTCTCGGATGGTCTTACGTTCACTCGGATGCACTTGTAATTTAGAATCGAGTTGTCGTCGCCAGTGATCCCAGCACGACTGGTCGTGAGTGGCAAAACAAGTTATTAGTCGTGTTTCGTAACGAGGAATCATCGACGTGGTACGATTAGAGAAGAAGCTGCTTGTTACCGGGAGATAATCAACCGATATTCAGCCGAGTCGGTTACGTCCTATTCTTTTACCTTACTCCCGATTTCTCGGGTACAAATTATGCCGACCTCCTCGTTACCCACGATTTGTCCGAAATCGATTGCGCAATGATCGATGAAACCTCGCCGACGCAGTCGTCGACCTGTCGCGAAATCTCTCGCCGAGAAAATTCTTAAACCAGTTCCATAGACGCGAGTTAAATCTCGGGAAATTCGAGGGATTGGAGTGAACATAGTTTAGCAGTACGTCAGTGAAACTGGGATAATGAAATATCATATTATTTACTAATTATTTTTTTTCAGATAATTTTTGCTGTGTAACATTTTTCGTGAGTTATTTAAACCAGAGTGAATCTTTCGATATTTTTGATATATTTTCCGAAAGTTTATGGTGCAATTTACTCCACGATGGGTTACACACCCGGTACAGAAGCTTCACCACCCACTCGACTAGCAGGAACAGCCCTGGTGGATCGTGATACCCCGCGGACTAATGCCGATAATTGCATTTTGCAGTTCGTGAATTCCTTCCTTTCTTCCTCGTCTGTTCCGTTCCTGCCCTCGCTGCACCCAACTCCATTGCTCACTCCGATGCTCAGATCCTTCGGAGAAAAACTGGCTACCGACTGCTATCAGCTTCGCGGTACTCTCTTTTATATGTAAGGTCAAGAAACATTAAAGAAACATAAATCTAGTCAGAAAATGACAAAATTTTTACAAATCTTTTAATTATGGCACATTTTTTGACAATCTTACTAAGACTTGATGTCTTGAAATTTTTTTGCAATTGAAAGTTGTAGTTAAGTTCGATTTGTTTTTAACGCAGTTTAATTATTAAAGAATGTTTATATGTCTTCACTGCACTCAGATTAGTATTATATTCCTTTTGATAATTCCTGCTTGCATGCCTTTTCTAGTCACAAATTCTTTATCAAAGTCAGCGATCTCGGCTAATTCTCCGTAATTTACTCTACGCGAATACAGACGACACATTTTCACAAATTTTTACATTCTGCTGCCGATTCTGCTGACCAGTCGACTCGTTTCGACGACATTATTAATCATTTCCACAGAAAGTGCTGTGAATAAATTGTGTATATGAACGAGCATGAGTAAAAAGCGACGATTTCACGCTAACGAGCTTTGACAAGCCATGTCGACAGCAGGACATCCAGATTAAAATCCTCCCGAGGTTTTATTTGAATCATCGTGATATATAATGACCTTAATATTCGCACGATGAATATAGTTATCTTTTCGCATATCGGTTATATGAATCATCGTTTCTAATTATAACTTCTTTTATTTCTAATATATTCTAGAATACACATAAATATGATTAATTAATTAATTAAAGATATTAAAATTAACGAGTAAAAAGAAAAAAGTGGGCTTTGAAAATCAAACGCGGTTAATTAATTAACCTTGTGTAACATTTAATTAACAATTTGACAAAAGTTATAAATCATATATGTTTCAGCTCTACTTTGAACTGTCTTCAGCAACGCGGTGATATAGATAAATTAAATAATCTCACACTCTCCGATAAAAATTAACTAAATTTTGTTAATATTTTTTCTTGAAAATTATACTATCTTTGTCCATCTAATCTTGAGATTATACCCAACTAATTTTTAACAAAAAATATTAAATCAATTACAGTAATTCATAAGTCATGAATTGAAGTTACGAGAATTAAATATATCGTTGAGAAAGATATCTTTCAATGTGACTTCGGAATCTTATCATTTCTTATCAAGTAATCAATTCGATATCAGATCTTCATAAAATAAATTGAATAGTCGCCCCGTTCCCGCGGGCACACCGAACGTTAAGAAGAATCGGTGTCTTCAAAAGTTGTCGGGGAATCCGACTTGTAATAACCTGCTACGTTTGTTTGAATTTATCGGCGCCTGTTTATCAATTAATTGTCGCGATCGGGGTAGCGTCTTATCGATGCGCTACCTATGAGGACAAGAGTAATCGCGAATAACGATAACCGCCGATAATAGCGATATGCAGGATCGAAGAACTAAAAGGACGCAACCCGCAGTTAAGCGCAAGAGAACGGATTCTTCAGATTATATATACTAGTCATATCTAAGATATTGCTATCCGATAATGCATAATAGCTTTTTATATTGCAAATTTACATATTTTGAAATTAAAATCTATAAGCTACGAGAAATAGGTATTTAGAGACATATATACGAATTTTTTTACTAACAATAATCACTATTTTTTGAAATATTGATTTTTCTTTTGGAGAGATACTATAAGAAATAAGAAATGGACGCGCGCGCGCGTAAACAAAATTATTTATACGGAGCATTTCACAGTAAATTTAAGTTTTATTAGTTTTAGACTCTGGCTGGCCCCGGCGGCTTTGGGAGGGATTCGCGGTCCCAATTTTTTAATCCAGGATACATAGCGTTCAATGGGGATGAAGACGGAGGAGAAAAGAG
Source organism: Temnothorax americanus (assembly GCF_048541705.1). Taxonomy (NCBI): domain Eukaryota; kingdom Metazoa; phylum Arthropoda; class Insecta; order Hymenoptera; family Formicidae; genus Temnothorax; species Temnothorax americanus. Next base: position 2,592,558 of record NW_027509371.1, on the reverse strand, counting down.
CAAAATAGAGGGCGGGAGGGAGAGAATAGATAGAAAGAGAGTACGCGCTCCTTCGTGTACGTGCGTGACGTCAATATGTCGAGGGTAATAAGATGGCCGGCGATAAAGTGGTGGGTGTAGATACAAGATAACAATCAGCTGCAGTAGCTCCTGGCAATCTCATGATTACAGGCTTAGCCTCCAGTCTCTCCTTCTTTGCTCTCTCTCCCTCTCTTTTTCTCCCTTTCTCTCTCTTATTCTCTTTTCTGCTTGTTTCGTCTCGAAGCTGCTACCTTCCTGACCGTGCCTTCTTGAACGGCGTCCCTCAACCCGCCAACCCCTTCCTCCTTACCTTCGCCAAACTTTACGATATATTTCATAAGCGGTATAGATCGCCTGCCCATGAGGGGACGCCGATATTCTCCCTTTCTTCTCCTCCTCCTTCTGTTCGACGATCCTCGAGTTCTATTCGTTCTCCTTTTCTCTTGCAATCTCTCTCCCTTTCCATCCTCCTTCTCCTCTCCTGGCTTTCCGATTTTCGCACATCGAATATTATAGGCTGATGGTGCAAAAGGAGCAGAAGCCAGGTTTCGGCGGTACGCCGGCGTCGACGGCGATGCAAGGGGTACCGAGGGGTTCCGTTCCTCGGGCTCTCTCTTGACCACAGGTACCTCTTAATAATAATTTCGATCGGTAAATTGGCGTGGTGCATATTTCAGGGCTTCGATCGTTATCTCTCGCGAGACTGTCGGCTGCCTGTGCTCTCGCCGCGGTTCCGTTTTCGTGGGGGATGGTAGGACGACGCAGCCTCGGGGCTGCGCACGGACGAAGGACGAATCGTTCTCGCAATTCCTGCCGCAGTTAGAGCCGAGAATCGAAACGCTGTTACGTTATACGGTAATTTTCGACGCGCCGCAGACACGAAAAAATGCATCGCGCATCAGTTTTACATTTTTTTTTTTACATATGGAAAACGATAATTGATTAACGTTCTTGTTACAATTTAATTAGTATTTTAGTACTCTTTGTACTGTTATCATTTGTACCATTAAAAAAACTATAATTTTATTAAAATATTAATATTTTTTATCAATATTTTTTACTAATCATACGTCATTTTGCTACTATTATTTTTTAAGATTACCTATTGCTTGTGAGATTGTCAAGCTTTCATATTCATGCTATTTTCGCTATTATATTTTTAATAAATATAAGAAATAAAGAATATATAACAGGTCGTAGCAAATTACCTCAATATCATGGTTACATCGTTTGATCAAGGAAATAGCATCGGAGGAGCGAACGCGCGCTAATTTTCAGCGGTAACGTCGCGAACTGCTGGCTCGCTGCATTAGGCAAGAGCTCGAGCGCGGCGCTTATCGTCTCCTTAATCAACTATACCCAGAGCGTCGAAGTTTCCGCCGCAGTTAGCGGGTCCTTAGAGTGCAAGGATCAAATAGTCCGCGCCTGAGAGAGCGTCGAGCGTCGAGCGTCGAGCGACGAAGAGGATCCCCACCTCTTCTCGATTTCAAACGCAAATTCGCGTACGGCGTGAGGTCTACCAGACCAGCGAATCCCGTGTGAGTTTCGTTCGCTTCTGCCAAGGATCCGCGGTCGACGAAGTTAGTTGAGACCGATTCGATCCGCCGGCGATTATAATCGAATCCAAGACGCCTAATCTATTCCACGGCCCACTCCTCTCTTCCTTGACCCCTCATGACGCTTTAACGAACAGCTCGGCACCTTTCTGCCGTCCGTCGGGAATTTCCATCCGTAGTTCAGCATTCGCTTATGGCGACCACGAATTATCTGTTAATTCGAAGCATCACGGCTGATGGTGGACTGCGATTGCTATACGAATGTCCGATGCGCGTGTAACGAAGGGACGAATATTAATTTATAGCCGACTTATTTAACTTAACTATTGACGGCGGATTTAACTATTAACTTGTGGAACGTTATTAAACTGTCTACTCTTTCATGAGTGTTTAGGAAACAATAACCAGCATTTTGCAAACGGCGATATCTCATCCTATTCGAGATTTTTGTCTCCCCTCCTTCTATACTTATACATATATATATAGGGTGTTAGTGATCTGGAGCAGCGTGCGACGCTGCATATCAGACCCTCGCGGTGACGTCATCGCGGGAATGACTCGCGCCCGTGAGTTCGGCGGCCGTGATCGTAAAAATTCAGACCACGGATCGACGGTAGTAAATAAAACCATCGCCCGCTTTTCCTCTCCCTCGTCCCTCTGACATATTTCTTCGCGCTCCTTACATCCTTGCACGCGCGAACTATCGATTCTCCTTCCGAGCGGCCTAACGGTTGCGCTGTACGGCAGATCGAACTTTTTAAAGTGGAAATTCACGGCGAGGGAGGAAGCTTACGACCGATTCTTCGCCACGACCGAGATCTTGACACGCGGCTTGAAAAATCGTTCTAATCACGTAGTGATGGGTTACTGAACTTTTGAGAGATCAAAAAGAAAAGAACGGAAAAGACAGAAATGGATAGGGCCAGGAAAATTGGAGACAAAGATATGGTTTTGATATTTTTTTTTGCTGAAAAGTATTGAAACTGTAAACACGAATACTTATATCCTAATCTGTATCGCTAATTTATATTATTGAATAGGTATATAGATGTAATCAATAAAGATAAAGGTCTTTATTATTGCAATATTGTTTAATAATTTCATAAACCGCATTTTTTTTTGACAATGTAACAATTTTTTTTTGCTGTTTATATTGGAAGGAGAGATTAATTCGTCGGATATCGTTGCGAATGTAACGCAATAATTAAAATTATCAGTATAGACATAGGTATTATCTGCGAAGCTTCAGTCTTTCTTCCCGAACTCTCTGTCTCTGAAACTCTCGATTTGTTTCATAGATGTCACCATATTCATCAACGCATCCCTTTCTCCAGCAACCCTATCGAAGGGGTGTCCTGCGAGGTTTTCCTCCGTTTTCGATGGCATAGCCGCGCGCTGCTGCCATCTCGTTGCATTTCTGTTCACTATACAACAATCCCCTCCTTTCTTGTTCCCATGAACGGCACTCGCCGCACCCCCTCCTTCTGTCTTCTCGAACCCTGTCCCCACTATTCGTATCGCTACCTCCCTCCTTTCCGAGCACGCCAAATCTCGCTGCTTTCTCTCCACGCGCGCGTTGCCTTTCCCCCCCCCTTTCCTTATCTTCACGAGGGCAGATACTCATAGGGAAAAGCTATAGCGCACCATAAAATCCCTCATAGCGTATTTCGTATTAAAATATTAAAATATTCATTTCGGGCATAAAAGCGACCAAATTACGCCGGTTAACGTCCTCCATTCACGTACGAGTGACGTGGCATTCCCACCCGGTTTTCTTTTTTTTTTTTTACGGCCGCCGCGACCTACGACACGTTCTAAATATTCGCTTTTGCACATAGACTCCTCGGCGAGGAGCGCGTGCTGTTTCGTGGAGATCGTCACGCATTTTTTATTTCGACGATCGTTGAAACGTGGATACCATATATGCGTGTATATACGTGTGTGTGTATATATGCGTGTAATCGAGTCACAACGATGGTCCAACATTGTCACACGTCGCACACTCTGCTTTAACAGATGATCAAATTCGCGCGAATTTGACGCGTGCACTCGCGCAGTATTTTCGGGGTTCGCGCATATTTCGGAAAATGAACGGAACGAAATTTTGACAGGTTTTTGGATCGTCGATGGAAGCCGGAAAAAATTTACGCGTCGTGTTCTACGTTTCTGATGACCGGCGATGAACCGTGTTTGCTTAACGAAGATCCCGGTGTAACACCGGGCTCGTATCTGCAGGCAGTGCAATTGCGTCCGTTTTTATATACGGACTTTTAAAACCTACAATACGTTCCAAAGTACCTGGATTGAACGTTTCTGGGGTGAGCAGCTAGTCGTTAAAGATCATAAAAAATACCCGTCTCGTCGATTATCTTATTTATAGTCTTATTTTTCGGTTGGTCGTTGTGACGTGGAGTCTCGACGTGACACGTTGACGATGAGTAGTAACGATTGTAATTTCAAATGTACCCGAAAAAGTTGACCCAGCTAGCCTTGTGTGCACGCCCTATTATCGTGGCCTTCCGTAGGCGACAATCACGAGCGCGTTGTGTGCGCACGAGTATCGTGTATATATCTCTCTTCGGGTCTACAGACGGATTTCGTATGTAAATACGTTTTCTTGGCCACTGTGAGGAAAAAACGATTATTTGGGATTCGACAATACTTTCTCAAAGAGTCGCAGCTAATTTTGGGTGCCCGCCCGACGCTACGTCAGCGAGCAAATGTATACATATTGAAATTAAGAGGGCAAAGGTCAGGGATATGTTTCGTTGCTCCGTGCAATGTATAAACTTATTTAGTCTGTGTATGTGAAGTGTTGCTAAAAACTTCATGTTGATTAACATAAAGTGTTGCTGATATACTTTATGTCGATTCAATTCAAATAATTTTATACAATAATTTCTATTAATTATTTAAAAGTAATTTGTGTATTATAAAATTACGATGTAATTACAATTGATAAAATTACGTAATGCGCACGAATGTGAAATGCTATATAAGACATTCAAGTAAGATCAGAACATGAAAAGAAGAAAAGGTATATGGCGTGAAAATGGTCATTTAACGCCCAATTGGACAGAATCGATTTCGTATTGTTTTGCACAAATGTTTTCGCACTTCCGTGGAGCCTCGATCATGAAGATAAGGTGCAACCGCCTCGGACCGCTTAGGGTTGGGTCCCGAAAGAACCGCTTAAATTATGCAAGCAAATGTCAGGTAGCAAAACATTTTCACGTTGCCAGGAGTAGGCCGTTAGTTCGTTGTTCTCTGCGTTTTCCTGCATTCCTTTCTTTCTCACCCTCGTCAGCTCTCATCTCTCTCTGTTCTTCCTACCTAAATTTATCCCGTGTCGTATGTGAAGTAGAAAGTTAGAGCTACCTGTCGGATCCTAAATAAATATTTCACGGCAGCATTCAATCCAATTTGACACAATAGGGATACACGAAATCGAATTAAGGGTGCATTATGATGCCGCGACCCACTCGATCGATCGAGACGATCCAAAAAGGAAATTTCGCGAGAGCGGCTACCTATGTTATGCAGATAATAGTTGAAAAAACTGAATAGTATATATTACAGTAAATTAAATAAATCAAGCAATTAAGGAAATTTTTTTTTTTTTTTTTTTTTTAAGACAACTCGTGATTTTTTACATCAATATATTTTTATATTTACCACATTTTTCGCGATATGTTTGAAAATCAAACATTGTTAGCAGAATCGACACTATATAATTACACTCATTGATGTCTATCAATTTATCTTTTATAATCAAATAAGTTTGATCATTCGTTTTTCTTTATTTCGGTACGTCCTATATAAGACAACTTTTTTTGTAAATATCTAGGACAAGGAAAATAACGGACAAGTGTATTTTGCTCTTTTATTTTTTAAATCCCTTTATTTAGTATATATAATAGATTTAGCTGGTGCAATGACTGTCAATAATAGTTTCATCTTTACCATGCACATTGTTCGCGAACAATGAACTTTGTATATTCTTTTCATGTCAGAATATAATGATTTAAAAATAAAACACCAAACTTTCGAATCTTTTTTCGACTTGTCGTGCCGGAAGTATAGTATCTTTAAGAATCTTACTTTTCGTACGTGTCAGTGCCAGTGCCCTTTCCTGCTCGCCCTTCTAATCCTCTCCGAAGCCTCTTCCGCTCTTAGCCGGTATTACGCTTTATTCTGTTATGCCTAAACACAAGGATGCGTGCGCGCGTGTCACGTTAAAATTTGTTACGTGCGTTATATGCGTTAAAATATTATATCGGTCGAACGAGCACTCCAACGAGATACGTCTTCGGCATTTTAAGCAGCGTCATTCATAATTTGTCAGTTCAGCGATAGGTATGTAAAGGTGATCCTATTATTGTTCCTCGTCCTCACTCTCCTCGATCCGCCGGTGTCCTATGACAAGCGGTGGCACTTGTCGCAGCGAGCCACCGTGATCCGCGTAACGAACGCGAATTTACACGCCTCGCGCGAGTCTTTTATCGACCGCTCGTAGATCACCGTTGTGCCAATACCGTCGCGAAAAGTTGGCGAAAGATCAAAAGCGCGAAAAGGGGAAGAAAAGACGGATGACTGGTCTTTCGTTATGTCTGGCCGGTCAACCAGAATTAGTTGCGATAACGTGCTAATATGATACACAAGGATCTTATATAAATCTATAGAGAATAGTTTTACAGCGTCATGAAAAATAAAAATTTAATTGATCCATTCTAGTTTATTCACACGCACATGTAGCATATTTAACAATATATTTATGCAACGTGTTTTTTTTTTTTTTATAAGCAATCAATAGCACATTTCGGATTTCGGATGCTTCGCTCGAGAACTCTGGAGGCAAGCCGCGCGTACTCTTGAATATTTGCGGCAACGGAATGGAGAAAGGGGCGACGAGGCGAGTGAAATTCCGGAGGCCGTTCGCGGGTAACGTACACCCGCGTACACGCGGAATGCATAATTTCTTTCTTAGCGACAGAGCTTTGCAGAGTTGCTGGCGGCGTGCCGTGGCGGTGATAAAAAAAGCACGCGCAATAAAAGCCGTCGAAATGTGACGTCTTGCGGATCTCGCGGAAATCGATGAGTCGTTAGCGATGGAGGCTAGCGAAACATCGCGATATTTTGAGCATAACGGGCATCCACCGACACGCGCTAAGAGTTTCTCCGGCGCGCTAAGAGGGCCTCAGTATTACCGTGTCGACCTAGAAACGCCACGGCCAACTGTTGCACTTTGTGGAAAATTATTTGGAGAATGCCTCGTAGAAATTCTTTCGAACCGCGAGATTCTTGTTGGTGCCGGTTTGCAAAGTCGTGAAATGTTTTAACATAGCTATTCTAATGCAACTATAATATTGGTATCTTTTACGATCAAAAAGTAAGAAATTTGATGTCATATTTAAATTAATTTGTATACAAATAATTATCATGACGTTGTTATAAAAATAAGATAATATTCTACTATATTTTAAAATCTAATATTGATTGAATAGCAATAAAAAAGTTGAAATAGCTGTAAATCTAACGTGTATATTATTTACTTATTACGATCGGACGGCATATTACGGGTAATTATCGCTCTTTTAATTTTCTCACTCTACATCGCTGGAATCACACAAGGCGAGGAAGACCAAGTATCGCGCGCGCATCTGTGTTTCCACAATTTTTTTTTTATCGCAACGCTCGAAGCGCAGAACTCGCGTATACGTCTCGTACGGGCGATAATTAGTTGCGCTTCCTCGCACGCGCGAGTAATAAAGAACAAGAAAACGAAGGAAGTTAGCGGCAACAATAACACAAATGGCCACAGGTGCGGAGGCGCGCAAAGCCAGTCGGGTAGTTGAAACAGACTACGACACAGGAGGATCCCGTGGCACACGATGATCTAACTCACCCCTCCTGAGGGGTAGCTGGCACGTACTGCATAATGCTGCTACCTGTGGCTCTCATTTAAATGTACTAAACCTCGC